>NC_090267.1:517318213-517624619 GCF_040414725.1 Anabrus simplex
TCGAGTGCTGTAGTTGACAATTTCTTTTAAAATCACTTACCCACAGATGGATCGTTATGCCTGTACAGATGGCGCAGCGGGTGAGTTCCGTATTCATGGATTGGTCCGCTCACTGAGGTCACCACTAACATGAACCAGTATGTTTATTTGAACATTGCGAATGATCAGGTGTTTCCTTTCAGTCAACATCTGCATGGTGAGTATGTTATTGATACCCAGATTTGTCACCATGACAACAGTAGTAAGGCGACCACGACACTCGAGCTGAGTCTAGCTTTATGTGTGCCAATATTACATCGGGCTGGACGCATATGTGACTGATTTTGTGAACACACCCCCACACTATTACATCTCCACTGGCCTGCAAATTCACCTGACTTGAGCCCCACTAAAAATCTGTGGGACATGTTGAACCCTTTAACTTACCATTCCATCGTTGGTCGGCCACAGCTGCTGCAGTAGAGCAATATCGAACTCTTAAATCTTGGGGTCGTAGCGGGAATAATTCAATCACGATCTTGACCAAACGATGGGGTTCAGAAGAGAGCCTAACTACTTGAAATGAGGAGCAAATATGTGCTTACTAACTTTTATTGAATCAATTAACTGCACAAAGAAATCATTTATATAAAATCCTTGTTCAAAAAATGTAATTATTTAATGTTTCAAACGCAGTCACATTGTATGGCGTTAGGTTTATTGATTACAGTATCGAAGAATTTTCTTCGGGGAAAAGTAGAAATATAACAGATTAGTGGACGGCGAAACTGAAAAGTGAAAAGAAAACCTGAAAATCGGACACCTATTGATCCAAACGGTAACTGAGAATTAATCCACACGATCCGTGGAAAATCTAACCTTCAACAAATAGAGTTCCAGATTTACTCTTACTTAAGGTTATCCACCAGTCAAATATCCTGTCGGATATGGGAACACCCGCCGAATGGACCCTAAATCAACCAAATTGACTATCAGTTGCTATGAATAGGTTGCGAAATATTACTGGAAAGCATGGTGTTCACTACAAGTAAACAGCAGCATTCACAATTGAAAATAAAATTCCACAATGTATTGTCATCTCGTGACACCCTTAAGTTATGAAATAATCCCGATGCTGAAACATGCATCACCCAAACAGCTTTTCAGAAGGAACCAACAACAACTCGATCCGAGAGGATCTTACGTTACGTCGTTCTGAAGGAACAAAACTGCGAAATGAATTCAGGAAACACTTATTCATCACGCATTTAGAAGAAATGCCAAACATTGAAGTTAAATAAAAAGTGGTAAATCACTTGAAAAATATTATTATAAAACCAACTTTCAGGTTATAAATGGTTACGTTACGCTTAATAAAATTACAAGTCCACATGGTAAGACAAAATAAAAATTCAAGGGTTCTTTCCTTTACAACAACGACTACCATTACAGATCCATCTACTTATTGTTTGTCGCAACAAACTATCTACAAAATTATTGATCGACCACAATTAACTACGTATAAAAATGAAAGAACGAAATAAATTGAAAATAAAATATATTCCCGGCTGACGAATCGAACCCGCATTCGTAACTCAAGTCTCACACAAATAAGCTGCGTGTCAACACGCACACTAGCAAAGCAAACGGACGTCAGAACGACAAAACAATTAAGTCCGTAATAAAATAAAATACTGAAGTTCAATGAACCCAAACACGGGTGGCGAACTGCAGTAATATTCAAATAACCGTTGGCTCAGTACCCAATATTGGACAACCCTCACGTTCATGCCACTAGTGGTTCCGTAACTTTAGGTAAACACTTTCCAGCTAGTAAGGACTGAGCGCAAAACATGGCATCAATATTACTTAGCTAACACTATTCGCATTGCATACGCCACCGCAGACACTACCATCGCTCAAGTCACTTCGCAAAAACACCTAATCTAAGACTTGAGTATATACAGCTGACATCCTAAACCTATCGTCGGGCCTACCTAATGTCTGAACACCCTAACACTAACCTCTGTGTAGATACACACACCTTCCTAAACCTATCGTTGTGCGTGAACTAGGACGTCTCATCATCAGTATACTCCTGGGATAACATGTGACGTCCTAAATCTATTGTCGAACGGAAATTGGGTTTCTACGCTTCCTCTAGAATGTCAGGCGAAATCGTAACTTCAAACACACTCTTAGATATTTTAGCTGTAAACCTTGTCGAAACCAATAGCACACAATGAAACAAATCTTGCCACAGAATGAACGCAAGTCGGGAAATGCAACTGAGTCTCTATCTTGTTAATAAACGTGAAATTGAAAATAAATAACGCGTGACAAGCAATCCACAATTCAAACACGATCTCGACATGCACAATGAAGTTTGGAAAAATGATAATGACTTTCAACATACGTCTAACATTACGTGAATATAGCCAAAACAATAATCATCACCACCGCAAAAATCCACTCTATAATTCTAGGGTGAGGCCCTCAAATCGCCTACCATCTCCTATTCCAAATATCCATATCCATAAACTATCCAGTGAAGCGAAATTCAATGAATCTACACAGCCAAACTATCGCTTTAATAACGGCCAATATCTCATCCCACAATGTTTCCGATTTAATGATAAATTATCGTCTCGTAATTTATGAAATTGTCGGAGTGGAAATTTGTCATTACAGTCAAATAACACCAACCGTGTATTCAAAATGCTCTTCTACCCTTGAAGTCGTATACTATAATATTCAGTATGCTGACTTTACGTAAACTAGTCACTTGGATTTTACTGTCAAGAGCTCCAACCTTCAACAGAAATTGTTTTTCAGTGGGAATTTTAACTTGAAATGATAATGTGCGTCAGAGAGCACTCACTTCGAGCCAACCTTCGCCCGGTCAGCTGTTCCGAATTGTTAGCGGAATATACTACAGCCTGCCTCAGAAATATCACATTTAAAATACAGCCTGTCTCAAAAATTATTCGCCATCAGCAAATATAGCCTGTCTCAAAAATTCATTCTCATCGCCTCTCACTGCGGTATTACACATGAAATACAGGTTTCCTCTGCCTTCACCATCTATACAACTCTTATCTCAACATATCATTCCGACACAATCCCTTTTCTTCCGTTCCAAGACTTTTCAAACCTCAATCCTCACGTGAAAAACAACTTTTATAAAAATCCTTTTTCATTTATTTTACTACAACTTTCGGACCTCAGGAATACAACAGCACACCGAGATTTCCTATATCACCGACATAAACGATGTCACAAAATTTAACTTCCCATGAATAAAACATAACTTTATCAGACTTCACTGGATTTCGAGACACACGCAAACCTTATTGTACATAACTGTTAAATACACTTTTAACACAGAAACATTTTATCACGCGGTAAATATTATTTTTATTATTATTATTATTATTATTATTATTATTATTTCGACAACAAATTCTGCACTCATACGATATTCGAAATTAAGACATTCACCACGACTACATGATCGTTGTCACGTTCCTAATTTTACTGAGTTTGAACAGTATCTTAAAGAATATTAATACATTATTTAAACTTCGCATTTTATACTTTCTCGACGTGAATTTTACAGCCCTGAAGAGTTTCACACGACGACCAGAAATTCTACACACGCACTGAACATTTATTGGGAAAAACAAATTCGAACTACATCATTGATACAAATATATTTACAGACCTGCAATCATAGTCGTCATCCTGGATTTCTGGCTGCATTTAGCCAGCTAGCCTCTTGCTTAGCCTTCCACGGCTACATTTGACATCATCTTCTTATATATATAACTTAAGCTAAAGATTTTACACTAGGTGTCGATTAACCCCGCAACTACCGCACTTTCCTGGCGTTTAACATGCGACGAGCACGCCTCTCAAATGGTGACTGCCACAGTTTTCCCAGGACCCTGCTGTCGTTTACACTACTGCTAGCAAGGTGTTCCAAACAGATAAGAAAATCAGACTTCGCGGCCAGCCTCCCGACTTCCTTTTTGACAAATATTAAACGCACATAATTGTAACACAGAGAGAAACTCAGCTACGTATTTTAACCAAATACCTAAACCTTCAAAGTTTTCATCGGCGGCAGTTCAGGAAAATTTATATCACCTTCTACTTTAATATTCTGCTTGAACCATTGAAACGAATATGTACCAAGTTACTTTGAGAACAAAACCCCGCACTTTCTTGCAGACGAATGACGTGGGCTTCGCCGTTCATACAATCAAACAGAGTGTGTAAAATATGCGGAGGGGGTTTCTTTTATACCCTCTGGGAGGGACGCCACCCTCTCCACGAGGCTTGGTTATGTAATCTGATAATTCCACATCCACTGGACCAATTTTTTGGAAATTTATTCCATAACTTCGGACATATTTATAAGTCATGATGGTGTTAATTTTATATTCTTCCCATAATTGTAACGGGCGAAATGAATTATTTCTGCCCTGGAGTTTCGCGGCATTTTTCGTCAGCCATCGGCCTTGGCACGTGTCGCTAATTCGGGAGCAGGACGCAAACTTTTCTCCAGGCTTAACTGCATTTATATTTACCAAGGGGATTCTATCTTCAAATACGGTTTATAAATAATTTAGATCCTTTATTCCTGGATTTACCATGTCGCCAAAATCTCTCGTTAGGAAGGATTTCTTGAATTTGACAAATTGTATATTACTCGAGGTCCACCGGAGTGTCCCAGCTCGTGGCTCGCTCGTGACGGAGAGTTCGAGCCTCTTGAAATAAAACATGGCTACTCTTGTTTGTAGCTGAAATAAATATTTGTAATTATTATTTCTTTCATCGTAGAATTATGGGTTGAATGTTGGAATAACGGTTAAAACGCCGACATCACCATCCCGGAATTGCGCAATCAAATCCTCAGCGAGCTGCTTAACATGGATGCGACGTACCTGCAACTCAGTTTCAGAGGCGGATTTACGCGGTGTTCAGTGATTTATCCAGGGGCGAGCTTATCTTATTGTAATGTCCAAATATGATTAAGTACAGTAATACATTTTCAATTCCAAGATAAATACATCCTCTGGCTAAATAATTCTTCAGAGCGGTTAGATTGGCAGCAGTGATAAGTTAATTCCTCCGCTAGCTACTGCTTTCTGGTAAATAACGTAACAGGTATTTTTTAACCAGAAAGTGTTTGTAACGATAACCAGGCCTATCCAGTTACTGAAGTAACGGTAATACTCAGCGCGGGCGTACTCGCTAGCACTACAGGAGTTACGAAGAGTTCTCTGTGGTTAGGAGTTTGCGAAATGTGGTCTGTGTGGAAAGAAGTAAGTAGCTCAGCTGGTGCAGCGATGACCTTCTGACCTGAAGTTGGCGAGTTCGATCCCTGTCAGGGCGGTGATGCTCAGATACGTCAGGTATATTTACTCACACGTAAAAGAACTCCTGCAGGACAAAATTCAGACATCTCGGCGTCTTCAAAAACCGTCAATGAGTAGTTTGTGGTACGTAAAAACAATAACGTTATTGCTAGAATTGCTTAACACGTTATCAGGTGTTATCTCTGGTAGCACGTCCTTTTTCTTCTTTTATTTTGATTCTTTATTTATTTATTTATTTATTTATTTATTTATTTATTTATTTATTTATCCCATTGCCCTCCAGGTTTGGTTTTTCCCTCGGACTCACCTCTATCGCCTCAAGGGCAGTCTCCTAGAGCATTAGACTTTGGTTCGGGGATACAAGAGGAAAGGAGGAGCAGTAACGCCCAGGCAGCCTACAGTGGCCTTGTGGAGCGGATGGGAAGAACGGAAAGGATAGACAAGGAAGAGGGCAGGAAGTTAGGTACCATCCCGGCATTTGCCTGGAGGAGAAGTGGGGAAAACCACTTCGAGGATGGCTGAGGTGGGAATCAACCCGCCTCTACTCAGTTGGCCTTCCGAGGCTGAGTGCACTCCGTTCCAGCCCTCGTCCCACTTTTCAAATTTCATGGCAGACCCGGGAATTGAACCCAGGCCTTCGGAGGTGGCAGATATTCACACTTACTACTATATCACAGAGGCGGATTGTCATTATTATTAGTAGTAGTAGTGAAATGGCGTATGCCTTTAGTGCCGGGAGTGTCCAAGGACAATTTCGGCTCGCCAGGTGCAGGTCTTTTTGATTTGACGCCCGTAGGAGTAGTAGTATAGCACTAGTATCGACCCAAGACACCATGTGAACACTCTGTGCTTCTAGAACTGGATTATACAACCATCAAAGAACGCAGGTCATTTGAACTTCATACTTCTTAACGAGTGACGTAAAAATACTAACACTAATAGTAATAATAATATATACATATATATAATATAGGCTATAATTGTAATATATTATTGTTGTTGTTACCTGTATGGTGACAATTATTTTTAAGCCATCATGACTGCACGGTCTGTCCATAAATAATTAATTCTGACACTTGCGGTACCTTAGTTAACTGCTAGCGGAGTAAAACAACAAGGGTCTTTTGACCGTCGAAATACTACACTTCAGAAAACCGGAGTAGATGTGTGTATCAAACTCTCGTCCCGTTTCTCTACGGGCTCGGGTATGAAGTGGTATGTGTTGTTGTTGTTGTTGTTGTTGCTATTTGCTTTACGTCGCACCGACACAGATATGTCTTATGGCGACGATGGGATAGGAAAGGGCTAGGAATGGGAAGGAAGCGGCCGTGACCTTAATTAAGGTACAGCCCCAGCATTTGCCTGGAAACCACGGAAAACCATCTTCAGGGCTGCCGACTGTGGGGTTCGAACCCACTATCTCCCGATTACTGGATACTGGCCGCACTTAAGCGACTGCAGCTATCGAGCTCGGTATGAGTTTTTGTAGCGAGTTTTTACGACCGGATGCCCTTCCTGACGTCAACCTCATCAGAGGAGTTAATGAGATGAAATGAATTACGTGATATATGACAGCAGAGTGGGAGAGGGAGGAATCCGGTGCCGGCACACAGCCTACTACTGTCGGATACCGCCAAAGGGGTTGGTGAAGGCTTAACGTGGCCATGCGACCGACGAATCCCCCTCACTGCATATTTACAACGAGGAGAGGTTTGGGACGCAATGTAGTGGTTAGAACTTCTATACCACACCACTCTTACCGTGCCGGCCAACGGGACTCAAACGGGCTAAGCACGGGGTCAGACCAGGCGGGCTACAACACTACTGGAACTTTAAATGGAATGTGGCGTATCGAATGCATCGATTTGCAAACTTGCTAGGATCGTCAATTAAGGCAGCCTTCTGCTGTTACATAGCTGCCCCCAGCACCAGGAAATATCGTGGCTGGTGTGCCAAAACCGCGAATGTCACAATGCTCTTGCTATCCACTATTCTCCTTAAGACTGTTCGCGCCTTCCAGCCACATATGGGTATGCAGTCCATCAGAATCATGTGCAAAGTAAAATGAACCTTACTCTAGGGATGTATGTTTGCATGATATTTACCTACTCCTAGAGTAAGTAAGATGTATTTAAGGCGCGACCAGTCTTTTATTATTTGTTTTATTTATTTGGCTTTAGGCCAGTGTCAGACCAAACAGAATATTACAACATGCTGGTTTGAAGTTTACAGTTCCTTACAATTCATTGACATGGGTTGAAATATATATTATTAATACATATATATTGCACATTTTCACATTATAATCACATAAATATCAGTCAAATTTGTAGGCAAGTTTCTGTTACATAGTTCCAGTAATAGTTTGTCTTTAGTCGCCAGTGAAATGAAATGTCGTATGGCTTTCAGTGCCGGGATATCCCAGGACGGGTTCGGCTCGCCAGGTGCAGGTCTTTCTATTTGACTCCCGTAGGCGACCTGCGCGTCGTGATGAGGATGAAATGATGATGAAGACAACACATACACCCAGCCCCCGTGCCATTGGAATCAACAAATTTAGGTTAAAATCCCCGACCCGGCCGGGAATCGAACCCGCGACCCTCTGAACCGAGGGCCAGTACGCTGACCGTTCAGCCAACGAGTCGGACTTAAATCGCCAGTAGTGTAGTGATACACGCTGCTGTGATCAACACATTTGGCTGTGTGTTGTCATGAGCAGATGGATAGGCCACCACATGTGCATTGATGCCATAAAGGTGACTTCTAAATATTCCGTGATAAAATCGCATTCGAGTGAATGTCGAGATCAGCCATTGTGCGAACCAATGTAATCGTGTTCTATCATTGATTTTAATATTTATCTTCATGGCCCTTCATTTCCACCCACTTCTTTGTCGACTGACTACAGGCTCTTTTGTATATAATTAGTGTATAATCCATAAAGTTGCTGGTAATATTCATGACCTGTCCATCGTAACCAGTCTTAAGAAAAGTAATGGATAGGAAGAGCATAGTCACTTTCGCCTTCTGGACACAGCAGCGATGATATATGATGTGAGCTAACAGGTCCAAGCAATTAATTATAATACAATTACCATTGATATGTTAATTGACGATTAACCCAAGTTTCATTGAAATGCGTGCGGTCCAACCCTACGAACTCTGCAACCGAATAATTGAACACAATTTTGGAAGCGTTGCTCTGATGGTTATGTAAGTATGTATTAATATCCCAGGCTATAAGTGAGCGAGGTCTATGTTCTTGGCAGTCTGGCCATGTACTTGACTGAACATGACAACAGATTATATATTTACACTGTCCGGTTCGAGGACATTGTGACCCAGTACATCTTACAATTAAGCTATTAGATTTCAGTTTACTAGAACTACCGAGCTCTCGCGCATTCCCACGAGAGCAATTTCGAATTTATAACATTTCCTTGTAGATCACATTAGTTGATGTAGTCAGTGTAGCGCTTTTCCTATTCGTCCGCCCAAATGATTCCTTTCTCGCCGTACGATGTTTAAACAACTCTGTGTTCTCAAAAACGAAGACAACTCGTAACTCATTAATAAAATTTCTCATAATTGAAGGCATTTATTTCACACTTTCCAACTGGTTAATTTATAACTCTGAGGTTCTTCACTCCACCAAAATTAATAATAATAATTAGAGCTGTCGACTTAATCGGTTAATCGGTTCGATTAATATAAAAATCCGATTAACCGATGAATGCGCTTTAATCAAACCGATTAAAATTGTAGTGTGCTGAAAGAAAAATAACTGTTTTTCGTGGCACAAAACCTGTCCATTGTATTTTTATTTGTCATTAGGCGTACAAAGCCGGCCCCACGGTGTAGGCGTAGGGTGCTTTGGCCTTACTCGGAGTCCCCGGGTTCAATTCCCAGCCAGGTCATGGATTTTGCATCTGAGGGCTGGTTCGAGGTCCACTCAGTCTACGTGATTACTTGGGGAGCTATGTGACGGTGAGATGGCGGCCCGGGTATAGAAAGCCAAGAATAACGGCCTAGAGGATCCGTCGTGCTGACCACACGATACCTCGTAATCTGCAGGCCTTCGGGCTGAGCAGCGGTCGCTTGGTAGGCCATGGCACTTCGGGGATGTTGCGCCATGGGGTTTGGTTTGGCTTATTAGGCGTACTAGCTTCAGCTATTATGTTGACATTCATATCTTTCTTTCAGAAAGGTAAAAGCAACGTCCTTAATTGCTTTCCTGTGAAAGGAGGGTTGTGACCAATGAAATACCGGTCAAGCTATTGTAGTCATTCAGGCGCCATAATAGATAGATGTGAGGAAGGTAATTGAAGAGACTGTCATTAAAGAATTTTCAGGGATTTTCACGTAATCTACAAATGGACAGATACGAATTGCTATAAAGACACAGTAGAAAATGTGAGAATTTAAACTTTAGTTCATGTGTGTAGTTATTCAGAAGACGGTATATATCTGCATTCGAAGTTTGTGAACTTCAGTTACAAATATAGCTTATAAATCGATGCGAGGAAAACTGAGTGAAATTTCCGGATTTAAATTAAACGATTGTTGTAATGTGACAGAGAGAAAAACAGTGTTTTCTGAGAAATGCGGAAAACAGTTAAGTTATGGTGAAAGTAAAAGTAGTCTTTAATATCATATCTATATATATATATATAATAAGAGTTTTGTCTGTACATTGCTCAGAATTTTAAAATTATGGTATTTCTGTATCGGTCGTGTCCATAGTATCAAGGAAATGCACTTTTAATTTTCCGTAATTTCTGTCTGTCTGTCTATCTGTATGTATGTATGTATGTATGTATGTATGTATGTATGTATGTATGTATGTATGTACACGCATCACGAGAAAACGGCTGAAGAGAATTGAATGAAAATCGGTATGTATTGTCCGGGAATAAGCCGTTACAATCAAGGCCATAAATAGTATTTTTGACGCTGAGAGAAGTGGTAGTTTAGGGGAAGGCCTAAATTGAAATTGTCAAATTTTTATGTTATTAGTGGTCCTATCTTAATGAAAATCAGTATGCAAAGTCAGGAAATAAGTAGCTACAATCTAGGCCATAAATAATTTTATTAACGCTGATTGGAATGGTAATTTAGGAGAAGGTCTAAAATTTAATTCTCAAATATTTGTGTTATTAATGGTCCTATCGATAAATACTACATTACTAAAGTTATACAGTATTAAATTTCCGATTTTTTTACGTCTTTACATTTTTACCGTACCGGCTATGATAGCAGAGATATTTATGAATTTGGATTTTTGTTCCTAAGTCCATATCAGCGCCAAGTCACGAGAAAATGGGAAGACAGAATTTAATGGAAATCGTTATGTAAAGTCGGGGAATTATGGAACTACAGTGTGCGCTACAAATAATTTCGTAAGACGCCTTAATATCGCAGAGTCGAAAGAAGACCTAATGTGAAGACCTACAATACAGACAGCTCATAACATTGAACAAAAATAACATTACATTGACCATTGTTTGTTGTGATGTGCTTTGTGTCTTCTGTTGCCAGTCATGTCCGATAGATGGGATTACTGCTGTATACCGAGTATTCTTTTTAATGTGCTTTCGTCGCACCGACTCAGATAGGTATTATGGCGACGATGGGATAGGAAAGGGCTAGGAGTGGAAATGAAGCGGCCCGGGCGTTAATTACGGTACAGCCCCAGCATTAGCCTGGTGTGAAAATGGGAGTCCACGGTAAACCATCTTCAGGGCTGTCGACAGTGGTTTTCGAACCCACTACCTCCCGGATGCAAACTCACAGCTACGCGCTTGTAAGGTTAATACCTTATGTTTAATCTCCTTCAAACATGTCCTCCTTAAATTGTTAGCAGAGGTATACATATCTTTGTCTGTGTACCTCTGTATCATGCTGCTCTAATTGTGGCTATTTTCCTCCTTCCCCCCTCCACTCGCTCCCTATTACTAGCGATAACGGCGGGGCCTTGAGTAGTGTTGTGGAAGCCATTTTGCATTTTGTTTCCTGTCCTTGTACGGGACGGACGTGCCATGTGAGGGTTTATATTAATCCAGGGTTTTCCCTGGATTTTTCCCCCTTTTGGGGTGTAATTTTGGTAGGTTCTGACCTTTTTTGACTATTCTTATTTTATTTACGTAAATTCAACTTGCGTTATATTTTTCTGTTCTGATTCTCCTTCGGAGCCGTCATTCTCGCTAGTCCATAACTGACCCCTTTTCAAAAACTCATTTTCTTCTGGTTCTCGGTTTTATTTTTCAGTGGTCAGCTATGCTAATTTAACCTTCCCATTATGCAAGGTATCAAAGTTGTTCTATTGAATGAATGTAATTCTGTATAGGGTTATACCCATTTCAAACTTGGCAAGCTAAATATGCCTAACAGATCTATAAGCTTAAACCTTTATCACCAACCACCCTGGGTGGTAAATTGTTATTTCTTAACGGAGCTGAGAAAAATGAATTCCAATCCCTTCAACGGTGTTTGGTTTCTCGTTGACCGTCTAATTTTAATTTTAGTTCACGGTTGCCTTGGTGACTTTTATTGTGATTGAGATCGATTGACATTGTTCGATTGAATGAGTTGACTAATGTTTTTGCTGGAAACTGACACGGGTACGTTTACTGTTGGTTCTTGTGAACTTGACTTGGAATTTTGGGGAATTATTATTATTGATTTCTTTATTTCTCCCCGGTAACTGATTTCTTAGTGAGATCCGTGCGATCTCTATTGTGATTTGGGTACGTGAAGTGTTGAATTTGGGAGTAACTTCTCCGTTTCCTGTAAGGCTCTGGTTGAGTCGGTGTGGAATTTTATTGCAATTACTCCTCTGCGCTTGTGATGCCGTTCTGATTATGGGCATATGATCTAACCTATGAAATATTATATCGAGCAGTTATTCCTGCTCCCGCCGATACGCTCCTGAAGTATTGGTAAATATATTACCGTGTTTCCCATTTCTGGTCTCCACTGGCCCTGTGGTGTCACACGTTGAATTTATTTCTTAAAACTGTATTCTGCTATTTCTCGAGTTAACCATTTTTATTGTGCCCGTGCTGTACCTCTGGTTTGTGAGGTTTTTCATGTTTCGCGTTTTGGGGCTTTTCCTGTTTTCTGTGTCCTGTTAATTTATGCAGGTATTTCCAGATTAACATCGTGGTAAGGATAGAATTCATTTCTCTCCTTGTGATTGTGAATTCATGTAAATTATTTTTAGCTGCACCCTTTGAATCTTTAATTTCGCAAACCTCTTGATTAATCTTCGTTTAGTTCAACCTGGTGTAGTATTTCATTTTGTGTTTAAATTAAATTTCTATATTCCCAAAACCTCGGCTTATCCTTTCGTGTTTATGAAAGTGCACTAATTGTTAGATTACCATGATACTGTAACACTATTGGTCACGGTTGCAAAGATCCAAAAGCACCTTCTACATACTATCCTCGAGGTAAGTTGTTTGTTTTTTAATAAAAACTGGCATTTACTTATTGCTTTCGCTGTTTCTATGTGGTGACTCTGTGTGATAAGTTACTTGGATTTTCTGGGTGCATTATCTTCGGTAATTGCTGTACACCGGAATACTTACTGCCTTTGAACTGTCACTTGACAAACGCCTACTACATCACTGTGTCTCGAGACTTACCAGATACCTTGGTACCAAAGGATTATTAACTAGTGAGTCGCTCTGAGCTACTAGTGTTATGTTTGTTGTCCTAGCTCCTTAGTGTGCTAAAAGTGTTTTCATATCGATGTACCAAACTCTCTCTAGTTTATGTACTGACCTAACCCGTCCATCACTGCGTGTCTATAGTCAGGCTTAGTGTAGCAGTGCTACGGATACTGTCTGAGTTCTAATAGGACCTCACCGTGTACTTGTAATCAACCTAACTGTAACTGAGTATATCTCTTGGAATTTTAACTAATTTTCGTGACATCTCTAAGTGTAACCCAAACCTAACCTTTAAATAATTGCATCGTCACCGTTCTTATTATCGCACGTCACAGTGTCATTGTATGTTAAGTGTGTCTCCCGCACGTTACAGTGGTAGCAGAGCGTGGTATTTTAGTACCTGCATTATTTAAGTACTACCATGAATCTGTTTTTGGCGCTCATTCTGGAGTTTTTAAAACTAGAGAAAGGATCAGAAAACATTTCATTTGGAAAGGAATGGATAGTGAAATTAGAGAAAGGATTAAGAATTGTAAAATTTGTTCCATTAGCAAACCTTCCCTGAATAAACACATTGGCCTCTTGTCATCATCTCAAGCTCAACGACCTATGGAAAAGTTGTTTATCGATTATGTGGGACCATTCCCCCGTAGTTCACGCGGTTCCAGATTTGCACTTGTATGTGTTGACGGATTTACCCGTTTTACCTGGATTTTCGCTACTCGGGTTGCTAACTCCCAAACTACAATTACCTGTCTCCAACAAATTTTTTCTTCCTTTGGAACCTGTAAGTTTTTAGTTTCTGACAATGCCCAATGTTTCAAAAGTCAGTTATTTCGCAAATTCTGTTTTGACTTATCTATTGCTCACATTACTACCATTCCATATTATCCTAATGCTTCATTTTCTGAACGTGTCAATCGAAACCTTAAAGCGGCCTTGATTGCATATCATCATTCTGACCAAGCTAAATGGGATACTTCCTTACATTGGCTGGCCTTTGCTTTCAATTCTGCTATACATGAATCCCACAAGAAGACCCCCTTTTCATTAATGTTTACCTTTCCTCCTAATACCCCTCTTACCAATTTGTGGTCCATCAATGATCTTCTTCCTGAAAAGATTGATGCTGGTGAGATCCGCAAGGTGTGGAAGCAAGCTAAGAAAGCATTAAAGGTTTCATATGACAAAGTTGAAAAACAGTATAATAAAGGACGAAGAGCCACCAAGCTCTCTGTCGGCGATAAAGTCTATGTTAAAACATACTACCAAAGTTCTGCTACTAATAATTTTTCTGCTAAGCTATCACCTCGTTACAGAGGACCCTGTACCATTTTGGAGTTTCTCTCTCCTGTATCTGTTTTGGTCAGGGACGATGAGAACAATCGAATTAGCAGATTTCACCTTTCTCAAATTAAAAATGCATGATTGTAAATGTTAACTGTGGTGTATCTATCTAATTGTTGTAACTGTATTTATTTCTATCATCATTTATGGGTATATTGTAAATTCTAAACTCCTTACTTGCTTAAGTATTTTACTTATTTGTTATCCTGGCTGGTGCATTCTATTAATGCTATTTGTTTGGTTTTCATGTTCTGCCTTGGGTTTCCCATCCACTAACACATTGCATGGAGGTTGAATGATGTTTTGTTGGAGCAACATTGATTTAATTCTTATGGAGATGGTCTGGTGGACATCACATTGCTTTAAGGGTTTGATATTAAATTTGTTCCCTCCTGGACTGGGAATTCAACAACCATGTAAGTCTGTAGTCTTAAATTTTAATTTATTATTGGTATTAATGTTATATTTGTTTTTTTTTTTGTTCTCCTTGTTCTCTTAACCTTGTTTAGGTATTTTTCTAATTGAAACACTATGTGGATCTAACCAATGTTATCCCTCTATTTTACCAGCTTGATCTGTATATCACCTATGCAGTCCTGTGAACTTCTTGGAAATATCCCTTTGTTGAAGTATATCATAGTGTTTTATCTTGTCCTAATCTTACATTATGTTTCCCTAGCAGCTGCCTGAATTATGTCGAGATGCTGTTACCTATTTAATTATTTATCATGCCATTTATTTCAGTATTTAGATCCCTGCTTTTTTTGGGTTTTGGTAAATTATATTCCTTTTCTCTCCTTGTAAATGCTGTCCTTGAATCATAATACCTTATGTAAAATACTCCATTTACAGTGTCCTACAAGTTACGCCTTGTGTTATGAAGTTGTGATTTGAACCTACCCTTACCTTCAGCATCCATACGTTGGTTAATCTTGGTTTTAAACCTGTTAAGAGAATGTATTGTGGATTATTACTCCTTTTAACTGTGAATGGTTCAGTGTCATGTAGGTAAAGTACCTGCTACATTAGTTGCATGTATTGGTGTGTAATCTTGCAGTAACCTGAAATTAACCTTGTAAACTATTTCCTGAATTATTATCATCATTTTGGGTCTGGTTCTAGTGGTAAATTTGTTCCTGCCTGTCTGCAATTTTTTGTTGTGGTTTTTTCCCTTGGCCTGTTATCCTAAATTTTAATTTTAAACATTTATTATTGTTATCTATTACTGGTAGTTTGTGGTAATGTTATGGGTGATAGACCCAGCCTTATTTAGTGTTGTTCTTGCCTGAACATGGTCATGTGTTATAACAATCTTTGAAAATTTTTCCTGTAGCCCTTGTCTTGGTGGGAAGTAAATTCTATTGCTTATGGTGTCCTAAATTTTCTCCTCCTTATGTTCTGGTGCTCCTTAAGAGTACTACCTACCTAGTTTTCTGTTCTGGCCTCATATCCTGAGATCTAACCAATTCGTGCTGGGTTATTTTCATTTAATTTAACACCATGGTACGAGGTATGTTTCTTGAACAAGTTTAATTTTATCTGGTGTGTACCTTGGCGGTGGGGAGGATTCGGTTCATGTTAGTATTGTCGGTTAGGGGATCTTCATTACCGACTCTAATATTTTTGCTTGTCATCGTTTACCCATCCCATGGCTGGTATATTTTATTTAACCTTGATGCCTAGTGTTAGGTAAGGTTGTTGCGGACGGTATGGGACGTCTCGTATGTGAGGTTATTCACCTTATTTTTAGTTCAAGGTTTCCCCTGTGTCCCTCTTAGGGAATCTGTCGTTCTTGGGTATGCATCGACCCCTGACTTACTTCGAATTCGGTATGTTTCGGTATGGAACATTATGTTCTTTCTTAATTTGTATCGGGTCACCTGGTTTCTTATGTAGTCACTTGGTTCTTTCATTCAGTTAGAACATCAACCCACCCATTGCCTTCATTCTCTATCTGTACCCTTGTATTATACCCTTCGCTGGTTCTGCTTGTCCTGTCTCTCCGTGGGTTAATAGTTACTGTATTCCTTAACCCTGACCTGCCTGTGGTATCTTATTCAGGTAATAGGTTGTTGTTCATCATTATTCCTTGGATTGGTGATAGTTGTCGTAGATTTCGTGTGGATTAACCTTTGAGCTCTCTTGTACACCTATGGAATTCCAAATATCCCCACATAATCTCCTTCTGTTTTCCTTCCTGGACATAATCGGATGCACATTGCTTACCTGTGGATTTTAGATTGCTTTCTTCCTCATTTCTTCAAACCATTTACCGTTTTGAATTTTTTTTCTTCTCGCACACCTTCTAAACTCCATTTGTACATACCAGTTACAATTATCTGTAAAAATATGCCATGGTAATGTGGTTTCTTGATAACCATGCCAATAGGTAAGAATTATCTCATGATCTAATCATCTCATTTACCCTGCGATACTAATTTCTCTCTGTGAAACTCGTGTTTGCTTGTTATTGTCTCTTGGATATTATACCAGTATAATTTAATCAATTTTGGCATCCTGGTATTATTGCTTGTGGTATATCGTTGGGGTTTTTGTCCTACCTTGCGATCTGGCATGTTCCAATGAAGGTTATAACTGATATTTTTGGAAAACTACTACTGCTGGTCATCATTTCTGGGTTACATGAGGTTACCTAACATATGTTATCTGGTGATATTCTTCAAATTTTCCATTTTGTTAATTCTTGATGTACTACTTACTTCTTGATTACAGTAACCCTTATTAGGATTGTCCCAAACCTAGGGTTTTTCTTGTGTGTTCTTATGTGTGATTGGAGTTTTGGTGGTTTCCTTACCCTAGTTGATATTGAATGTATTAAGGGAATTGTGCTGAGGGTTCGATGCCCTTTTAAACAATGGTGCAACGTCTCTTCTGATTGTTTTGGTTTCGGGGGTAAGGCATGGTAGACATGTAGGCTAGATATGCTTTAGGTATGTTATATGTGGGATGGTGCGGTTGCCATTTCTGATCTGTTTGGGGTTCTTGGGGTAAGCGTCGTGTTCATGATGTGAATTTGAATCTTGTTATTTTTTTTAAAAAAATTGGTTTTTATGGTGGGAATTTTGTAGTTCTCTTAAAATTACATGCCTTGTTGAGGGTCTAACTGTCATGTCAGGTTGTTTTGTACGTGTGCATGCCTCTTTCTGTCATCGCCCATGTTTTCGTGTCCTATTTCCTCCTCGCATATTCCATTATTTTTATGGAGTGTGCCTTGGTTTGGTTCCCTTATTCGGGTGTGGGCTGTCTGTCCTGCCTCATCCGTTTATGACTCGGTGAGATCCATACAGTGTGCACTTGCATGTAAAGTATTCCCAGATTGGTTGCGTTGTGCATTTGATGTTGCGAAGACACAGACATTTGGGTTGTTGAGTAATAATTAAAGACTTTTGGGCAATTGTTGGCCTTGTTATATGCCAGCTAAACCTACTCCATGTTGTTATGTAATTCATTTAAAATGTTACATATTAGGGTCACCCTTGGTGAATTATACTACAGAATGCAACCTTCTAAGGGGAATGTACTAATCATTCACTAACCCTTATGTATGTTAACCTCGGGGAATATAGTTGTACCTTTAATTTTGAGACTGTTTGCTCCAAGGAGATGAAGTTAATGCGGATTAGTATTTCCTTGTATCACTTAATAGGGCTTATTATTATGATGTGGTGTCACATGAGTTATTTTTGTTTTCATCCCTTGGAGAATTTCATTTAAATAACACAGTCTCGGGTGGAGGTTTTTATTCAATGTAAGCATTTAAGTCTACTAAATGTAACCTTGCTTGTAGCCTGAAATATAAAGTTTTCTTTCCTCGGTGGTCATATTACAATTAAGAAAATCTATTACTTGCCACTTCTAAATTACTCTTGCAAAAATTTTATTACATCATACCTTCAGTTATGGCGTATGACATTTCCATATTACTGCGTTTTAGTCGCATTGTGGTTGTTCTGGTGGTGCTGTGGCCTTCCCCTCTTGTTTCAGAGCTGGTCTGGAGCTCTACGTTCGTGATATTCAGAAACCAGGACCATGGTACATCATACCCCTGATTTGATGGACGTCTACATCTCCCTCGATTCTCCAAATGTATTGCTATCCACGTTTAAAAAAAAAAGAAGGCCACATTGTGAAATCTAGAAAGCCTTTGGACTCTAGTATTCGTAAACGTATACTGGTGCCTGTGTATCCATGATCGCTACTCATGTTATATTAATTTTATTAATATTGGTTCATTTTCTACCCCCTGGGGGGGGGTTTTGGGGGGGGGGAGAGTTGTAAGGTTAATACCTTATGTTTAATCTCCTTCAAACATGTCCTCCTTAAATTGTTAGCAGAGGTATACATATCTTTGTCTGTGTACCTCTGTATCATGCTGCTCTAATTGTGGCTATTTTCCTCCTTCCCCCCTCCACTCGCTCCCTATTACTAGCGATAACGGCGGGGCCTTGAGTAGTGTTGTGGAAGCCATTTTGCATTTTGTTTCCTGTCCTTGTACGGGACGGACGTGCCATGTGAGGGTTTATATTAATCCAGGGTTTTCCCTGGATTTTTCCCCCTTTTGGGGTGTAATTTTGGTAGGTTCTGACCTTTTTTGACTATTCTTATTTTATTTACGTAAATTCAACTTGCGTTATATTTTTCTGTTCTGATTCTCCTTCGGAGCCGTCATTCTCGCTAGTCCATAACTGACCCCTTTTCAAAAACTCATTTTCTTCTGGTTCTCGGTTTTATTTTTCAGTGGTCAGCTATGCTAATTTAACCTTCCCATTATGCAAGGTATCAAAGTTGTTCTATTGAATGAATGTAATTCTGTATAGGGTTATACCCATTTCAAACTTGGCAAGCTAAATATGCCTAACAGATCTATAAGCTTAAACCTTTATCACCAACCACCCTGGGTGGTAAATTGTTATTTCTTAACGGAGCTGAGAAAAATGAATTCCAATCCCTTCAACGGTGTTTGGTTTCTCGTTGACCGTCTAATTTTAATTTTAGTTCACGGTTGCCTTGGTGACTTTTATTGTGATTGAGATCGATTGACATTGTTCGATTGAATGAGTTGACTAATGTTTTTGCTGGAAACTGACACGGGTACGTTTACTGTTGGTTCTTGTGAACTTGACTTGGAATTTTGGGGAATTATTATTATTGATTTCTTTATTTCTCCCCGGTAACTGATTTCTTAGTGAGATCCGTGCGATCTCTATTGTGATTTGGGTACGTGAAGTGTTGAATTTGGGAGTAACTTCTCCGTTTCCTGTAAGGCTCTGGTTGAGTCGGTGTGGAATTTTATTGCAATTACTCCTCTGCGCTTGTGATGCCGTTCTGATTATGGGCATATGATCTAACCTATGAAATATTATATCGAGCAGTTATTCCTGCTCCCGCCGATACGCTCCTGAAGTATTGGTAAATATATTACCGTGTTTCCCATTTCTGGTCTCCACTGGCCCTGTGGTGTCACACGTTGAATTTATTTCTTAAAACTGTATTCTGCTATTTCTCGAGTTAACCATTTTTATTGTGCCCGTGCTGTACCTCTGGTTTGTGAGGTTTTTCATGTTTCGCGTTTTGGGGCTTTTCCTGTTTTCTGTGTCCTGTTAATTTATGCAGGTATTTCCAGATTAACATCGTGGTAAGGATAGAATTCATTTCTCTCCTTGTGATTGTGAATTCATGTAAATTATTTTTAGCTGCACCCTTTGAATCTTTAATTTCGCAAACCTCTTGATTAATCTTCGTTTAGTTCAACCTGGTGTAGTATTTCATTTTGTGTTTAAATTAAATTTCTATATTCCCAAAACCTCGGCTTATCCTTTCGTGTTTATGAAAGTGCACTAATTGTTAGATTACCATGATACTGTAACACTATTGGTCACGGTTGCAAAGATCCAAAAGCACCTTCTACATACTATCCTCGAGGTAAGTTGTTTGTTTTTTAATAAAAACTGGCATTTACTTATTGCTTTCGCTGTTTCTATGTGGTGACTCTGTGTGATAAGTTACTTGGATTTTCTGGGTGCATTATCTTCGGTAATTGCTGTACACCGGAATACTTACTGCCTTTGAACTGTCACTTGACAAACGCCTACTACATCACTGTGTCTCGAGACTTACCAGATACCTTGGTACCAAAGGATTATTAACTAGTGAGTCGCTCTGAGCTACTAGTGTTATGTTTGTTGTCCTAGCTCCTTAGTGTGCTAAAAGTGTTTTCATATCGATGTACCAAACTCTCTCTAGTTTATGTACTGACCTAACCCGTCCATCACTGCGTGTCTATAGTCAGGCTTAGTGTAGCAGTGCTACGGATACTGTCTGAGTTCTAATAGGACCTCACCGTGTACTTGTAATCAACCTAACTGTAACTGAGTATATCTCTTGGAATTTTAACTAATTTTCGTGAAATCTCTAAGTGTAACCCAAACCTAACCTTTAAATAATTGCATCGTCACCGTTCTTATTATCGCACGTCACAGTGTCATTGTATGTTAAGTGTGTCTCCCGCACGTTACACGCTCCTAACCGTACGGTTAAATCGCCCGGTCGTACGAAGTATAACAGCCTGCCTGAATATTGGCGGGAAGTAGCTGGGGAGTTAGACAATTTTCTTCTTAAGCGTGCCATTCCTCTGGTTGATAAATTTTCTGATGCTACTGGTACGTAACAAACTGGTTCATTATAGCATTCGAGCTATTCAGTCCCTACTCTGAGGCACTGATTGGAATGGGTAGTGCGTATATTTAACGGAAGAATGGCAGAGGAGTGTTCACGGCTGTCTGCGGCCTGGTCATTCCAGGACTGGAACTTTGGACTGTTAGATCGGCATCGTAGTACTGTTCGTTAAAAGTGCGAACATGTGCAGTTTTTCATTTGAGCGAGTATTTTATATGATTGTATTGCTTTTAATCCCCACATTCCTACTGACGTTTTTGTAATGGCCTAAGTTAACTGTAGTTAGGAAAACCACAAACACAGTCTTTCTGAGAATGCTATAGCGAAGCACGGGTACATCAGCTAGTCTTAAATACTGTATATTCATCCCTTGCATCTATCACTGTCTCTACCAGTTCATCTTCTTAGTAAACGTTGGAGCACAGTCTACGTCCTCTGCTAGGGAAAGTGAAATGCCGAATAAACTAGTGAAGCGCAGGTCACGTTGTCTCTAATCGTGCTTTTTACGGTCTCGTTTGTCACTTAGCATCTTCCCTGCGGAGACACGGCAACAACAGGCAAAAACAAAGAAAGGCGAAGGTTATGACGTAGAAAGGCCAATTATTAGAGAAAATGAAACAAGTACAATTTGTTAACCTTAGAGGAATTTTGGACTTGTTTACCTACTCGTAGCTATTTGGGGGTAACAGCTCTTACAAGGTAGTGAAAACCACAATGCCGCTAACTGCTCAGAAGAGTTTGGAGATGTAGCTGGTGAAAGGGGGTTGTCGGTGTTTCCACTGGCAATGCAAAAAGTATCGTTCTAGGAGTTGAGAAAGCAAAGTACAACAATTTGCGGTGTGCAGCCCACATCTGCAATAAAGCTAACAAGGATATTGTGTGAACCCGATTAAAATTCGATTAATCGACCCATTAATCGAATAAAGGCATCCAGTCAACCGATCAACATTTTAGTCGGTCGACAGTTATAATAATAATAATAATCGCGTCGCCTCAGCTAATACGTGCAGACATTTTAGTTGGACGTCATCTGGTTGTCTGCTCGTCAGTTTCTAGGTTCCGGTTTACTCTACGCCCACTAGATGGCAGAGTCAGGTAAACACCGAATGTGTCACCAGAGATCGTACCACATGAAGTGTCGGTGGATTTTTAATGATGAAAATATTTCTTAGCAGACAAAGTAAGGGTCCACACACTACGGAAAAAAGTCCTTAGTTGAAGGGCTAAAGGGCCCGTAAAGATTTCAAATTGTTAGTCTTGGATATCCCTATCGAAATAAAAAGCGAATATCGAAAAATCACTTCCGGCCTAATTGTAGTTCCGGAGAAACAACCTATAATCGCTGGTTTCTTTACTCTTATTCAAATCCTAGCCCATTAACTTATTTACATAATTCTTTCTGTAAACTGTTCCTTGGTTCAATAACCTGAGGTGTCCACACCGAATGCACTTATAAGGGCTTAAGTGAAACAATGCATTGACTCACATTAGCACTCGTAATGGTAGGAAAAGGCAAACTGCTAATTAACAAAAGTATTGTACTTTTTAGGAATACATTAAGAACCTATTCTGATACTTTATTATATTCTCTTTACCTAAAATTCGTACCATCCCTAGGATGTTTTCAACATTCAGTTGCAAGTCAGACGCACGAGATCAAAGTGGTATAAGCAAGTAGAGAAAGACGTCACTGAATTAGGATCACCAAATCTGAAGGACAGAAATGTAATCAGGAAAATTGTTCACACAAGGAGGAAGACGAGAAGAAACCACAAGACGTACTTGGTTGGATAAAGAGAAATTACAACAATCGATGAAAATGAAGAACTGTTGGGAAAGCTGAAAGCGTGATCATAAATGACTCATACACGCATCATAATTGTACCGGAGGCACACCAGCCCCGTGCATTTAAAACTAGCGCCTTGTAGAAGGCCATCTAAAAGAGGAAAACAGAAACTCATTTCGCAAATAGTTTGAACATCCCTCGATAAATGTCTCTACTATCAACTTAGATGCCAGAATGAACGATTCATTTTTGAAGAAATTTTGTGGGACAAGGTTTCCTAAACTGAATTGTGTATTAATTGTTTCCGGTATTCTAAGGTTATCAACACTTCTATCTCTTCCCGCCAACTTAATATGTTAGCCAATTAGAAGTGTTGTACATTTTTTTAAGTAACCAATCAGAAATTCTTGGTATTTATTAAATTAACCAATAGGAATTGTGGGTGTGTCAGGGCCTAGGCCCAAATAAATCTTGAACCTTCCTCTCCACTATAAAAGCTGGGACATTTCGGGACATGTTATCTTAGTGATCGCTCCAGTCAAGAGGTTTACAGGGTGTCCGTAGCGAAGGCAAGGGAGAAAGCGCTCCCTCGTCCATCTTCCGGGGGTCCACCGGCTCAAGGTAATGGCAGATTCGGATTAATAATATAATAGTCTTTGAAAGCTAGCTCGAGGGGAAGGCTTCAAATTTGTTTCGCACTGTAACTTTTATTTCTTAATGTAAATTCTGACTCCAGTCTAAAGAACTTACCCGAACTTAGGGAATAAAGAGTGAGGTACATTCTCAACTTGATATTGAGGTGACTATGGTTTTGTAACCTTTAAATATATCTCTTAATTTCGATAACTTTCTTTCCATCTAGTCACCTCCATGGTACAGGCTCACCCTCTGTAACGTGGGGCCATAAGCGCACATAGGGTTTAAGTATTTCATGTGAATGTCAAGGAGTGCAAGAGTTCGCCTCCTAACATTTTGATTTTCGACCAGTAACTTTAACCTTGTCCGCCTCTGTAGTGTAGTGGTTAGTGTGATTAGCTGCCACCCCCGGAGGTTCGGGTTCAATATCCCGGCTCTGCCACGAAATTTGACAAGTGGTACGAGGGCTGGAACAGGGTCCACTCAGCCTCGGAAGGGCAACTGAGTAGAGCTGGGTTCGATTCCCACCTCGCCATCCTCGAAGTGGTTTTCCGTGGTTTCCCACTTCTTCTCTAGGCAAATGCCTGGATGGTATCTAACTTAAGGACACGGCCGCTTCCTTCCCTCTTCCTAGTCTATCCCTTCCAATCTTCCCATCCCTCCGCAAGGCCCCTCTTCAGCACAGCAGGTGAGGCCGCCTGGGCGAGGTACTGTCCATCCTCCCCAGTTGTATCCTCCGACCCAGAGTCTGAAGCTCCAGGACACTGCCTTGAGGCCGTAGAGGCGGGATCCCTCGCTGAGTCCGAGGGAAAAATGAACCCTGGATGGTAAACAGATTAAGAAAGAAACAAAGAAATAATTTTAACCTTTCGTTTTTACCAAAGGCCACGTACTGTGGGCACTTGTTACCCCCGTTAAAATCATATCATTCTTTTACTTTTAA
The DNA here is from genome assembly GCF_040414725.1 of Anabrus simplex. Classification (NCBI taxonomy): domain Eukaryota; kingdom Metazoa; phylum Arthropoda; class Insecta; order Orthoptera; family Tettigoniidae; genus Anabrus; species Anabrus simplex. The sequence goes on from NC_090267.1 coordinate 517,342,659, forward strand.
GGTAAATCAGAATGTTTAGCATATAAGACAGTGTCTATGTTTGGTTTTGTTAAGTGTCGGTAGGTGCTTTAATAGGCCTTGAACTTGTAATTTTGGAGAATAGTCTCTTAGGAAGTAATTGAGTAGAGAAAAGACACTCGTCCTATTGGTGTTAAAATTGGGAGATCCGCCTCCTTGACTGTGAGTTGAAAGGAGCAGTAGTGCTCATGTAAATGTTGTAATTAGGGAGCTTCAGGCTCATATTATTAAATTATTGTTACCTGATTATTCTAGACCTCTCTAAACTTGTTACTCATAAGGAAGAAATATAAATGTTTAAGTTTTTCAAATTAATCTTTCGTCGTTTCTATATCCACCCATCCATGCCCGCACCTTCTTTCACCTCTGCGTTCCACGGAATCCCGGGAACAATAATAGTAATAATAATAATAATAATAATAATAATAATAATAATAATAATAATAATAATAATCTATAGACTCAGGTAGGGTATGCAATATGCCATCTGGTTGCCTCCTCGTCAATTTCGACGTTCTGTTTTACTCTAGGCCCACTAGATGGCAGAGTAGGCCGAACCTGTCGTGGGCGTCTGTGGCTGAGTTTTAATGAATTTGTCGGGCAAACAGCAAATGATTCATGCCGACATCGTACGACATGGAGTGTCGAATGGAGTTTCTTCGCCCTTCAGAAATCCGACTCTCTCTGCCGGGTTTGAGCCCGCTACCTTGCAATCCGTAGACAGACACTCTACCACTGATCCACAGACGGAGTTTATTCATTCAGGATTGCATAAATTCCGAAAATACCAGAGAAGGTTTATTAACACATTTTACCTGAAAAAATACCATTAATTAAAAACATAAAAATTCATTCATAATAATTATACTGTATAACGTGAAGAGCATTCATAAAAGTATGAAGGCTTCTACGGCCGGAGCAAAGGGCATTTCCTTGTAACAACATTGGTTTAACGAGAGCTGAAACTTGAGTTCTCTTTTGACTACTGAGCGAATCACAACAGAATTTAAATAAAGGCTGCTTTACACGGAGCAAGTACTTGGTAGAGCAGACTCACTCGCCTGTGTGTAAACACGCTCGCTAGAGTAGCAAACTGTTTATATTCTAGCTGAAGACGTGTCTATTTTTCTTTTTGCTTTACGTCGCACCGACACAGAAATGTCTTATGGCGACGATGGGATAGGAAGGGGCTAGGAATTGGAAGGAAGTGGCCGTGGCCTTAATGAAGGTACAGCCCCGGCATTTGCCTGGCGTGAAAATGGGAAACCACGGAAAACTATCTTGAGGGCTTCCGACAGTGGAGCTTGAACCCAAGTTGTGTCGTGCGGTCATTTATTTTGTTTTAAAAACTTTAACAATGAAGTTCACAGAGAAGGACACGTTGCGAAACGCCGACTGTTTATGGAATCTTAACTACAGAAAGAGAAATAAGAGAAAATCCGCGGAAGCAGAAATCATAGAAAAATTGGGAAAGTTTAACTTAAAAATGAATGAGATAAAGCAAAAAATAAAAATAACCTAAAGTACACTTATAATATAGTGTATTGCGCCCTGGTGGGGGTGTGATAAGCGTCATGCAATTATAATTAGTTATGGAGGAATATATATTTAATTTTCAGAAGCAAGAAGATCGTACTGTACATACAGTAAGAACAGGCCAGGCCGAGATGGTATGGTGAAACATGCACAGAATATTGTCTCCACTGAGATTAACCAACACAATGAACAGCAGAATTAGAATTCTCTGAAATCGTGACGAGGGGGAAAGAGAAAGGCACGAGTTGTTGACTAGTTACGGAAGGTTTTCATAGCCCCGGGCAGTCTAGGTAGTGGAAAGAGCGCAGAGAGCCGGGTGCAAATTTCTGAGAAATGATGGCCGGGTATCTCCATGTAACTAGCGGGAGTTGAACGCGGAGTTGGCACTGGAAGAAAAAAATATGAGCCTTCCCGGTCACGTGGTTTAGGTGGACCAATGGAAAAATTCACTTGACCAAAGCAAGGCGACAACTTCGTATTGTAAGAAGCACTAGCGAGGCTAACTCCGTGGATTAAACTGATAGAAGGAAGTGAATTATCAATTCAGAATACAGTGGAATTTAGGAGCCTTACTATACCATAAAACTTATAAAAAGTTAATAATTGCGGGAGATTGCATGGTGTAACTCTGAGAATTCATGGACGCTATTCGTTGATTGGCTGAAGGCAAAGGAAGCCACAAAAGAGCGCGAAATCCCGAGCCGGGATACGGCAGCTAAATTCGCGAATATATATATTACCAGCGAACGATAATAGTTGAGAATTGGTATAGAGCATTTGAGAACACAATTACATCATTGGATCATATATTAAAGCCACAGGCCAAACCGCAAAGTGTCGTATGAAGATATCGGGACTGCGCGTCCCAAGATGAACTCCGGTGAACTCGGAAGAGAGGGTATACAAGTATAAATATGAGGTCGTGGACACGGACTGACAACTACTTCTGACAAAGTGTTCGGGCGGTCACCACGCCAGTGGTGCGTAACTACTTCTGACAAAGTGTTCGGGCGGTCACCACGCCAGGGATGCGTGACAACTTCTGATATTTTGTTCGAGCCGTGATTACGACAGGGGTGCGAGTGTGTACTTACTCGTGGAGTAGGGTTCGAAGTATTATATTGTTACATAGTACAGTGATTCATGACGTGATGTAGCTCATATTACAGTCTTGAGCAGTATATTAGTATGAAGTGTTTCAAATGGACAGGACTCAGTAAAGCATAACTTACAGATTAGGAAGTGCGTTACATGAGAACGGTCACGAGTGTTTATGTCACCTAGTAAACAGTCGATTCTAAACTGATACCTGGTCAGCTACACGAACGTGAGACGGGAAATTCAAGTGCGCGCACGGGCCGTTGTAAAGGGAATCCCGAGGTATCCCATGTTCCTAGTGTCCGGGAAAGGAATGAAGAATGTATATCTACATTAAGTGGGCTAGATACAAGGCCGAGAGTGTAAAATTTGTGAGTAGAATTTAGGGTGGAAATTATTCCAAAGTGCAACAGTTAATTTATTTGTTTTTATTCAAAATGTGTAAAGTTGAAAAGGGTCAAGGATTAATTCTTCAAGCTGGCATGAATACCAGTGGAATGCAGGGCTAAAGACTGGACGGGGCCTGAGCTTCTCGTCCGGTTTTAGCAGACTACGATGGCAGAGACGAGTAACCTTATAAAATATTTGTAGATTGCTATCGTTAGGGCGAGGAAATCATATTATTTTCTCATGATAACTTGATTGTGAAACGAGCCGTTTCCGGCTCGTATAAATTCAAAGGTAGATAGACAAAGGGACAAATTAATATGTACATGATTAGATCGAGCACTCATCATAATTTTGATTATTAAATAGAGTATAGTAGGGTTGAGTTGTTCATTCAAGTGCTTGAGTTGTTTGATATGATATGGAGCACGCTTCACGTAAAGATAATGTTAATATTCATTTAGAAGTGCTTCCAAAGTGTTTTTCCATTATCGGAACTTTTATAGATATTACGGCATGTTGTTAAGATAATCCAGAGGTAGGATTGCCAAGTGATTTAAATTGTTGTGGGACGGAATGAAGTCCATTGATTTGTTTGTAAATATCGCGAAGTTCGCCAGTGGACAAAATAATAATAATCTGTACAAGTGTCGAAGTAGTACATTAAAATTTGGTAATGTGTAAAGGCGTGTTTAATAATAATCTTTGAGAATAAAGGCACGGGCCTAGTTGGATGGAATGATTGCAAATTAAAGTAATTTAAAAGTGGAGATCGCATGTGTCGTGAATAATTATAATTTGTGCAGTGAATCCGGTTTTAACACTAATTTTTGATTTAACGTTTTTGGACTCCATAATAATCATAAAATAATTTGGTAGAAACGAGATAGGCATTTTGATAATATGGTCACGCTATGTTTGAAGCCCAGAGTGATTTGAGCCAAAGGTTGAGATTTGGAGTTTTATGGGACAGAAATCCGGCCCGAAATGAAAGTGAATTGTACTGATGTTGATGAAGAAATAGATGGATCTTAAGGCCCACATAGAGGTTGTATTTATATACCGGTGTACTGAGTGGCAGAATAGAGTCCACACACCGAGGGTTAATTAGTGAAAATGTTTTGAAGAGTTCCGATGGATAAATGGACATCGAAATGGAAAAGGTAGGAATAATTTAACACTTGCAGAGATCGGAGGTATTTGCCCAACTGCGAGGTGTTATGGGATTTGAGAATTGTCTTAGGAGCATATGGTCTCCATGAATTAACGACAGTACGAAAATAAGGTTGCGGGTTCGAACACTATTATGTCCCGACCGATGTGAATTCGGATCTTGGTGATTTCTGTTTGGGAGAGAACGTATGTGACTAAATTATAAAGATGGGGAATAAAAATAAAGATTCTCGAAAGAATAATAATAATAATATTCCAAGTAAATCATATCTGGATTGATTAGTGCCAAAATAAATCGGAATTGTAAAAGGGGTTATGCGTTAAACATATTAAGAGTGGACTACCGTGTAACAGGCGAAATTAATTTTTTTAAATAAATAATAATACTAAATATATTAAAAAACTACTTTTTTGAAGAAGAATTTACTTTTTTTATATTTTGGACATAATAATGATGTTGGGTGTTGAAATGAAAAATTTGAGATTTTTAACTAATAATAATAATAATAATAATAATGAGAATATTTGAAGAAGGAGAAGAAGAAGAATCAAAGAATCTACTTTTATTTATTTCAGATGAAAATAAAAATCGCGAAAGGTTGAAATATTATTCCGAGGATGATTACGGGTTACGATAATCATGATCTCCACAAATAATAATAATAATAATAATAATAATAATAATAATAATAATAATAATAATAATAATAATAATAATAATAATAATAATAATAATAATAATATTTAATAAAATATATTTTTAAATTTATTTTTCTTATTATTTCGGATGATGATGATGGATGATACTAGGGAAGTCAGCTGGCGAAATAACGTAATAATGTCAATTGGTTGTAAATAATAAGTTAAGTTAATATGTGTACAATGAAGGCAAATCCCTACATCTGGACCATTAGGTTAGAGTGCCTTCGTCGTATTCCTTCAACTAACGATTAGCATATCTTGGTTAGGAACCCGGGGAGAGTTTGTAGTTTCCCGGGTTGGTCTCATCTCAATCAAAGTGGAGGCGATAACATGGTCCATGTGATCGCGCCTACTTAGCCAACAGGTAATTGGTCCATGATCAAATATGGTCATGGTGTTATCGAAGGTAAATCTGATACCTTCAGACATCAACGGTTCTACCACCCAAATGGAAGGGTGGTCAAAACTGATAAATATTATGTAATCATTTTTCAGGAATAATTTGCCAAATTACCGGCAAATCAAGGGTCAACAGATATTGATTGTGGTAAAATTTAATTTGTTTACTTAAATAAAATGCTCCTTTAGCATTTGCAAGGAAACAGTTCCAGGTTCTTGTTCTTGTAGAATAGTAAACCCTTGGTGACCGTTTAAATATCCGTCCCCATTCCTAGGACGGAGCCTTCATGATTTCCCTTTGATCTAAATATATATAATTTGTGTGTTTTATGATGAGCCTTAAAGTTAAAGATTAGAGTGTCCCGTTCAACCCTGTAGTACTGATTGGATGGCGCCCTTACATTTAGTTTGAGATCTTATATCTCAAAATATTTTTTTTATTGAGTATTAGTTGCGATGGATTCGGACCGTAACACTCCCTGAGATAAATGCTGGTTGGGACTCAGGCTTTGAGCGGGTACAGTATAAACATTAAAATGTAAAAATATCTATCAGGTCTAGCTGAAATGGTTCCGAAGTATGCTTGCAATAGTGGCTCATCTTCACCTCTCTTATAAGTGCACTTGAAAATCAAGTTAAACAACTCTTTCTTTAAATGAAAGGGCAAGTGGTTGCGCGCTTTGGGTCACGCCTCTATTCGGGAGATAGTAGGGTCGAACCCCACTGTCGGCTGCCCTGAAGATGGTTTTCCGTGGTTTGCCATTCTCACACCAGGCTGTAGCTTCACGGTCATGTCCTATCCCACCCTAGCCATGTGTCCATGTGATGTAAATAAGACTGTAAAACATTAAGTACAGGGAATAAGTATTTAGCCCATTGACGGGTTTCAGTTAGTTGAAGATAAAAGTGAGAGCGCTTGGCAACCATTCTGACTGTCTGTAGTTAAGTAGCTACGTTTTGTTCACTGAGAGCAAGGGAGAAGAAAAGTACTTCTTACGTATATTCTAATTCCGTTAATAGTGTGAGACTTCTTACATACCCCTAAATGTAGCCAGAAATCTCTGTACGAGTCTCCCTCACTCCTAAAACCGAGGCGCGTTACTGGAAGAACATGTCATGTTTCTCGAGATTCCATTTCTTTAACAAAACAATACCAAGCCGTCTCTTCTCTTCTGAAAACAGCGTCCTCTTAAGGCTTAGCGACATCAAAGGAGAACAGAACATATTTCTTCTCAGGAAAGTCTCCATTTTCCCCAAACTGTCTCTTAACATGTTCGTCAACGGAGCTCCGCGTTATCATCCAGACCACTTCTTTGCCTATTCTGATCTATATTAATCAATTAGTATAGAAAAGGCAGACAATGAATGAAAAAGCACGTAACATTCATTTTATCTTAATTAGTTAAATCTTCAATGTCCGGGTGCAGAAGTTCCTGTTTTTCCTGACGTTGTTTTGTTTCTTGTGAACTGTGCTTGTGGCAGGAGCCCTTCGCTCTCTGTATCAGAAACTGATGAGCCTCGGTTTTCATGTACTCCGGTGCTAATAGGCACGTACATAGCCTCCCCTCACTTTCTGTTGTTATTGTTTGTTTACACCCGGGCTGAGTGGCTCAGACGCTGGCCTTCTGACCCCAACTTAGCAGGTTCAATCCTGGCTCAGTCCGGTGGTATTTAAAGGTGCTCAAATACGTCAGCCTCATGTCGGTACATCCACCGCCACGTAAAAGAACTCCCGCAGTACAAAATATCGGCACCTCGGCGTCCCCGAAGACCGTAAAAGTAGTTAGTGGGACGTAAACGAAGGCTTCCTCTTGGTGGCCTTAGTGAACTGCATAACTGTAGAACAATTATCACCAGCTGTCAGCAGGTATCATCTCTCTACCGTGTGATTCACTGGCGTAGCCAAGGGGGGGGCCCAGGGGGGCCGGGCCCCCCCCAAAATATTTCCTGAAACTAGAGCGAGGATCAGCCGTTGTTTTATGTACGGTACGAACAACTTGAAAACTTACGCCGAAATGTTAAGTTAACGTAGCGACAAAGGATCTACTAGCAAGGCTCAGTGGGGCCGTACATAATTCTCCACATTTGTACTGCTTGAATGAAAGGAAAACACTTGGAATTGTGATGCGCGGGAATATTTCCCTGTAGAGGCCTCGGTATTGGGAATGTAACGGTGTGTTCACAAATGTCAAGACATGAGGAAAGGGGCAATTAGCAAGGGATTACTCAGTAGGGGGCCAGAACGTGATCACCGAGAAAACGGGGGCCCGGCCTTAAACAGCTGCAAGCTTACAACATCGTGTCAGCTTTTGCACATCGGTTCCCGGAAACAACAATGTCCTAGGGATCCTCGGGTTGTGCCGTGGTTGAGAGGTGTGCTGTGTTTAAGTTGCAGCGTGGGGAAGACTGTGGCAGGATTGTGAGCTGCACTTACTTTCTCATTTTTTGAAGAGGAACCGTTTTGTCGCTGAGAAGCCAGAACTATGCGCATCCTTGGTAAGTTATGAAAATTGGGTTTTTTTTTTTTAAATTCTAACAGTAGCAAGACAATCGCGGATTCGTGCCTAAGTTCGATAGGCAGGCCTATATATTTTGTCAAATGCCCGGGAACGGATTGGAACCTCAAATGGCGCCATCAAAAGAGTGGGTAACTATTTTGTAATTGGCGGGCGTGATAACTCAGTTCAAATGGTTTTATCTTCTCATCAGGACGGCCCAGGTTTGAATCGCAGTCGGTGCATGACACGTTTTAAAAATGGGAAGTCACGTTCTATTGATACGGATTCTACTTAAAACACTAGATCCCGTCCCTTACCTTTCTTTGTACTTTTGGGCCATAATCCCATCATTTACGATGGTGTATCTTGAGTATCCAACCATTCTTCTGGCTTACCTTGTACCTTAAATGGTGAGTGGATGCAGTGGCGTACCCACAACATAATTTCAGTTGGTGAGGTATAAGTCCAGGCCAGTAGCGTTGATACTTGGAAGGGGTTGTGAAAAGATTTTTTAAATTTGTATTTAGAATTTGCTTTACGTCGCACCGTAGGTCTTATGGCGACGATGGGAAAGGAAAGGGCTAAGAGTGGGAAAGAAGCGTTTGCCTGGTGTGAAAATATCCACCAGGCGAGTTGGCCGTGCGCGTAGAGGCGCGCGGCTGTGAGCTTGCATCCGGGTGATAGTAGGTTCTAATCCCACTATCGGCAGCCCTGAAGATGGTTTTCCGTGGTTTCCCATTTTCACACCAGGCAAATGCTGGGGCTGTACCTTAATTAAGGCCACGGCCGCTTCCTTCCAACTCCTAGGCCTTTCCTATCCCATCGTTGCCATCACGGTAAACCATCTTTAGGGCTGCCGACAGTGGGGTTTGAACCCACTATCTTCCGGATGCAAGCACACAGCTGTGCACCCCTAACCGCACGGCCAACTCGCCTGGTGGATGTGAAAAGAAAGCTGGTCCGACAGAGTGCGGTAAAAATGAAATGGCGTATGTTTTTTAGTGCCGGGAGTGTCCGAAAACATGTTCGGCTCACCAGGTGCAGGTCTTTTGATTTGACTTCCGTAGGCGACCTGCGCGTCATGATGAGGATGAAATGATGATGAAGACAACACACACACCCAGTCCCTGTGTCAGCGAAATTAACGACTGATGGTTAAAATTCCCGACCCTGCCGGGAATCGAACCAAGGACCCCTGTGAGCAAAGGCCAGCACGCTAACCATTTAGCCATGGAGCCGGACACCGAGTACGGTGACGGATCTTCAGTAGATACTGATGGTTTTGATTGTTACCATGTACAATCATAGCTTCTGTACTCTTAACATAAACCGGCTGCATTATTGAAACTGTTCGTAAAATTGATAATGTCGTTCTTCGTTTGTGAGGAAGTAGAATCTTCATTTAATTTGTCTTTCTATAAAAAGGAGACACTTTGGTACTACGCCCCTTCCAGGTCGTAGATATTTCGATTACGGGAGACTCAAGGCCAACTCTAATGCACCCAAAAACAAGGCTGTATCTTCTCCATCCCATGCCTTTCTTAACTCCGTCAGTGCCGGGAATCGAATGCAGGATGCCTTAAGTCAAATTCTATAATAAGAAGACCTAAAAGTAACCAGCCGGCCCCGCGGTGTAGGGGTAGCGTGCTTGCCTCTTACCGGAGGACCCGGCTGGTTCGAGATACACTCAGCCCACGCGTTTATAATTGAGGAGCTATCTGATGGTGAGATGGCGGCCCTGGTCTAGAAAGCCTAGAATAACGGCGGAGAGGATTCGTCGTGCTGACCACACGACACCTCGTAATCTGCAAGCCTCCGGGCTGAACAGCGGTCGCTTAGTAGGCGATGGCCCTTCGGGGCTGTTACGCCATGGAGTTTGGTTTGGAAAAGTGAAAAGAGAAGGAAGCGACAACCCTGCAGGCCTCTTTAGCTTCCAGCTAGTTCTTCTGTCCGGCCTCGTGCATTTAGGACAGTTGGAAAACGTACGCCTTAATAAACGTTCCTCATAAAACCTTCGTAAAAATACTAACTGCATCTATTTATAACAATAATCACAAATGCCTCCTTTTCATGTGGCTCAGTTGGTTGAGTCGCTGTCATTCTGAGTCCAAGTTTGCAGGTTCAAATCCCGGCTTGGGTCGGTGGCCCTTAAAACGGTGTTGAAATTGCAACAGCTCCATTTCGTTGGTTTCTGGCACGTTAATAAAAATTATGGATACGAATATTAGCGTCACAAAACTGTAACTTTATACTACGGTGCTTTTGCTTTACAACGCACCTACGCAGATAGGTCTTACGGCGACGGTGGGATTGGAAAGGCCTAGGAGTGGGAAGGAACCGGCCGTGGCCTTAATAATTAAGATGCAGCCCCAGAATTTGCTTGGTGTGAAAATGGGCAACCACGGGAAACCACGGGAAACCATTTTCAGGGCTGCCGTCAGTGGGGTTCGAATTCACTATCTCCCGGATGCAAGCTCACAACTGTGTGGCCCTAACCGCGAGGGAAACTAATAGGACAAGGTAAACTCTACCTAGCATATGTTGTGACGTGTATTTTTCTTTACCAACTAACGCTTCATTCTATATTTATGTATTTATTTATTTGTTTGTTTATTTATTTATTTATTTATTAGTGCCTTCTGTACAGTGGCGAAGTTAGGGCTCCAGGCCGCCTCGTACACTTAACCACATACTAATCGGAAAAATAAAATACTGAGATACTTAATATAGTTAAAACTGCATAAATTAATAAAATTGAAAGTAAATTTAAATAAATTACTAAATTAATATTAAAACTAATTAATACTAAAAACTCTTAAAATGACTAATCCTCAGGCACGCACACATTCATACTTCAACCATTCAGTCAGCTGTCCTCAGCAGGTAGTCTCGGCAGGTGACCTTAAATCGTGATTAAAAAGAAGTTACTTTCTCTGACCTGAGCTGATAGGATATTCCATAATCTGGCGACAGTACCACAAATGATCTATTAATTTTATTTGTGCGGTGCAGTGGAATGAAAGAATGAATCTAGAATGTGTATTTACGTTGTGAAATGATAAAAAGACGAATTTAGAAGAAATATACAGTAGCCGACTTTCCGCTACCACTCTAAACACCATCGTTAAAGTTGTAGCTGCCGACGTTTATCAGACATCAGCCATGAGACAGTCTGATCGTATGGGGTGATATGAACATCGTACCCGATATTGTAAATAAATCGCAGGAATTCAGTGCTCGTTGAAGTTTTTAAGTGTTTATTCTCTCGTCGTCAACTAAAACGTCACAATAATGAAGAATAGGGAGAATGAGTGTCTATTAGTTTGGTCTGTAGCTCAAATGGAAATACATCCCTCTGTCGTTTAAGAGGGTGAAGAACTCCAAAAATCTTTTTACGTATTTCTTTCGTGTGATCAGACCAATCAACTGTTCCATTCATCATTACGCCGAGATTTGTAACCGTTTATTGTAGGGAATAATGTTATCATTCAGTAGGATAGGCGGGATTGCGATATTGTTTGAGCAGCACAGTAATTTTCGTGATCCAATTATGATTGCCTGATATTTTGTGCCGTTTAGTATAAAAGAGTTTCGTTGTGCATATACACTGAATCGCCGGAGGTGATTGCTAATATCTTGTCTTGCAGTGTCGATATATTTGAAGATAGTCAGCATAGAGGTGGTGTGTGTTATTTCGTGTCACAGATGGTGTGTCATTTATTTAAATCCAGAAAATTAGGGGCCCTGGAATACTACCCTGTGGGGTAACACTAAGTTTCATTTTCCATTTTGAGGCTTTGTCGTTTACTGTTACACACTGTTGACGGTTACTCAAATAAGAACTAAAACCCTTCAGCTCGGCCAGGTCGAAATTTAGCAGGTCCATTTTCTTTATCACAGTCGAAATTACTATAGTGTCAAAGACGCTACTGAAGTCAAGGAGGATTTAGGGGCTGCCTGGCCGAGGCGGTAAAGGCGTGCTCGGCTCGCCCGGAAGTACGTAGGTTCGAATCCCCGTCAGGAAGTCGTAAAATTTAAGAAATGAGACTTCCACTTCCGGAGGTGCATATGACCCTGAGGTTCACTCAGCCTACACCAAAAATGATTAACAGGTTAATTCCTGGGGGCAAAGGGGGCCGGGCGTAGGGCTAACCACTCTACCCCATCAAGTGCCGAGGTTACGGATAGTGGAAGCCTTTACCTTCCACCGCTCCAAGGGCCTTCATTGCCTGTACGGAGGTGACTTTGCTTTGTTTCTAATGCCTTCAGTAACCTTCAAAAGTGCTATCACGGTACTGTGACCCTTCTTAAATCCAGATTGCAAAGGGTCCAAAAGAACATTTTTATTTAGGTATTCCAGAACTTGCTCGTATACTAAACGTTCCAAGGCTTTAGAAAGCGCAGGGAGTATGGACATAGGACGATAGAGGGTGATTGTAGGTCTAAACTCTTAGGTACCAGTATAATATTGGATGTTTTCCAAACAGGAGGGAAAGTTCCGATTAGTAAACAGTAGTTCAGTATGTGCGTCAGTATAGGCAGGACAGCACCCATAATGTTATATATACAAGTAATAGGAATATCACCTACATCTGTAGTCATCGATTAAATCGAGTACAAAGCCTTTTTAACCTGATTTTCTCTGACACTGAAATGTGAATGGCGGATTGGCTGGAGGGGAGGGCGGAGAGTCGGTGCAGTTAATTGGGGTAGGTAGTGTAATCGTTCAGTTCGTCAAGTGGAATGTCAGGAGTTGTCTGTCTGTTGATGTTTTCCTATTCCCAGAGCTCTAAGTTGGTCCCATGCGCGATTAAAATGTAAGTTGTTAGCTAAATTCCGGTGATATATACATTTTTTATTTCTGATTAATTGCTTTGTGCGATTTCTTAAGATGCGGTAAGATTCGAAGTCTGTGTCATCTAGGGTTTGTTTATAATGTTGAAATAACGAGTCACGGTGGGCCATCATTCTCTTGGCTTCATCTAGCCATGGACAAGAAGGGCGAGAAACCTGTACTGGAAGAGCGCGCGCGTGTGTGTTTTATTTCCTTGCCGCATTATTTGTATAAAATGTCAATTCTTTATTGCTTATCACATGATCATTATTATAATATTACCGCATTTATTATAAGAAAGAATATTGAATCTTTATTCAAACTGTTTATTCTTGCATTCATTTCACTTGTACTCGGAATATATGAAATGCTGCTGTTATGTTGGGATGGGTGTAACAGAGGTACCCAGGGGTGGGGGGGGGGGGGTCGTCCAAGGAGTCCAGACACCCCAGGAGTTTTAACGAATGTACTTTTATTAAGCATATATATAATGTATATTAATATTAGCTTCCGGAGTCCAACTCATTGGTTGAATGATCAGTGTTGAGGCCTTCGGTTCAGAGGGTCCCGGGTTCGATTCCCGGCCGGGTCGGGGATTCTAATCGCGTTTGATTAATTCTTCTGGCTCGGGGACTGGGTGTTTGTCCCAACACTTTCCTCTTCATATTCAGACAACATACTATACTACCAACCACCAAAGAAAGACACAACAGTGATTACATCCCTCCATATAGGGTTGGCGTCGGGAAGGACATCTGGCCGTAAAACAGGGCCAAATCCACATGTGCGACACAGTTCGTACCCGCGACACCACAGGTGTGGGAAAATCGGGGAAGAAGAAGATTACTATTAGCTTCCGGAATCCGCACGAATCCGCCACTCTTACTGGATCCAAGGACACTCATTTCCTTTTTAGTTATTCTACACCACCTAAATTCTGGAAGTTTGGACACCTATTTAAAAAAAAAAATTCTGGATGAATGGGCCCCCCCCAAACTGAAATCCTGGCTACGCTACTGGTGTGATTACTCCCCTCCCCTGCTTCTACTTTCAAAGTCTCCTTGGGTCTACGTGCTGGTGTCGCTGTTTGACTTAGTAGTCTATTTTCCAGGAATATTTGGTGTTCCGTGCAAGTGTCACAACTTCCCATGGCTGCAGCGCTGTGTGCACCTAGTAGCGGCGATTGAGAGTTAGAAATGTACAGACAACACAAAGTATGCGGGTTGTATAGCGGGCGGGGATTTTACACCAAAACTGGAAAAAGCTACAAATTGGTAAGTTCTTTGATGCTCTTTGCGTGAATTTCAACAGACAGGTGAATTTTACGAACTTAAGTTCGATAATAATATTTGTTTGAGATTTTCATTCAAAAATACACAATTAAACTTTCCTCAAAGGAATAATAGTACACAGGTATTACAATTAAATAGAAGTAGGGCGTGATTATACTGTATAATTAAAAGTAATTTAGTATCCGACTGCGCACTAAGAAACTAACAAGCGACAAGCGGGTGAATTATACCTCAGTGTTCACGACCTTGAGAAAAAATATACCCCTCCTACCCTTCCTCACAGCACAGGCAGTGTCCACTACTTACTGTGGCGCAATACAAATCAGCCGCGACGAACGACATTGAGTGCGTATTTCCACTAATAATATTGTGAGTAATTAAAGAAAATAAAGGAGAGAATTAGCCGATAAGACAACAAATTGCTTAGCTTAATAACTCCTATAATTCCTAGTCTCAGCCGCCTTAAAATGGAGTACGAATGCAATGTTTCTCCAGTAAGTGGGGGGACGACACCTTCTCCCCCCACCCCCCCCCCCTCAATCGCCAATACTGTAGTCTCATGTAACTGGGTCTCGTCCAGCACGTATGACCCCCTCCATGAAGGAAGCCTCGGTGGAGGGACATCACCCACCACAGAGGACACTTGCAGCAGGTTTATTGCCACGATATGCACCAACACACTGCATAACAGCAGGAGCTAGCCATGCTATTAGCGTTGGCGTGTCGGGCGCGTTTCTTCTATAAACAACAACAACAATAATAATAAAACTTCAGTCCATAAGAGGCGGTAAAGTCACTGGAATGTTAACACGAAAGGAAAATGTTAAGGTTACGTAAAACAAAGAGTGCGGCCTGCGAAGTCGACCGCTGCCTGCCTTCCTCATTGAAAAGTAGAAGAGCAAGAAAGAAAAATCGTAAGAAAATTTTTGGACCAGTCTGTAGCCTACAGGGGAATGTGGATCATAAGGACATCTCACGGCCTTTACCAACACGCCGAGAAAATCTCAGCCACAATTTAGGAAAAGGGGTTTGAAGATTTATGGACATATCCTCAGAATGAGTAATCAGAGATTGACCAAAATAATGTATCGCACAACTGGTCACATGACGTCGAGAGAAATAAAATAGCTGCACTGGCCAGGAGTCGAAGTCACGGCTTCCGCGATAGAAGCAGTAATACACTGAAGCAGTCTTCAATGTCAAGTGTCTGTGCCTGGATCTGATCGTACTTAGGCGGTTCGCTGTTTTCATGGGATTATAACATGTGTATCTCGCGCGTACAAAACACCAATCAATCAATCAATCAATCAATCAATCAATCAATCGATCGATCGATCGATCAATTAATCAATCAATCAATCAATCAATCAATCAATCAACACTGATCTGACTTTAGGGGCTGAATCCCACGTGTTTTCCTAATCTTCTCTTGTATTGCTTCCACTTTCTTGTGTCAGATTCCTCAGTTTCATTTCTCCTATCCGAGCTTCCTTGGACAGCTCTTGTTGTGAGGCTAAAGAGTCTTCTATTTTTACGCCCTTCGTTGCGCTTGTCTTTCTTTCGCCGACACCTTCATTCTTCGAAGTGTCGGATCTCTTCTTGTTTCCTTTTAATAGATGGTTCCACTTCCTCTTAAAACAATAATCACCACCTTTCACTCCTTCAGGGGCCCTCGTCATCTTTGCTAATTCTTGGGTTTCTCCGTCCTCTCAAACATTCCGTTGTTTGTCAATCTCTTATTAAATTGTGTATTTTAATTACCACGGCCTCGTTGATAATGAATGGTAAATAACCAGTCCCCGGGGCTGTCTGACACATCGTTTGTGTTGTGCAGTGTGGCTTTACGTCAAGAGGAGTCCAAACTATACGATATAAGATTTGAATCATGTGGGTTGGACTTCACACAAAACTATGACTACCGCGATTTATGGCTGGAAGCTTTGTTCCCTATACATAGCCAAGTTAGTTAAAGTGCAGAAGAAAAGTGGAGTCAGAGAAAACATAAAGAAAGAAGAGTGATACTCCACAAACAATAGACTCCACCAAACAAGTGGGTCCGGGGGCCAATGGATCATCTCCAAGAACTGTTTCGGAAGATCTCAACTGTATTGGAGTCCCATATATTACGCCTAGGATTTTGATGACCTATAAATTACTAGCATTTATGACACACAAGTCATTCAAGAATGCTCTAAATATACAACAAGATAAGAACTTACACACAATGTTATATGCCAAAATGTTACTTAGTAGGAAAATAATTCCTGAACGTCTTATTATTTAAACTATTAACTGATAACTGTCATGCTGATAACTGAACGTACGAGTCTGTAAACTGCTACAAACGTTTCAGTCTGTACCATCTAAATGATTACACTAACATTATTTCAACTGATTAGTACAATAATCCTGACAGCTAGCAGAAGGAGGATTCGTTTACTGCCTGCCAGGCTGGACAGGAAACGTGAAGGGGCCCACTGCTGTCGGCATGCTATATGCTTAGAGCTGCTCGAAGTTACCCAGCTCCTTCCTCCTGCGCCAGCAGTCAAAACGCTTCTTTTAATATTATAGTTAGTTATTAATCTTTCAATTACACAATGGAATTTGCTTAGCACTTGCAATTTAGTAGGTCACCTTCTGACATGGACGACTAGTGGGTGAGATCCTTGGAGAGTAATGTTACAAACAGCGTGCAGCCCGAGCCGGAGTAATCTCAACCGACGGGTGTCGATGTTAAAATAGACACACTGAATGTGCACAAAAGTGAATAAAGTATGCACCGGGTGGGCTAACGCGGGATTGACCGCTTGTTAATGAACATCGCAGAAGTTGCTGCGAATGGTGTCATTTGAAGAAATGGAAAGCTTAGGATCCAGAAGTCCTGACTCCACTTCACTCAGAAACCACCGGCTGAACTCAACACGCGAAGGTTCGTTTCAACGCACAACAGTAAATTTGTAATGATACAGATGCAGTCTCAATTCCCACTTGGACAGATAAACGGCGGTGAGCAGTGTTTTCTACTGTTCGAACTCTCTTCGGATTTTACTCGCTACAGAGCCGGTTTCGCGCCAATTTGCCACTAAGTTTCGTGTTGCAGACTTTGTTGGAGGTTTTGCCGAAACACTTTCATTCGTAAACTCTTGCGCAAACAGTTCCGCTTCGCACAACACTCGCAGTTTTATTCTGAGTACCAAACACATCTGCTCCTCCCACTCACACGTAATGACACAGCGACGTACTTGGCAGATGCGCAGGTGTAGACATTTGACAGCAACTGATTGGTGCATCGAATTCAGGGTTTCCAGCGATGGACAGTTCTTCTGTTCATTAACAAGCGTCAGTCTTTTCAACATTTTCCGGGTCAGCGCTATTTTGCCACCCTGTATGTGGGAATGAGTGGGGAAAATATACTGAGCAAATATGAAGTATCAATAGAAGAAAAACGACCGGATTGAGTAGCTCTGATTCCAACCTGGCCGGTTCGATCCTGGTTCAGCCCGATGGTAATTGAAGGTGCTCAAATACGTCAGCCTCGTGTCGGTAGCTTTACTGGCACTAAGAAAACTCTTGCTGGACTAAATTGCGGCACCTCGGCGTTTCCAAATACTTAAAAATGTATTTAGTGGGATGTAAAGAGATTAACATTATTATTAAATTTAAAAACGAACAAAATAATGACATTCATGGAAATTTCCGCTGTAACGCCGACTTAAGAGACTGAAATGTAAAAACTTCTCTCACATGTGTGTTAAAATACTCGACTTATCATAAAACATGTCAATACTTTAGCAGCTATGTTTCTGTTTTGCCACGAAAAAAGATGATATTTCATCAAAATCATCAAAGAACCAGGTCAAAAATTACTAATATGTTGGTCAGTTTCCATTCGGGAGATAGTGCGTCCCAACTCCACTGTCGGCAGCCCTCAAGATGGTTTTCCGTGGTTTCCTATTTTCTCACCACGCACAAAGGCTGTACCTTAATTAAGGCCACGGCCATTTCTTTCCCACTCCTAGCCCTTTCGTATCTCATGGTCGTCATAAGACCTCTCCGTGTCGGTGCGACGTGAAGGACACATCATAGACCCTACAGTCAGGTTTGACATACAACCTGAAGAAGCAGATCTAGAAAAGCAAATAACGTATGAGCCAAGAGTAGAACATTATGAAGAGAAACACCATCTGATAACTATTACAGTATTCGGATTGATTATTTCAGAAGTTGTAAAAGACACGGGATGGTCCCTGAGGCACCATAAGTTTAGAATGTCGAAAGCCCTCATGACCGACATTTTGCACCTACTGAACTGGGAGACACCACTTCTATACGATAACATGTGTTGGGAAGGTGCACTTTGTCTCCATGGCCGCCAACATTTGACGAAAATAAATGCCTCTACGAAACGTATTCAAACCTGAAACCTAACGGTGAAACTACAAATATATTTTCTCAGACATTATTAAGCAAAAAAGAAATCGGTGCCACTTTGCGGCATTTTTCAAATATTCAAAGCACCGATCTCGTGAAACCTCCATAAAGAATAGCTGAGTGTGCACGAGATGCGTCGCGATGGGCTGGAGGCGCTTTCTCTCAGGCTACTGTGCCCTTCAAGTCCCGTCCGCTAATATCCTTCCCTTCAAAACTCGACAATTTTGCCCCTAACCAGACAAAACCTCCCTCCCCTCCACACTTCAGGGCCACCTCGGTGGACTGGTTAGCCAAGACAACTTATTCCCGCCAAGTACCAATACCACGCCATGAATCCCACTGACTACCAAACTCTCCCTTCTTCCCTTTAACAAATAAACTGCCTATAAAAATTACAAAACCACACACAGCCTTGAAGCACCAAACGTTAGGTGGTCGCCATGGCGGGTGCACTCCATTGCGCCAATAATTAATGCTGTTTTTTCTAAATTCTTAGTATTACACATATAAATACATGAATGGATATAATACCAGTCACTGGACTTGCCAATCGGTACAATTCCGCTGACTAATACTAAAGAAGTATTAAAATTTACCTATGACACAATGACATTTACAGTAAGATACAAAAGTTGACAACTAGAAAAGCAGCTGGAATTGATAAGGTTTCGGCGGATATACTAAAGACAATAGGTTGGGATATAGTACCATATCTGAAGTACTTATTTGATTATTGTTTGCATGAAGGAGCTATACCAAATGAATGTAGAGTTGCTGTAGTAGCCCCTGTGTATTAAGGAAAGGCTGATAGACATAAAGCTGAAAATTACAGGCCAGTCAGTTTGACATGCATTGCATGTAAACTTTGGAAAACTATTATTTCTTATTATATTAGACATGTTTGCGAAATTAATAACTGATTCGATAGAAGGCAGTTCTGGTTTAGGAAAGGTTATTCCACTGAAGCTCAACTTGTAGGATTCCAGCAAGATATAGCAGATATCCTGGATTCAGGAGATCGAAGGGACTGTATCGCAATTGACCTATTGAAGGCATTTGATAGGGTAGATCATGGGAGACTACTGGCAAAAATATGAGTGCAATTGGTCTTGACAAAAGAGTGACTGAATGCGTGGATATATTTCTAGAGAATAGATCTCAGAGAATTAGAGTGGGCGAAGCTTTATCTGACACTGTAATATAAGAGGGGAATTTGTCAAGGAACCTTTATGTTTTCTTATATATATCAATGATATATGTAAGGAAGTGGAATCAGAGATAAGGCTTTTTGCAGATGATGCTATTCTATACAGAGTAACAAATAAGTTATAAGATTGTCAGCAACTGTAAAATGACCTCGATAATGTTGTGAGATGGACAGTAGGCAATGGTATGATGATAAACGGGGTTAAAAGTCAGGTTGTGAGTTTCACAAATAGGAAAAGTCCTCTCAGTTTTAATTACTGCGGTGATGGGGTGAAAGTTCGTTTTGGGGATCATTATAAATACCTAGGTATAAATATAAGGAAAGATCTTCATTGGGGTAATCACATAAATATGATTGTAAATAAAGGGTACAGATATCTGCACATGGTTATGAGCGTATTTAGGGGTTGTAGTAAGGATGTAAAGGAGAGGGCATATAAGTCTCTGGTAAGACCCCAACTAGAGTATGGTTCCAGTGTATGGGACCCTCACCAGGATTACTTGATTCAGGAACTGGAAAAAGTCCAAATAAAAGCAGCTCGACTTGTTCTGTGTGATTTCCGAAAAGAGAGTAGCGTTACAAAAATGTTGCAAAGTTTGGGCTGGGAAGACTTGGGAGAAAGGGGACGAGCTGCTCGATTAAGTGTTATGTTCCGAGCTGTCAGTGGAGAGATGGCCTGGAATGACATCAGTAGACGAATGAGTTTGAGTTGTGTCTTTAAGAGTAGGAAAGATCACAATATGAAGATAAAGTTGGAATTCAAGAGGACAAATTGGGGCAAATATTCGTTTACAGGAAGGGGAGTTAGTGATTGGAATAATTTACCAAGGGAGATGTTCAATAAATTTCCAATTTCTTTGCAATCATTTAAGAAAAGGCTAGGAAAACAACAGATAGGAAATCTGCCACCTGGGCGACTGTCCTAAATGCAGATCAGTAGTGATTGAAATTGAAAAAAAAGCAACTTTGAGCGTGGTCAGTCCCTATCCAGGTCTGCGATATTCCGAATCGTACTGGTCGCTGTGCCGTCTGTTCAGCGGGCAAACGAGCCGAGGGCACTAGAGACATCAGGAGAATACCAGCCACAACAAGTTCTAAACAAGCGCAAACATTGGTACAAGGAGTAAGAATGTTCTATCTCCCGGTGAAAGATCAACTCGGCATTGAGCGTAAAAACAATCGTTTTACCATACCAGGTTTGATCCTGTCTTCTCTCAAAATGTCCATTTCCAAGTCCACATTATGTAGCGCACTAGCTGGAGGGAACACAAGCGTAGGAAATTCCTTTCTCCTGTCTATTAACTGGAAGATTTCTCAGGAATTTCTACCATGCCTGTCAGATATTAAATGTATATCTTGAGAGGAGTAACAGTGTTATCATGTGAGATGGGACTACCAAAATATATTTGACGGAAGATAAGTCACATTGGATGAAGGCAAACAAAGCTAATGCTGTGAGCTTACTGCGTTATTCTCTGAGAAAGAAGTGAATTATCTTTACATGTTTCCAAACCTACTTTGCTGCACGGTAGTGGATGCTGGATAGGTTATTCACAATATGAAAATAACAAACATGATTACTGCTACAAATACGTGGGAACATGGCAGGAGAGCAGTAGGAACGGGCATATAACTTAGAAATAAACACGACGGATGAAATCGTCCACCTCTGATCATACCTCTTCAATTTGTTTATTGAAGAAGCAATATGTGTCTTAAGAGAGTTAAGTCTAAAAAGAATGACTCCAGAATTCCCTTAGCTGAAAAAATTATAGAAAACCATAAACACCAAGACTCTTTACAGCCACAAGTCCACAAACGCGCTGCATGCCACAGCGTGGTTCATCGTGCATTCAATATCCAGTGTCAAACACCGTCAAGGCCAAGCGATATTATAAATATCTCACTGAAGGAATAATAAATAAAGTCAGACATCGACTCTCCACTACTCCATTAAGGAGGAAAAACTAACAAAACTTTATTTTCCACTTTCACTTTTAATAATCCACGGATACACAAGATTCCTAACATTTTCAAAAAATATGATATAAAATTATCTTTTAAAAGAAACTATTATAATGTATCAGTTCTACACAACACAAACTCATTTAATAATAATAATAATAAATTCTATAGGTCAGGTATTTATGTGCTTAATGTAGTAGCTGTCCGTCCCCTTATATTGGTGAAACAGGTAGAAACTTTGACACGAGGTACTTAAAACATGTAAATTAATGTCAATATAGTAGATTTTCAGCTACGGGAAAACATATGATGGAGTCAAAACCATAAATTTACGAATATTGATCAAGATCTAAAAATCTAAAAAATGGTTTCATCCACCTGGATCAATTCTTTAATCCCAATTTCCACCTTCATGAAATATCTGAGAAAACAAACCCTTTATTTGATGTATTAATTCCTATTTTCAATAAAAAGAAATTAAGTACTCTAAACCCCATTCTTTCCCTCCAGCAATCACCCACCATTCCACATTCCTCAGCCCCACCTTAGGCATATATATTATTTCATGTTGGAAACAAATGAACATCTCAACAACATCATTCGGTTCACACTTGTTTCAGCTGAGCTGAGTTCTAGAAGATTCCTCAAGTGCTGGTATTTTAGAACTTTACCTGGTCTTCTGGGAGGTGCATTCTTCAAATTAGAGGAAAGCTGAGAGATTGCAC
The DNA here is from genome assembly GCF_040414725.1 of Anabrus simplex. Taxonomy (NCBI): domain Eukaryota; kingdom Metazoa; phylum Arthropoda; class Insecta; order Orthoptera; family Tettigoniidae; genus Anabrus; species Anabrus simplex. Next base: position 517,364,924 of record NC_090267.1, read on the forward strand.
AGGACATGTGATTGTGATTAGTGTTTTTCAAATCCTTACTTGTCTTATATTGAATTTCATGCCTGCTTCATTTTATCTACATTCATGTCTTGCTTTAACTTTGATTTTGACTGATGATGGTCTCTGGTAAAACCGAAATTAGTTACAACAAATGTAAGATTTTTAAGGTTACAAGTAATAGTATTGAATAGGTGGAAAACTTAGCTTTTGTTTTATAATATATTACTCTTCAATACGGATTAATATGAAATGTATTACCTATTATCGGTTCTGTGTGATACATTGAAACATCACAAACTTAAAACCAACAGCAAAAGAAGAAAATTTTAGTTGTGAGCAAATATGGCAGGAAAGTTAATACAAAAATAAGAATAGAAAATCCCAAAATAGAACAAACACAACATTTCTGTTGCTTAGGAAACATTATCACTGAAGATAATAGATGGAGCAAGGAAATCAAAAGAAGAATATATCTTGCTAACCAGGCCTTTCAAAATAAAAGAAGTCTTTTAACAAATACCATACAAGTTTAAAAGCAAGAATGGCTTTTGTAAAATCCTTTGTCTCGAGTGTGCTACTTTACGGCTGTGAGAGCTGGACTATTGGAAATAGGGAACGAGTTTCATTAGAAGCAACTGAAATGTGGGTTTAGACGAAAATGACGAGGACATGGAGGACTGATAAGAAGAGGAACTGATATGTTCTAAAGGAAGTCAATTTACAACGGGGACTGATAAAGGATATGGAAAGAAGGAAGATAAATCTTGTAGGTCATATGCAGAGACATAATGACTTCCTAGTAAATTCCTTTGAAGGAAAAATACTAGGATAGAAAGGAAGAGGAAGACCAAGGCAGACGTAGTTCGAGGATGTGAGACACTTGATGAGATGTAAAGACTACAAGGTGGTGAAGAGAACAGCATTGAGAGAAGAATGGTTGTATACATATGCACAAACTCCGGTTGTGGGGTCGTGTGAACACTGTCATGCCTCTAAGGCGAGGAGCAAAGACTGTGGGCGGGAAATAAATAAAGATCGCAAACCGCGCATTACCTTGGCCAAATGCCTGGCTTTACGACATACACGTTCTTCATTCGTACCTCCGGCGAAATCTTTTTGCAATTATACCCTACAGAGTCGCTAATGATAGAGATGAGCTAGTTATTCGTGCAGTTAGGGGCGCGCAGCTGTGAGCTTGCATCCGGGATAGTGGATCCGAATCCTACTGTCGGCAACCCTGAAGATCGTTTTGCGTGGTTTCTCGTTTCCAGACCGAACAAATGCTGGAGCTCTATCTTAATGAAGGCCACGGCCACTTTCTTCCAACTCCTAGGCCTTTCCTACCCCATCGTAGCCACAAGACCTATCTGCGTCGGTGCGACGTAAAGCAAATTCGGTTTTGAATTTCTTGACTGCTTACTGTGTGCCGCTGCATAAGTCTCTAATATCCCATTTTCTCAGCATTTAGCTGCTTCCTTAGGGTTTCTGCCAGACCGACTACAATATCTCAGACCGCAATATCAAAAACCAAAATGGCGGAAGTCGCAGGGGTATCAGCTGACGACTGTTCAGGGTTAGGCGCCATCTAAATAACTTCATTTCGACGCGAAAAATTCCGATATTAAATTAGTTTCCCCCCGTAAACTGCCAGTTCAATGTTAAAAAAACGTACTTTGTAGAAAATAAAGGAAATAATGGTCAACAAACCAGAAGAAGTTAATTCATTATCGTAGCATCGTTTAAAATACGAACTATACAACATTGACATGACGAAACGAAACATGTCAGTGAATAAACAAATACCACATGCGAGACAGAAATTTCTTCTAACAAACAACTTCGCATAAATGGGCAGTTACACAAAATATTAAGATAGAATTGCTAGAAAATACAAATACAAATATGTGCACATCTCTATTCATCCATTATTTACAGGTTCTTTATTTGCGGGACGCGCAGCTGTAAGCTTGCATCCGGGATATGGTGGGTTCGAGCCGCACTGTCGGCAGCTCTGAAGATGGTACCTTAATTGAGGCCACGCCCGATTCCTTTCCACTCCTAGGCCTTTCTTCCCTCATCGTCGCCATAAGACCGATCTGTGTAGTGTGACATAAAACAAGTCGAAAAAATTAATTGGCATATGGTGCACAGTATACATGACAAATGTAAAGATTAAATTCCCAAACTGGCTCTTGCCATGAGAAATAATAGCAACCTCATAATTATCATCAGCGCACGGCAAGGAAATTATATACATAATATACAATATGGCACCCGCCCCTACCCATAGTCTCCAGCGAAAAACGTAGTGGGTCGTTAGTTGGGTATAAATCAAATGGGCATCAAAAATAATATAAATAACTTAGCGGCATAAAGGGTAGGAGAGTACGAGTGTCATGTAACTACGATCGAATAAGCAAAATGTTTTAAAATATTAAAATCAAAAGGATTTATATACTCATCATGATCAAAACTGACGCAAATATACATGGCGAATACATAATCGAATTTCACAAAAATTCAAATTTTGATACGTTGAGCATTATTCAAGATTTAGAAATAGGATCGGGTATAACCATTCAAGGAGGATCTATTTCATGACTTCACGTGTGCGAAATATTAAGCATTAATTGCTGAAGCTACTCCCAATTTTACTGGGCAAACAAAACCAATGGTACTCAAATATAAACAAATCTAAGTGACACCTAATCTAACATTAACAATTTTCTCACTGGATAACCTTAAGCACTATAACATAAACAAACACAAACTTCAGTTGGCTTGGGTCCGAATCGAACCCCACCCATATATACACGAACACATCGCACCAATGCCGACCTTGAATTTCATCACAATACAATAAACACACAAAACACTCAATAGGAAAGATATTAAACATTGTACACAACACAGATCAACGCTAACCACCAGTCCCGACATTTGTGGGTCTACCAGTTGCACACCCAGAGCCAAACTCAGGAACTTCGACGTTTGCAGAGGACCTGAAATCCCTACAAACAATTTTTAGATGCATGAAAACAATTAAGAAAAAGGAACCGGGTTATTGATTTCTGACACTTATTTAAGTCGGATGAGAAAATGAATCAATTAGCACTACACGCGGGAACAATACAGTATTAGAAACCTTTTACATGTCACAATACGGACCACGATTTCACGGTATGGGGTGCAAGGCACAAGAAAAAATACAAACGTCACATTCTTAGCGACAAGCCTCCGTTCACTCACCCTCTCGGCCGTAGACGTAGCAAACGGAACATAACTTTACGCTGTCACGGGAAGACCATTTCGTCCTTTTAAATATCACTTTGAACCATCAATTCGCTTCGCGTACTAACACACTCGTTTCAGCGAGGTGATTCATAATTCTTTTCTCATTCCTCAATTCAACAAGACTTCACATGTGTCCACCCACAATCTGACTTCGAGAATTCACACCGTGTGTCCTGGCTTCAATTCTATTCTAACATCGTCGCCTGACGCATTTTTCAGCAGATTATTTCCTTTACTCCACACACTCTTTCACACAGCTGGCCGATAGTAACCCTGCAGATACAGAAATATAAATAACAAAACACCGTCTTCTATTGATATTATTGTTGTACCGGAGGTACACCCACCGCGTGCATTTAAAATAAGCCCCTTGTAGAAGGCCATCTATAACATAGACTCTGAAACTCATTTCGGAAATAGTGTGAACATTCGTTGACAGATGTCTCTACTAACAACTAATGTGCGCCCTCTGGTGCGAATATGAACAATTAATTTTGAAGTAATTTTGTGTGTCAAGGTTTTCTAAACTGAATTGTTTATTGATTGTTTTTGGTGTTCTAAGGTTATCGGCACTTCTATCTCTTCCCGCCAGCTTAAAATTGTAACCAATAGGAAATTCTGTACATGTATTTAAGTAACCAATCAGAGTTATTGATATTTATTTGATTGTCCATTGGAAATTGTGGGTGTGTCAGGGCTCCGGGCCAGAGAAATCTGGAACCTTCCTCTCCGCTATAAAAACTGGGACATTTCGGGCCATGTTGTATTTGTGATCGCTCTCACCAGCTCAAGGTAATGGCAGATTTTCTCTAAGCTAGTTCGAGAGGAAGGTTTTAAATTCTTCACTAATGTACACTTCAAACTTGAAATGTAAATTTCAAATAAGTCTGAGGACTATAGTGGTACCCTCCTGTATTCCACTGCAACTTGATATTGAGGCGACTATGTTTTCGTAAAACTTAGTCTGACCTCATAATTTTGTAACATATTTTTTTCTTCATCTAGTCACCTCCGTAGTATAGGCTTCGCTTCTGTAACTTAGGGCCATCAGCCCAAATACAGTTTTAGGAATTTTCAAGTGTATTTCAAGGAGTGCAAGAACTCGCCTCCTAACACTTTGACATTCGGCCACTACCTGAATCTTTTCTTTTTCAACTAAGGCCATGTAGGATGGGTACGTGTTTACCCTATTAAAGTTAATTAATATTCATTTACTTTAAATGTAAATCTGACTGTTGAGCAGCAACCGTAGTTTGTAATGTTGATTTTTGTTAAACTTAGAATGTGCCTTTAAGAGGCCTAAACCTGTAAATTTTGGAGAATAGTCTCCTGGATAATAGTTGTGTGGAGCAAGGACGCTCTATTTCTACTATTGTAAATTCTGGAACTCGGTCCCCTTGAGTGTTGGTTGAAGGACGAGAATGCTAAGGGAGCTAGTAATTTAGTGTAACACCTTTCCGACATGTCCACTAGGGTTAGTCAATGGTTGTTCGGAGCCGCTAGTGCTAAAAGCGACCATATTCAAACTGTAAACTTAACGACGGAAGAGGATTCTAGTAGATCTGCTGACAGTAGGAAATCGGTGGTTCCACAACAAACTTCCGCCCATCTGAACCAGTATCTGATCATCAAAAACACCTTCCACCTTTCTTTATCAGCAACGCAGCTTGTGAACCTCCTCAACCTCCAATACCGTCCCCTATAATTTCACCCGGTTTCAGCAGCTTGCCCCATCCCTTAGCCATGTTGCCTAAGGGCATTTCAAACTTTTCGGTAAATTCAACTGTTGATGTGATTTCCTTTCTGAGATTTCTAGTAGAATTCCAGGATCATGCTTTGGTGTTCGCTCTGTCTCATTCTCATATCCTTCAAATAATTTACCTATATTCCGTGGGCGTCCTCTCAGACAAAATTGTGAAGGCATAAGCTGACAGATGTTCTATAGAAGACCTCCATGCCCTCCTTTGGCCATTTTCATTCCAGCTAGAGCAATGTCATCCTTAATACAGAAGTACTACGTCCGAGTCCAAAAGTTGGACGAGAATTTGGCTGACTTCATCCAAGACATAAAGTTTTATCGAGAGTATTCACTCTATATATTCCCGAAGATCAAATTGTACAGACCATTGTCAAAAAGATTTCTCCACCCTACTGGTCGTACTTATGTTTTGCTTCTCGACCGCAAAGCTTCTTTGAACTTGAGGCTATGGCAGTGTCAGTAGAGGGAGTGAGATACGCTGACACCTTAGGAGTCGCCAGGAAACACCCTCCGTCATCTAACAGTTCTCGGCCACCACCTCGCCGAACCTTCCCTCCAGTATTACGCGTGCGGATCGGCAGAACACCTTCGCAGTAAGTGTCCCGTTGTAAAACCTAGTTGAAGTAGGAATGGAACAGACACGTCTCAGGGTTGTTTTAAGTGCGGGTCGTTCTCCCATCTGGCTAAAAGTTGTATGTCACCTAACAGCACACCTTCCTGTTCTACTTCTGGTGCCGCCTTCCTGATATTCATTCGTGTTTCTCATGGTTTCGTAAGGCTAAGTTCTTCCCCATCTTAGACCTTAACCAAGCGTAGAATCAGATCCCTCTCGCGGAAGAATCCAAACATCTGACGGCTTTCGCTACTGATTGGAATTTGTACGAATACAACGACGTGCCCTTTGGTCACCCCACGGACGTGGCGGTTCTTACTAGATGCTGGATAGAATATTCTCCGACATCAAATTTGAATATCTTTACCATTACCTTGACGATATCGTTGTGTTTTGTGAAACCTTGGAATAACACTTACATCATCTTAAGGAAGTTCTAGATCGCCTTCGTCAGGCTTCTATGTCTTTTGTAGGGCATATTCTGTCGCCCGATGGAGTTTCTATTAACCATTCTAGAACGCAGGCTATTCGAGACTTCAAACCTCCTAAGGACGTTAAAGAAATTGTTAGGTTCATATACATGGTGAATTTATTCAAGAAATTTACTCCCAACTTCGCCAATAGGGTGGCGCCCCTAAACCTACTTCGTAAGAAAGGTGCCAAGTTCCAATGAGGTCCATCGCAGCAAGCTACGTTCAAATATCTTAATTTAGCTCTCTGCCAGATTTCTCTAAGAAATTCATAATTCAAACCGACACTTCTTCATCTGCGGTTGCTGCTCCCCTTCTTCAAGAAACTGAACATGGGAGGAGGCCTATTGCCTATGCGTCTAGAACCTTATCGGCTCAAGAAACCAAGTACACCGTCTATGAATTAGCAGGACTCGCACTCCTGTTTGCCCTAGAGAAATTCTGCCTGCATCTTGAGCATGTTAATATAAGGGCACCGAGCGAGTTGGCCGTGCGGTTAGAGGCGCGCGGCTGTGAGAGTGCATCACGAAGATAGTGGGTTCGAATCCGATGTCGGCAGCCCTAAAGATGGTTTTCCGTGGTTTCCCATTTTCACACCAGGCAAATGCTACGGCTGTACGTTAATAATGGCCACGGCCGCTCCTTCCCATTCCTAGGCCTTTCATGTCCCATCGTCGCCATAAGACCTATCTGTGTCGGTGCGACGTAAAGCAAATAGCATTATAAAGGCATTGTATCTTCTAAAACAACGGGTGCTGAATCAGTATTTTCCCACGAGGTCACTGAGTAGTAAGGCTATGCCGATCCTACAACGAGGTCATTGACCCTAGTTGAGTAGTAAGGCAATGCAGTTTATAAACCATTGAACGCGGAACTTTGCGGACGAGAGCAAACCTAACTTCACAGACTCAATTGGAGGGGCTTAATTGGTCAGGAAATGATCTGGGGTGCTTCTTAACCCCTAGGTGAGGATATGACTTCATACGCACACGTACGAGTGCAATGCTAACCTCACTAGCAAACCTGGAGTGTTTTTGACCGCTAGGTGAGGTTATGACGTCATACCCGTACGTTCGAGGGCAATGCTAACCTCACGGGCCTCTCTTGGAGGAGCCGAGTCGGAAAGGTCACGGACCCCTTACGTACGAGGGTAATGCTATCGTCATGGACCGCTTTAGAGGAGCGGAATCAATCAGACGCCACAAATCGGTTAGGTGACCTGCAGGTGAGGTTAAGACGTCATTATGACGTGTTAACCAAAACTTGTGCACGAACGCTAACCTAACCTCACACACATGCTCCCCTTGGAGGAATCCAATCGGTCGTTTATGTTATGACGTGTTAACGTAACCTCGCTACGAGGAACGCTAATCTAACCTTAGACGGGTTCTCCTGGGAGGAGCCGAAATAGTGAAGTGACTTGTAGGTGTAGTTAACACGTGTGTTAACCTAACATTGGCCACGAACCGTAACCTAACCTCACACAGGCTCTTTGTCGTTTGCCCCCTTGGAGTAGTGACAGAGCTGTTAGGTAATAAGCGCTGGCGATTTAAAACTGCACCCTTATCGTTACATAACCGAACGCGCATGCCTTCTTCTGACAGAGCAGTGACGTCACAGCGTGACAAATGACCATCAGATCCCTCTACAGGCATATCAGTGCGCTCTCGCAGCGACTTCGTGAGTTAGCGGCGATTTAAAAGTGCATCCTTATCTTTACTAAATCGAACGTGCAGGCCTTCTCCTGACAGAGCTGTGACGTCACAGCGTGGGTGATTTGAAATGCGGACTGCTGGCTAAGGGTGCATGACGTTATAACCTAACGTGTGTCTATTCCATGTCCCGGTTCTCTACGGTGTTGGGTTTGTGGTGAGCTGAATCTGATAACGTGGATTTTTTGTAACCGCATGGACTTCCTGACGTCAACCTCATCAGGGAAGATAATCAGATGAAATGAATGACATGATATATGATAGTAGGAAGGGAAAGAGTAAAACCCGGTAGTGGCACCTAGCCTTCTCCTGTCGAATATCATCTAGAGGTCCACTCAAGGCTTTACGTCTCCAATCGACGGGAAAATAACTTTCAACACTACGCCTCCTCATCCTCCTCCTTCTCAAACGCATCTACTTAGTTGAGAAAATATTTGATAGGTATGGGGAGGCAAAGGGAATGCAATAAGAAGAACATTCTAATGTTATCTTGCAAGTTGCTTTATGTCGCGCCGAAACAGACAGGTCTTATGGCGACGATGGGACAGAGATGGGCTAGGAGTGGGAAGGTGGCCTTAATTAAGGTACAGCCCCAGCATTTGCCTGATGTGAAAATGGGAAACCACGGAAAACCATCTTCAGTGCTGACGACAGTGCGGTTCGAACCCACTATCTCAAGAAACTGGATACTGGCCGCACTTAAGCGACTGCAGCTATCGAGCTCGGTACATTCTAATGTTAATGAAATGTGTATTGTGTAATTATTTACAAAATTAACAAACTACTACTGGTTATACTACAGTGTTTGTTACGCTGCCCACAAGTTTGCTGTACTAGTTAACATCTTACTGTAAAGAGGTAGCACGCTTCCAAGATTGTAATGCCCCTGCAGCATTCAAATTGCACAAAACATTTGTTTATAAAAGTAAGTTTTCAAAATATACAAAGGTCACAAGGAAAGTTTTTCAATACGCCAAAACGGATGGCTGAACAACCCTGTTATGGTGAGAGATGAAAAGAGGTGTGAAAACCGGTCTAGAAGACAGCAAGGCGCAACCTTTACACCAGTTGTTACCATGCAGTGGGATTGAAAGCCAGTTAAGGTGTCTGTGTTGTCTAAAGGTGAATGTCGCGCAATTATCCGCTACAATTTTTCTCGTCGATTAACTGGTTGACCAGTGCCTGGAGGAAATGACTCCTGTGCTGGGGAAAGACTGTCCACATCGGACAACAATTTTCCGTTGGTACAAAGAGTTCCAGAGGGGAAATTTTGGGGTTGAAGGCGATCCTCGTTCTGGGCGACCGTCTGAATCAGTGACTGAGGAAAACATTGAAGCTGTGAGGAAAATGTTGCAGCAAGAGAGGCGGTTGACATATCGGCAGGTAGACGAGACCCTCCACATCCCTGCACCAGATATTCATTCAGTTCTACACGACCATCTTCATGTTAGAAAGATTTGTTCCCTTTGGGTGCCCCATTCACTTTCAGAGGAACAAAGGGCACATAGAGTGAAATGGTGCCGAAAAATGCTAAAACAGTTTGAAAATGAGACTTCGCGTAATGTCAATAGCATCATTACAGGTGACGAAACTTGGCTTTATTATTACGATGTCCCAACAAAATTCCAGAACAAGGTGTGGCTGTTTGAAAATGAGGGAACTCCTGTGACTGTGCGAAAGTCAAGGTCAGTGAAGAAAAGGATGATTGCAGTGTTCTTCACTGAACGTGGCATCCTGACTCGGGTTGTGCTAGAAACACAAAAGACAGTTAATGCGAAGTGGTACTGTGAGACTTGTCTGCCTCAGGTCATCCAGGCTCTCAAGCAGCTCCGTCCAAATTCACGGCTAAACACTTGGCTCTTGTATCACGACAATGCTCCAGCGCATCGTGCTAATGAAACAATTGAATGTCTTGATAGATCAGGGTTGACTGTGCTTGATCACCCTCCATACAGTCCTGATCTTGCCCCATATGACTTCGCACTCTTCCCAGAAGTGAAGATGAAGCTGAAAGGGCGGCTTTTTACATACGACGAGGAGCTTCTGGCAACATGGGATCAAGAGTGTGGAAATGTAATCGAAGAAAAGTGGCGGAATTGGTTCCGTGACTGGTTTCGTCGTATGGAGAAGTGTATTGAGTGTGGTGGAAATTATTTTGAAAAAGACTAAAGCGTTCACTCACATTGCAAAACCTTCCTAGTGCCCTTTGTATTATACCTTGCTTATTTTGCTTCACAGACGAGTTGGTTCAGGTCTTACCTTGATGCCATCCATGTGTTTAGTTCTTTTCAGAATCCATATCAGGTATTGTAAACAAGGGGAAAAGTGCATGCATACACTCTCTAGAGTTTTCAATCTTCGGATTCCGTCCATACCAACCGATGTGATTTACACTTCGATGCCTGTAATGTCATCAAGAGCCTGCATGAAGCTACATCGATTAACATCTTACTGTGGAGTGGTAGGATCTCCCAAAAAGCATCTTTGAAAGGAGAAGCGTAGGTAGATAAAAATTCCGGTGGTAAACATTGAATCAGAAGTTTAGGCATCTGATATAAGGTTCTATGTTTATTGGTTATCTTAATAGCCTCACTTACTTGAGTGAGGTAAATAAGATGTAGCGTATTAGTTTTAATGGTAGGCGAACAGAATGTACGTACACAGTTTTGTTTGTTATCAAGGCGATTGTCTGTAACCGTGCAGTCTTTTTCTTCTGTTGTGTTAGTAGGGATGTTTTCAGACTTTTCAAATTATAAACGAATATCGACAGGAGATTCTTTTATAGACTTTTCATGATAAGAGCAGTCTATAACTACAATCGGTGCTTTATTTTTAAATTCTTCAGGCAAAAATTGCGGACGATCTTCTTTCTGATAATAAGATGATTGGAATTTACAAAACATGTCATAGAGCAACCCAAAATTATTTTTCTCAAAATTAATGTCCATGTTTTCGTAGGGGGGTTTGAAATCCGCAAATAATATGGAAAGGCTTTTCAGTAAAATGTGACGTTTTAACAGCCCAGCTATGCTTGTCTGTAGGTGGTAACACAGAATACTAATGCAGCTCCCAACTTCCTAAACTTGTAGGTAATGGTGTATCATTTTCTACAATCTTGAGCAATCGAAGTTTTCTCGATCAGATATACGATGAAGAGTAAATTTCTAGCCTACTGGTGATTCTGCTGCTTTAACGGAATTGTAAACACTTCGATCACGGATCAGAATTAGCTCTTGTTTTGCGCTGATTTTAATACGTCTAAAACCATCAACAAAGCCGAGAATATGTTTTAATGGTAACGTACCAGAAAAAGTACCGTCCTGATTAATCATCCAGATGTTATTAGCTTTCGGACACCATCCCGCCATCCGTAAAATATTTCTTTCTTCATCACTACAGGAAGGGTAGTTTCATTGCACTTGTAATACCAACATTCTTCGATCTATCTATTTCTATATTATTTACTTCATAACGCGCTTCAGAAAAGAGAAAAGCTAGACCATGGTTGTTTAGTTGAGATGTGCTTTGTCCACTTCCATCTGCCTTATCTAGGCGTCCTTTAATATATATGGGTAGCTTTCGTGTGGTATGGTGTATACATCTTTCTGATTAATGATAAAGAGAATTTTATAATTTTTATTGAGTCCAAACGTAAAAGGTTGATAAGAATGAAGCTCACTTCGTACTACACCTTCATGAGTTTCTACAGTGCTCATAACGTCTAGCATTTCTTCCATTTTGTTGTAGTAGCGTATAACCTAAATCTAGGAGAATCTGCTTATGGTCATCTGTTAACTCGTTGAGTCTTCGCAAACATGTAGTATGTCTCCAGAATGTATACCGTCTTTTATAGAATTTTCATACTGCTTTAAGATGAAGTTTGTAAGCTACGTACGTGTTTCCATCTAAATTAATAAGCTGATTGTATTTATTCACAAGCCTAAGAGTGATGCTACTAATGTATTTTACAGACACAGGGTGATAAAGAACTACTGAAGGTTTATCACAAATAGTATAACCACTTTCCTCTGTAATAATAATGTCGTGCGGGACGTGTGAAGGTTGTTGATTACTATACAAGTCTGTAATAACATTACAAGTAATGTTTACATGATGATCATCGAAGAGTGTTATAGGTTGATCAGACTATAACATACGTTCGGTATGAGCTCTCTTGCTGAAAATCCAAGCAATGGTCCAATCGAATCAGGTTGTGATTTGATGTCAATCTTGAATGAAGACTCAATAATACACTTATGTGTGATGTTGCACACAGTAACTCCGCCACTGGGAGATACCACGGAAATCCCAGCGCCAGTCCCAAGCCTGGATAAAGGAGGAGGGTCAATGGCTGGTTATTGAGTCTCAGTGTGAGCACCAATTCCGTGTGGGTGTCTACGGTAAATACTGAGAAATGCTCGAGTTGGAGGGTTCGCCTACCAACGTAACCAGCAAATCCTACTCCCTAAGGAGATGGGTGGGGGCGAGTATCCGGTGCCTTAAAACGGGATGTTCTCGGCTATGGTATGGTAACACAGAAAGAAGGTTCCCTGGTCCTCCAGGTTGGGGGTTGTGCGCAGGGCTAACACCCCTACCACGTGAAAAAATCTTGTTACGAGACTTACCTACAGAGATAGCTGGATGGATAAATTGATGACGACTAAGCGAGGAAAAGGAAAACGAGATGTTATTTTTGGAACCTGGAATGTGCTACGCCTGTGCCGAGAGGGAGCCTTTAGGAATCTGAAGGATGTTTTAAAGAATTATAAGGTGTCGGTTGCTGCACTGCAAGAAATCAGATGGAAAGGTGCGGATAGTATGGACTCGAGAAATTACACCATTTTCTTCAGTGGGGGTGATAAAAACCAGCTGGGAACAGGATTCATGGTAGCAAATGATGTAAAGCAAATGGTTCTGGGATTCAAACCCATGAATGAGAGACTGTGTGCCCTACGCTTAAAGTTCTCCCTGTTTAACATAACAGTATTCTGTGCTCATGCTCCTACGGAAGACTCAAGCGAAGATGTGAAAGATGAATTCTACAGTGTACTTGAAGAATATGATGCAGCTCCAAGACATGATGTTAAGATTGTTCTCGGAAACATGAATGCTAAAGTAGGAGAGAAGAAGCATTTAGACCAACGATTGGACTGCATAGCGTCCACATTGAAAGTAATGATAACGGACTTCGGCTCGTAGACTTCGCAATAGCACATGAGATGACGATCTCCAGTACGTATTTCCCACGGAAGAATACTCAAAAGGTAACATGGAAATTCCCCGATGGAGAGACAGATAATCAGATCGATCACGTTCTTATCGACCGAAGAGACGGGTCGGACGTTATGAACGTCAGGACAAAGAGGGGGGCAGATGCAGACTCGGACCATTATCTTGTGATAATGAAGTACAGGCAGAGAATAGCCAATATCACGAAGACACAGGGAAAGAAGTCTTTGAAGTTTGATGTACAGGCACTGCAAAGAGATGAAATGAAGAAAGAAAGCTATAGGGAAGTGGTTACTGAAAAGCTCAGAGGTCGAGAGCAAGAACTAGGAGGAGCTACAGTGACTCAGCAGTGGAAAGTATTACAAGATACTTTGAAGAGTGCAGCCGCAGATACGGTGGGATTTCAGAAACCTGTGAGGAGAACAGAATGGTACGATGACGAGTGTCAGGCAGCAGTCTTAAGGCGTAATGAAGCCAGAGAAAAAACACTAGCGAAGAACAAGAGCAAGCACTGAGAGATTCCAACAAGCTAGACGAGGGGCGAAGAAGGTACTGAGAAGGAAGAAGAGGGACTGGGTAAAAGAGAAGCTACCGATCGAGGAAATGCAGAACAGAAAGGAGGTCAGAGCCATGTTCCAGGGAGCTAGGGAAATTAAGAAGAGATTCCAGCCAAGGACAACATGTTGTAAGGATAAAGTAAGCCACTTGATTGGAAATGAGAATGTGATAATGGAAAGGTGGGCAGAATATTTTGAAGACCTTCTGAACCCTATAGTGGAAAACAATCAGGAATCGCAAGAGCAGGTGGGAGATGGTGAGTTGGTTCCAGATGGTGAGGAGGAAAACGTGCCTGAAGTGGCCTTAGAAGAGGTGAAGGAGGCAATATCCCTCATGCATAATAACAAAGCGCCAGGAGAAAATGCAATTCCAGCTGAGCTTTCCTAGTATGGTGGGGAGGAAGTGTGTAGGAAGCTGCATAATCTCATTTGTGCAGTGTGGGAAAGTGAAAATATACCAGAAGATTGGAACCTAGCCGTCATTTGCCCCATCCATAAAAAGAATGATAAGACGGTATGTAGCAAATAGCATGGGATCTCCCTTCTCAATGTGGCATACAAGATCTTCTCAGAAGTGGTAGCAAGGAGATTAGAAGCATATGCAGAGAAAGAACTGGGTGAATACCAGTGTGGATTTCGGCGTAACAGGTCAACAATCGATCACATCCTGTCATTACGACTAATTCTGGAGAAGTGCCACGAATATAACGTCAGCGTACATCATCTTTACGTTGATTATAAAGAGGCCTATGACAGTGTCCATAGACCCAAGCTACGAATGGTGTTCGAGGAAATGCATGTGCCAAGAAAGCCTTGTGGAAGTGACATTGCGGAATACTAGAGCTAAAGTGAAAATCCAGGGGAGGCTGACCAGGGAGTTCCCAGTGAGAGGAGGGCTTAGGCAGGGAGATGCTTTGTCGACGACCCTCTTCAATCTTTGCCTGGAGCATGTCATTAGGAAAATACCACTGAACCCTCGGGGTACTATCTACAACAGGTCGCTTCACTATATGGCTTTTGCGGATGACGTTGTCCTTCTTTGTAGGAACACAAGAGAGTTGACGGAGGCACTACGATGCATATGTGAAAGTGCGAGACACCTTGGGCTGAGAACTAACAATGAAAAGACAAAGTATATGGTGAGCACGAGGGAGAAGGAAAAGTTCCAAGGGGTGAGAGACCTGGAATGGGAAGAAGGAAAGTATGAGAGAGTTGCAGAAATCAAGTACCTGGGTGTCATGGTAACGGAAAACAACGTAGTCAGTGCAGAGATTCAAGCACGCATTGCAGCAGGCAGTAGATGCTTCTACGCATTTCACAAACTTTTGAAGTCCTCCAGTCTGTCTAGAAGGCTTAAGCTCACTGTGTACCGCACCATAATACGGCCAGTAGTTCTTTATGGATGTGAAGCCTGGACGCTTACGGAAAGTGATAAGAACAGGCTGAGAGTATGGGAAAGAAAGGTGCTGCGGAAGATGTTTGGGGCTGTATGTCAAGAAGGCGAATGGCCCATCCGGACAAACCAAGAGGTGTACAGCTGTATGCTGCAGTAGACCTGGTTGCAGAAGCGAAGAAGAGACGCCTGAGTTACTTGGAGCACGTGGTGAGAATGGAGGACGAGAGGCTTCCAAAGAAGGCCCTTGAACAACACCCTGAAGGCAGAAGGAGGCAAGGAAGACCTAGGAAGAGATGGTGGGATGACGTCAGAGAGGATGTGCAGGCGGAACTGGAGAAGGTGTGCAGCAGACAGAGATGGCTGGGCGACAGCCAGGGTCCTGCATGGACTGTAGCGCCAGGAGAGTGAGTGAGAGTTGCACACAGTAATTGAGAAGTTGTAATTATTATTACTGAAACTCTCATCACTAAACTGTTCAATTAACGTACTTTCAATGTAGCCATGAGTATCGTCTACTGAAAAACTGCCTGACGGTAGCGTTACCATATATTCATCGTGTAAAACTTGTTTACGCCAAATGCGCATTATAGATTTTATTGCAGCTTTCAAACGACACAAATCCATGAATATGTGGCTGATAATTGAGTTCGAACGGTGGATTAAAGTAGAGGGTTGTTTCAGGCCCTACTCCGCGTACAGCGAACGTTCTTACACCGTTAGTCATCACGTGCACGGTTTTTATTGTAAACAATGCCTGCACTGCTTCCGAAATAACGTATGATCTCAAATGGAGGAGGTAAGTCAACATAGGTATTGAAATACCATACTCTAGATTTACGTCTTACGTAGGTAATGAGTTCCAGGTCTGCGACTGTTGTTAATTAATTGATTACAGCACTCTCACGTTCACGTGGGCATGCTGGTAAAATAATGAATTCCCAGTTGTTTAGCAAACATAAAAGCTTCTTCGTGTGTTATAGCTCGATGTGGCAGAGCATTCAGTAGAAGTTTTTCGTAATATGTAGATGCCAAACCCTTTTTTGTATGGCGCTAGCTTCATGTGTCCGTCTTTGCATCGTTATGCAATTGTCTCCATTGTGTTTTTACGACGTTCACTCTCAACTGTTGCTTCGCTTTTTCTACTGCCTTAAGAGTTATTTTTTACAGCACAAGCACACCCAATAAAGACCCTAAAGCTGCTAATCCAGCAAATAGCGCAGGGAGAAATCCTCCTCGTTTTTGTACAGGAATAATTCGTGCACGTTTACAAAACATTGCTCTGCACTTTGGAGAAATTCCCGCTCTCGCTGCGCGTAGTGCCTTAGTGATGGCCACTCGCGGAATGTATTGCCCTCGATTAGATTTTCGTGCAGCCTTTACTTCTTCCCATCCAACAGTTTTCGTTTTCTTCTTCATAACGTTTGGATATCGTTGTTTCACCATCCTGTACAAGACTTTCCTCGTCAAGAGCAAATTATAAACTGTCAGTTACCTGTTGTTTCGTTTGAGATATATATTACTATTGCTTACTTTATTATTCAGTTACCATAAGAATTATAAAGCAGCAAGACACACTACATGTTAGTCACATAGTGCCACATCTCTTACCTAGTTCTAGTAAGTCGTCATGGAACGTTGTTTCCGTTTACTATTCGATGTATCATAACTGGCCCATCGGGATGCGGCAAGACAAATCTTTTACTCACACTCATTACATCTTTAAGTGGCATACGCTTCGAGAATATTTACGTTTTCACAAAGCCACTATATCAATCACTATATACTATTCTACAAAATGTGATGCACGATCTGCTTAAAAATGGTTTGAAATGTTTTCAATTTAATGCACATGAGCACATACTATCACCGGATGATGTGCTTCCTAATTGTCTTATGATCTTTGACGATGTCGCTACAGAACAGCAAACCGTTATTCGTGCATACTTTAGTATGGGCCGACATAAATATGTAGATTGCATCTACGAGGTTTGTCCGGAAAATACGTATACATCCGTCGGGGTGACGTATCACGTATCGTGGAGGCGCCGCCAGGTGGCACTGCTGTTGTCGCCAATCTTCTCAACGCTCAGTTCGAGTCGGAGAGCTCTGCGTGTCAGTAGCAGTGTGCGGCTGCTTGTTGAAAGTTACCCGTTTTCACCTGCCGTCGGTATGGAGCTCTCTCTGATTGAGGAATAGCGCATCAACATCAAGTTTCTTGCCAAACTGGGTAAGAATGGCCGTGAGATTTTTGAGTGTTTGCAACAAGTTTACGGAGACAATCCTTCATCACGACAATGCGCCCGCTCACACGTCGCTCGTTGTGCGTGAGTTTTTGGCCCGAAGCTCAATCAGCGTGACAGACCAGCCGCCTTATTCACCCGATTTAGCCCCTTGTGACTTCTTCCTGTTCCCGAAATGCAAAATGGTGCTTCGGGGGCGGCACTTGGGTGATGTGGAATCCATCAAGGGAGAAACGACAAGGCAACTGAACAGCATCACAACTGAAGATTTTCAACAATGTTATCAACAGTTGAAACGGCGTTGGCAGAAGTGCATCTTGTCTCAGGGAGAGTACTTTGAAGGAGACCATATTGTAATACCTGAATAATTGTCAAATAATGTTATTATTCAACTTTTATACGCATTTTCCTGACAAACCTCGTATTTATGACAAACCTATTCTCGTGTTCCTGAGCAGTTGATACGCGACAACGCAAACATTATTGTGCTTTTTCGGCATGATGAACGCAACATGCGACATGTATATGATGATCATGTTAATACTGATGTGACGTTCAATGACTTTAAACGTATGTGTGCCACATGCTGGTCATCACATCGTTACGGCTTTTTAGTTATTGATATAGAAAGTAATGTTCGTTATGGACGGTATCGCATGGGTTTTGATCATGTTATATGCATCAACACAGTGTTACAGGCTCCACAAGATCAAAAACTGCCATCATGACAACATACAGCAAAGAGATTACAAAACATATAATCCATGCTCGAAATAATATTCGACGAAAATTTAAAGAGCTTAAACGTATTCAAGCAAACACTGATTTATTTTTGAAAACGCAACAAGTTAGGCATATACCACTGAAAGTAGTTTCCAATTCTACTTCATGGCCCATGTCTACTACAAGTTCTGTTTATATGCAAACATCTCATGATAAAGAGAAGCAAGAACAAGAAAAGTCTGAAGAACAAGAAGAGAAGCAGGATGAGGAAGAGAAGAAGCAGGATACGGATGAAGAAGAGGATGAGTAAGAAGAACTTTACTCTACTTCACCATCTAAGGGAGTTAAATTTTTAACCACTATTTTATGGCTGAAACACCTTCTACACCAACACATCTACCTCCTTTGTCTGAGGTTATGATCACACCAGAGTACCGTAATCAGTTTAAGATTTTTATTCAAAACACCTATGGATCTCTCTTTGCTCTTTATGTAGAAAAACTCTTTACAGGTCAACCTGACACAACCTACGGTATTCGCTATGAAGACGACTGTTTCTGGATAGGTAATGCAAATGTTAAGATTAGCGTCAACAGACTCACCGTAAACGGTGTTACCTATAAACCTACTAAAGTTCTCTTAGAACTTCTTTTCTCACGAATACCTGAAGGAAATAATTTCGCAAGATAATCTTAAAAATATAAAGCAATACTTTTTGCTACTGAAGCAACACGACGTAATTACAAGAGGACAGGAGCTGTAAATGCAGATAAGATTCGCAAGTATCGATAATTTATTTCTAAGCTGTTTCCTTCACATCAACCAGCTGCACGTGGTCTTAATGTTATCTACAAGCCTTTGTTGCCGTATGTAGACGTAAGGTACTGGAATGACCCTAACTACTCGTAGAACGATTGCAACTTTAAGAGCTTCGCAAGATGCTAGTCACACAGGTCACGAATCAGAAATTCTAGAAATAGAGAGAGAATTACGTCATGCGGGTATTATGCAGTAATTAATAATTTCGTGTGGCTATTTCTAGCCGAGTGCAGCCCTTGTGAGGCAGACCCTCCGATGAGGGTGGGCGGCATCTGCCATATGTAGGTAACTGCGTGTTATTGTGGTGGAGGATAGTGTTATGTGTGGTGTGTGAGTTGCAGGGATGTTGGGGACATCACAAACGCCCATCCCCCGGACCATTGGAATTAACCAATTAAGGTTAAAATCCCCGACCCAGCCGGAAATCGAACCCGGGACCCTCTGAACCGAAGGCCAGTACGCTGACCATTCAGCCAACGAGTCGGACATTATGCAGTAATGGCTCGTCAAGATAAGACCTCACCCGTAAAGATAAGCATCGCACAAGAGTTACGTAAACCAGCTCGTCGCACCTACTATAGCATAATATAGCATAACATTATTTGTGACTTTTCTTCAATATTAAATACTTTCCCATTCTATTGCGACATACTCACAGCGATGCTGCCTTGACTGTAACTGACAAACTGATTTCAAATCTACAACCTACTGCAAACAAGTGTTCGAAAATAAGCTTTACGTTATTGCCAGCAGTCCCCAAACGCGTAACAAATAAAAATCAACATTCCACGTTATAGTCTATACAATTCTCTGAAAATGTGGTTAATTTACCCAGTTTTATACGATATGGCCTAAAAAGTGATGTCGCAACAAACGGTTTCGACTGTATCTTCTTTATTGTATATCGTGCAAGAGAAAATAACAGTATATTAGATACGACAGGTTGGAAAATACACTGAGTGGCGGAAAGTCACGGGAGGGGGTGTCCCTTTAGACGATACGCCGTCTATGACTCCTGAGTGTTGCGGCTATCTGCGGCGTAGCTGAGCAGTCTGCCACAGACACCAATGTCGTGATGATGGCAATACATCGCGAGTTAACTGACTTTGAACGTGGAATGATCATCGGCGCGTGGGTCATGGCATTGCGGATATTACACGCGAATTCGCGGTTCCGAGGTCAACAGTGTCGAGGGTGGATCGTAAAAATCGCAGAGAGAATGTTACCACCCGCTTGAACCGCCGTACGCGAAGACCACAGGTGTTTAACGAACGGACATCACGTCACCTCCGCAAAACCATACTGGGCGCTCGGCGGGCTACTGTGAGTTAAATCAGCGCCCAGTTGAATGTTGGGAGTCAAGAACCCATTTCTACCAGGACTGTAAGGAGGCAACTGCACCGCATAGGCTTCACCACGACCAACACCGGTCCCTTTGCTGACAGCTCGACACAGAGCTCAACGACATGCATGGCCCCGCGAACATCGGCAATGGACTTTGGAACAGTGGCGGCGTGTGGTATGGTCCGATTGTATCGAGCTGATGGGCGCGTGAGAGTGTGGCGTATGCC
The DNA here is from genome assembly GCF_040414725.1 of Anabrus simplex. Lineage (NCBI taxonomy): Eukaryota > Metazoa > Arthropoda > Insecta > Orthoptera > Tettigoniidae > Anabrus > Anabrus simplex. The sequence goes on from NC_090267.1 coordinate 517,385,307, forward strand.
CCATGAAGCTATGGATCCTGCGTGTCAACAACGTTGTGTCCAGGCGGGAGCTGGCTCAGTTATGGTCTAGGCGGCGTTCTCACGGTCGCAATTAGGCCCCATTGTCCAGCTGCAGGGATCGCAGACATTCTTTCAGACCATCTGCATCCCTATCTGGCCCTAGAGTACCCAGATGAAGATGCCATGTTTCAAGAAGACAATGCGCCATGTCACCGCTCTGTGGTGGCACGCAGGTACTTGGAGGAGCGCTGCAGTGAAATTACGACCATGGATTGGTCCTCCAGATCCCCCAATCTAAATCCAATCCAGCATCTATGGGATGCTGTCATTGCTACTGCACGCTCCGTGAAGCCTACAACAAATACACAAGACCAATTGTGGGTAACAGTGTAAGATGCGTTGGTCCAGATCGCTCCAGAATAGAATCGATGACTCGCTGTATTGTTCCCGTCTTGAGCGATCGCGAAGGAGCAAGTCGTTATTAATATCACATTGATTGTTTTCCCATTTTCTATATATTTCAGTATATTTCGTTATTCGTTTATTTTTAGACAGAACTAGTATTTCCTGTGACAACAATTATTCCTCGTACAGTGAAAAGGTGTAGATTCGAAATAATTTGCACAACTTTTCTTGTGCTTCATTGATACAGCTAGTATTAACGGAGAAATCTGACGTTCCCTGTTACGTCACTGAGGGATATACCGGGTTGCCCGTCCACCCCTTGCGGTCTAGTTTATGCAACCCGCCGTGTTTACTACAATTCTAAAGAACATCGGTCCATCTCCCTAATCCAGGGTAATATAACGAGATGTGTGATTATGGACTAAAAGATTGTAGGAATCGTAAATGGCACCATTAATTCATTGTGGCTATCCCGAATGAACCCGTAAAATGAACACAGATACGGAGAACCTCCTGCTGAGGTCACCTCTTAGGACAGACAGCGTTACCACTCACAAGGGGAACAAGTTCAGTCGGAAGAGACAGTAGGAACAAAATGTAGGAAGTGAGGACAAAGGGCGTAGAAATACAGAATTCTTTTCTAAGACCTCGCTTTAATTTCTAAATTTAATTTTTCAAAGTCATGAAAAGTAACATTTTCCTGTTGTGTTGTCGCTATTCAGCGGACAAACCAGTCTCGAGCTGACTTCGACTACATCAGAACAAGGGATCGATTATTTTGACCAATGTGGGAGCAGAGTGTCGCAATGAGAGAACAATGAAAAAAATAATATCGTCACATATCACTGCTTGACATAACACCATTTTGATGTTGCACGATATAATAGAGCTTTTAAAAGAACAATAGCACATAAATGTATACCGTACATGTGGTGTTAACATAACTTAATGTGCTCTGAAACATTTTTTAATGTTGTCAAGTGTCGTACTATTAAGCGCGGAAAATAAATTTGAGCGTCAGCTAGCATTACAAGAATTTTTTCACGGAAATATTTTAATGTTTATTTAATGTATTTAGAAGTTATGACGATATATTTCACCACATAGGCGAGACCATAGAAACCAGTGGGATTCCGCCTAGCTCGCTAGTGGCACACGTGCTGACTTCCTTCATAAACGAGGTAAACTACAACTCCATTGCATGTTTGAACACGAGACAGCCAATAGCGGCAGCTGCCCCCATTGCTCTTTAATTGCGTAGTAAGGTGGACATAAAGTGAGCTGATTGGCCATTCGGAAGACATTGGTGCACAATATTCACTGCAATTCCACTCTTTATTAATCCGTTAACCGTTCGAAGACTGTCCATTTCGGTCTGCATTTTCACACAATGCAAGAAGAAGAAGAAGAAGAAGAAGAAAAAGAAGAAGAATGTCCGCCTCTGTGGCGTAGTGGTTAGTGTAAGTAGCTGCCATCTCCGGAGGCTCAGGTTCGTTTCCCGGTTTTGCCATGAAATTTGAAAAGTGGTACGACGGTTGGAACGGGGTACACTCAGCTCGGGTGATCATGTAAGTAGAGGGGGTTTGATTCCCACGTCAGCCATCCTCGAAGTGGTTTCATGTGGTTTCCCACTTCTCCTCCAGGCAAATGCCGGGTATGGTACCTAAGTTAAGGCCACGGCCGCTTCCTTCGTTCTTCGTTGTCTATCCCTTCCAATCTTCGCATCCGCCCACGAGGCCCCTGTTCAGCACAGCAGGTGAGGCCGCCTGAGTGAGGTACTGGTACTCCTCCCCAGTTTTATCCCCGACCCAAAGTTTCATGCTCCAGAAAACTGCCCTTGAGGTGGTAGAGGTGGGATCCCTCGCTGAATGCGAGGGAACAACCAACCCTGCAGGGTGAACAGATTAAGAAAGAATAATAATAATAATAATAATAATAATAATAATAATAATAATAATAGCCATGAAGGGATTCTCAGATTTTGAAAAGAAAGAAAGGAGGTTCCTTAGAAAGATTCTTGGACCCAGAAAATCTCAGACAAGTTTACATTTCCTATGAGACCAAACCAAGAACTATACCAATAATTTGAAAACATCACCACCACAATGGAAAAGAGGAGATTAAGGATATTAAGTAAGTAAGTAAGTAATTCGTCTTTATTCGTGGCGAAGTTAAGGCTCACGGCCCTCTCTTACACTTAACCACATATCTAATAAACTTTATAAAACAGAATAATGAAATAATTTAACAAAATATAAATCCTAACCTCATTCATTCTTCCATTCATACTGCCATTCATACAAGCTGGTTCTACATTTAATAGGTAATCTCGGCAAGACCGCTTGAAAGAAGCTAAGGAAGTGCAATTCCTAACACTGACTGGAAGGGAATGCCATAGCCTTGCACCAGACACTTGAAAGGAGCGGTTAAATGAAGATGAGCGATGCACAGGAATTGAGAGTGTCGTAGTGTGTTGTGTTCATGAGAGGAGGAGAGTAAATTATGAACATGATAATAATTTTAAAACTAACACTAGTAATAATAAAAGAAGGAAACAAAGCAAAAACCTATAACTAGCAAATACATTTCTAATTTTTATGAAAATAAGCCCATTCACGCACATCGAACAAGTCTGCTGGAAGTATTCAGCAAGTGATTTCGACAACCCATCTTAAATCTCCTGTGAGAAGGTAAATCCCTAATGGTAGCAGGGAGGGTATTCCATAGCCTCGCAGCAGTGGTTGTAAGTCCTGGAGTGACTGAGGTGCCTATACAGTCACGGTACAACCCCCAGTTAATAGTGAATAATAGTTATTTTCTAACTGTTGAGTTCGATTCAGTGTCGCTAACCATACAGTTTAAGGACCTACTACTGTCTTACAGTAATCTGGCACTATACAGGCGTGCCACTCTCGTATTGTTAAAATCATTAGTGTTACATCTGCGGGTATAATAAAGCATATTTTGGGTACAATTGTCGCATGCTCGAATAACGCAGTTGATGTGAAATGACGAACGCAACATTTTATTAATTACGGTTTTATTTCCCCCAATTCTCCCACATAGAATTCGATTAGGATGTCTAAGAAGCAAGAAAAATCTGCAAGAACTCCTCCGAAAAGGAAAACAACGTTACCTCCTGCATAACCTAACGTTGTCTTGTCACGACTTTGTTTGCAGACTTAGCCTTCCTGTGCTCTTATTGACTCACATGGAATATATTTGCTTGTGTGTATTACTGCAGCGTGGTTTCTCTTCAGTCCAACAAGTAACAGCAAATTTCTAGAAAGGAGCTGAAGTATTTACAGCAGGCAAACACCGTAGAATAAGGTTATAGTAATGCGTACATCAAAATAAAGACAGAAATATACAGCAGTAAATTGAGTGAGAATGAGAGAGTGTGTGTTTCCTTAATTCCTCATTGAGCTTGGAGACCGACTCAATTATGAATATCTTGATTGATCATTTATTATCATTGACTTGGGTAAGGGAACCTCCATTATTGAAACTTACATTGACGTTAGTTTCTTGATTGTTCTGTCTCGTAATTTCAATGTGTAACTCGTCAAGTTGGTAGCAGTGACGATCCATTTAAAAACAGAATAGGGAGGCGATATTTGCCTTACATGACGAGTACTATAGCATCTGGACATTTCTACAGCACACAAGAGGAAAAAGAATGGATTTCCGTGGTTTCGTATTTTCACACCAGCTAAATGCTGCGACTGTAAGGCCACGGCCGCTTCCTTCCCACGTATAGCCCTTTCCTCCCATCCCCCCATAAGACCTATCTGTGTCGGTGTGCAGTAAATCAGCTTATAAAAATAGAGAAGAACAACAACGCGAAAACATAATTAACACAACCTCACTGCAAGCAGGCGGTGCAAAAATTAGGTCCTCTACAAATAGTATTATTATATGAAGGAAGAACAGAAAAATAAAAGTACGGGCGTACAAAAACGAAGGCGAAATTAAAGGCCATTTGCGTACTGTACAATGCAACTCATTCCTAAAGATCAAGAGACGTGATTATTACGAATAATACGTTTTATTTTTCTTGTATTAGACTTTTTTAATCAAATCTGTGGACATATTACGATTTAAACTTGTTTAGCGGACATAGAATCAGTCGAACTTATTCCAGTGACCATTTAACTTCACGTACATGTAGTGTGGATAAGCGGATATTTCTGTATATGAACACTTTGCATGCCAAGCCTCGCTGAATGTTGCCGTCAACGAGCTGTTCACGTTCCTTGACGTTTAGTCAATAGCGATGTGACGAACTCCACGCACGTCTTGCAGACAGCAGAGACAAGGAACGTAGTTCTCTCGATTAGTGAACGCTGAGTGCCGCTTCTATGTGCAGATAACTGTCGATACGAGGCTGGCGTATTTCAGCAGATGGGCCCTGATGACCAGAACGAATCAACCCGATTACTGTACAACTGTATATCTACAGAGAGACATGTCATACAATTCTTGTTGTATTTCATTCTGGTTTTAATTGTTTGTTACATTATGAAAGCGACGATTCTAACGCACATAACTAATTACATAATTATGTCTTTCTTTCTTAATCCGTTTACCCTCGAGGGTTGGTTTTCCCTCGGACTCAGCGAGGGGTCCGACATCTAACGCCTCAAGAGGAGTGTCCCGTAGCGTCAGACTTTGAGTCGCTGGGTACAACTGGGAAGGAGGACCACCACCTCGCCCAGGTGGCCTCACTTGCTAAGCCAAACAAGAGCCTCGTGGGGAGATGGGAAGATTGGACGGTATAGACAAGGAAGAGGGAAGGAAGCGGCCGTGGCCTAAAGTTAGGTGCCATCCCGGCATTTGCCTGGAGGAGAAGTGGGAAACCACGGAAAACCACTTCAAGGATGGCTGTGGAGGGAATCGAACCTCCCTCTACTCAGTTGACTTCCCGAGGCTGAGTGGACCCTGCTCCAGCCCTCGTACCACTTTTCAAATTTCGTGGCAGAACCGGGAATCGAACCTGGGCCTCCGGGGTGGCAGCTAATTACACTAACCACTACACCACGGAGGCGGACTTCATAATTATTATTGAGTACATTATTTATTTTTTTTATTTTCGGTAAGTGTAGGCGTGGTCAAGTCAGACAGGTTAACTGAGGAATTATATCCGTGGCTTTTGTTAACACTCACTTCACAGTTGTACCAGGTGAAGGTAGTTTTCTCAAGAGCCATCTGCATTGTGGACCACCTCATCTGCAGCTGACCGCTGTCACAAGTGGAGCACAAACGCGTTGGTGGGAGGCGATACTGGACTGGCCCGTCGTGCGGTCAGCAGGCTCCGCTCAGACCACAGCATGGAAGAAAAACAAGTTAGCATTTTCTTCCATAATCACACAGACAAATCTTACATCGATAGTTTGACACTCAATAAAGTAATTTAACTATTTGAAATTTCATTTGATTTCTTGTCTATCATTTCCCTGTGGGTGAGGGCGGTAGAATAACACACAATGTATCCCCTGCCTGCCTTAAGAGGCGACTAAAAAGGGTACCCGGGGCTCTTAACTTGGGAGCGTGGGTTGGCGACCACGGGGCCCTTACCTAAGTTCTGGCATTGCTTCCACTTGCTTGGGCCAGCCTCCTCACTTTCGTCTCTCCTAGCCTCCCTTGATCAACTCTTATTCTTTTCCGACCCCCACGGTATTAGAGCATTCGGGGGCTAGGGAGTTTTTCATTTTCATGCCCTTCGTACCCTTTGTCTTTTTTGGCCAATAACATCATTTTCCGTTCCATTTTCCCCTTGATTTGTATTAATAGAGAATGTTTACCCGATTGTATTTCATCTTAAAACAATAATCACCACCACTCTTGCCTATCAAGGCGTTGCTTATTATTATTATTATTATTATTATTATTATTATTATTATTATTATTATTATTATTATTATTATTAATTGCTGCATCTTAGAAAGGAATGACTGAAGTTTTTTGTTTATCTGTCTTTTGAGAACATTATCAAATCGAATCTCTATCGAGTCGGCTACCTCGCCACAGGGAGCAGCAGATATACTCGACTTTGTAGTGTCTCTTACTTGGAATTTTTTTGGCTTCTTTCCCTCCTTTCGACTCTCTCTTTCATTTTGTTTCATTAAAATAACACAGTGTCATTCCGGAAATTTTCACAAATTTCACGATTATTTCACAATATTTTATGTTTTCTTTATTCCATATTATCGATACACTGCGTTACTCATCATTGCTCCATCTAATCTTGAAAGTTATTTGGGTAGACGCTTTGGACCTTACTCTTTTCTAGACAGTTTTTATATTTTTCTAGCTTTTATAGTTATGAAATGATTGAAGGAAGTGCTCTTTATTTTTGGGACACATGGAACGAAAGGACGGACGTTGCGTTGTTCTGAGAAGATCCTGTTAGTAAAAACAAGTCATTCCTCTTAATTTATCCACAAAGGTCGCTTAAGCCTAGTTCAGCGAACTTACAACAGATATTTCAAAGTTCTTTCTACAGATGTTTTAGAAGTATGTATGTTGGGTATTGGGTATTCAGCCCGAAGGCTGGTTTGATCCTCTGCAGCTCCGCCAACAGCTGTCAAATAGCCTAGGCGTACTAGGGAAATGAGGGGTGAGGTAGTTTCCCGTTGCTTTCCTCACCGAGCCAGCCGCTGCTATTACATATCAGTCTGCCAAGCCCACTGAAATGCATGCACCAACCGACCCTATGAGCGATATCTTCACACCATTCATAACAGGCACTGGCTGTATAAGCAATGGTATTACTAGCATCACTCATACCTCACTCACTTTCATATTGTCAAAGCCAAGGATGAGACTGAGACAGGTCAATGAAAGTAACAAATTTGATATAGCCCATACCAGAAGACATAGTGCACTGTAAACACTACATCTCGCCAGCAAAGGCATGTTTTAGAAGTATACCGATATAAATGAGGCAAATTCAACGTTAGCATGAGAAGGACTGAAAATCCCCTGAAAGATGGTTGTGAATGAGTGAAATTGTGCAAGAAGGCGCTGGAAGTCAAAGCGAGCTACGTGTATGCGACCGTCATTAGAGCGAACACTGAAGGCCGTGAGAGACCGGAAGACGAAGGCCATGTCTGGGAGACAGCTGTTAAGTTGATGCTCGATGAAGGACACTCTTGGTGGGAGTGTAAAGTCTGTGATAATATATATTTTTTTACAATTGGCTTTACGTCGCACCGGCGCAGATAGATCTTATGGCAACTATTGGATAGGAAAGGACTAGGAGTGGGAAGGAAGCGGCATGGCCTTAATTAAGTTACAGTCCCAGCATTTGCCTGGTGTGAAAATGGGAAACCACGGAAAACCATCTTCATGAATGGCGGCAGTGGGATTCGAACCCTCTATCTCCCGAATACTGGATACTGGCCGCACTTAAGTGACTGCAGCTATTGAGCTCGGTGGTAATATTATAATGTGAGTTGGAAAGAAACGATCAGATAGTCGTGCCTTAGATCCTACCTAGCGCACGGTTATAGTGAGCAGCTGCTATACTGCTTCTCATCCAGGAGACCGTAATTTGAGTCTCAGTGAAGGCGAGTGAGACTTTCAGGTCTCAGTGGTTTGGATTCCGCATTAAACGGAAAGTTATATGGCCGGCGATTAGCGACGAGATCGCCAGCACCACGTGACAGGTGTCGCAATAGGTTTCATGTGACAGGCAATACGTGATGTTTTATTCCTGAATTCTGCCGAGCTCGGTAGCTGCAGTCGCTTAAGTGCAGCTAGTATCCAGTGTACGCGAGATAGTGGGTTCGAATCCCACTGTTGGCAGTCCTGAATGTGGTTTTCCGTGGCTTCTTATTTCCACACCAGGCAGTACCTTAATTTAAGGCCATGGCCGCTTCCTTCCCGTCGTCGCCTGTGTCGGTGCGACGTAAAGCAACAAGAATGTTTTTCTTAAGTTTGCACTTTCCACCACTCACGGCATTGCCATTGGTTATTGAGGACTTCTCGGCGCTCGGTTCTGTGGAATGACTTGTGCGTTGTGGGTTTATTGTTCATCTGGCGAAAGAAACATCTTCGCATTTCTTAGCACTGCAATGTTTTCAAATGTTCCGTATTTGAGTTTCCTCTGCTGCTCACTGAGTCGAGCGAAATGATACCTCACATGACGTAGAAAGTACCTCAAGGCAACACCTAACAACAGCGTGGTGACGTCACGCTAAGGAGGCGATGGCAATGCAGAGAAACGCGGAACGTGGTTAAACACAGACATGATTTTAATGATTTTTGCCAATTGAGTAATTTATTTACTAACAAATAGCGTTAAAATTGTAAAGGATATGTAATTATACTGTCGTTATCACCGTATTTTAGTGACTCTGCCATTAAAGATAAACAGCAAACAGTTGTAAAACACGACAGCATCTTGCAATGTTAACTTACTTAGGCAGAATTGCTAACAGCACAACAGGATGTTACAAACAAATTTCAATTAAAATAGGCATTACATGATCTTAAAAGAAAACTGGCACGTTTAATATTAGCTTAGGCCTAACATCTAAGCTGATTTAGCATCATGGCAGTACTTGCAGTGTTTCCTCCCTTGAAGTTCATGTATGGTTTAATGAGAAATTCCCCTACCATCGATGTTTTGTCATTCTGTTCGAAACCTTGAACTTTATGAATTCCAGAAAGTATGTAAGTTTCTGTCCTAATATTGGACTACCATTCCGACTAGAACCTACTCTTTTAAAAATATTGACATGTGGCATCATTAAATTGCTACTATGTCTCATAAATTTGTAAAACTCGCACGGCGCAACAGCCCTAAAGGGCTTGGCCTTGGCCCTGCTCAGCCCGAAGTCCTGAACATTACGAGGTGTCTTGTGTTCGGCAGGACGAATCCTCTCGGCCGTTATTCTTGGCTTTCTAGACCGGGGCCGCTAGCTCACCGTCAGATAGTTCACAAATGCAATCACGTAGGCTGAGTGGACATCGAACCAGCCCTCAGATCTAGGTAAAAATCCCGGACTTGGCTGGGAATCGAACCCGAAGCCTCCAGGTAAGAGGCAGGCATTATATCCCTTCACCACACGGTCGACCATCAATTTTTAAACATGGGGAGATATGAGACAGACGGTTGAACAAATAACAAGAAAATCATACACATACTCTTTTATGAACTAAGAAATGTTTTAACTGCGACTATTAAATTAACAGTTGGGACATCATCCTCGGTGTTCAATTCACCAACTAGGACTAGAATTAACTTATTTCTTGAATCTTTATACACATTGTTACACTCATTCCTTGTAATGTAGCTATGATATTTTGTAACTAAAGAATATACCGCATTTGTATTAGTAATTTTGTCCACATATACATTAGAAATATTTTATCCTTTAATAAAACCCATTTAGAATAAAGACTGTGTCCTATTAGATCATTACATATGCTATGCAGTATGGTTGCCTTGATGTATCCACGTACAGAAAAATTACTTACGTTCCCTTCATCACAGTACAACAACCATCAGGTAACAACATGTGTATTGTACTTTTCAGCTGTGTAATATTGTGGATTGAAATTCTGTGTATGAGATATATTATATCTTCAATGACTCTGTTTATTGCTCCTCCTTCTATTCTAATTTTTCGCCTGGTTGTCCTCTTCACCTGCCAGAGTGTGACGATAAATATGATGGGCAGTTGGGAAAGATATAAGCCACTGCAGTCTCTGGCAGTCGTGGTCTTGGAAGAGAAGTAGTTAAAAGTTTTTCCTGAGGATCAGTACCAGTTACTTCCCATAAAATATCACCGACTTTGAAATGTCTGTGGCATACCTGTAAAATAATGTATCACCGTGAGCAAAATTTCTGCATTTACAGAATGAATCGGCCTACACCAGCAGCTCTTGTAGGTAGTATGTTTTAATGCGTATAATAATAATAAAAATAATAATACCGTATAAATAATGTATCCCATGGTTGTGAGCTAACGTAATCTTATATCATTGAAGAGTAGGTAAATATGCCTACATATCACCAGTTGTTGCGTGTAGTTAAATACGTCATAGGCCTATGCTCATTATGGTTGTGTGAGAATGTAATAATAAAAGTTACTCACCATTGAGTAAATCTGCCGTCTTGTCTTGGAATTGCACGTAAACATATCTGCCGCATAAGCTCGTCTTTCGGAAACTTAATGCATGCACTTCGTTATCACTGTCACAATGCTCCTTACAGTTGAGTACGCAACACATCAGTACCATTATGTCCAACGGTATTAGCAATTGGCACCATTAAACGAATTAAAACTCTTCTAATTTCAGCGTTACATGGCCAAACTCATTGCTGTGTTATTACTGACAAGATTCAAGCTTGCCTCCATATGCTGACGTCTCAGTATATTCCCAGAACGGCTGTGAGGCCTTATATCTAGGAGGTGTTGCTGACACCACTATAACGTCACACTTGTTGTCTAGAAATTGTTTCCGTTTTTAAACTTTCATGGTTGTAAAACCAGAGATGTGGTCTGCTTCCGCTGCACCATGCAGCCAGGCGAATCCTGCTCGCACGAAGTTCACAGGGGACGAGGAGTTTAAAGCTAATGTTTCTTTTACAAAGTAATAACAGCGTTTGCAACATAAAACAAGAGATTCTCTGGCTGTTTACCCTTTCACTGACCAGATTCCTGTCTAATATTCCTGACGTATCTATCTGGCCTTTCTCCGGGTCTTTTTTTCGATGTAAATCATGATCGTGTAAGCCTTGTTCCTGGGAATCTTTGAACTGTCCATAGAATTCTATTCGTTTTCTGATGTCCGCTTCCAGATTGGACAGTTTCTCTGTTGCTTTACAAAATGTTAATCTCTATCGGGTCTTCCGATTTTTCTGGCCCAAGAATGTTCCACATGATCTTTCTTCATTCCTTCAGGATGTTCTTCAGATGTCCTTTTCAAGTGAGAATCCGCGTTTTGCTCGCGTACAGTACTTGAGGCTTGATCATCATATTACAGTGCCTAATCTCCCGTTTGCCGTCGTAAGTTTCTGGACTCATACAACGCAAATTAAGATCATATTGATGTGTAAAGATCAGCTGATCACCTCTGCTCTCACAACTCTGGATGTGATTAAAATCCAGTGCATTTCAGCGGAATAAACAGTACGGTACATTGGGGTGTCATTTCAGAGGAAATTAGATTTATCCTTCTGCAGTATTCAATCAATCTAACTGAACTTCACCAGCCGGTTAGTTCATCCCTTCTCATTGCGGATCAGAAGCTAAATATACTCCACCAATATATTAGCATAAAGCTAATCTACCGATTCCAATGAGCACCTCTTAAAAACCAGACAATTACATTTCTTGTGACATGGAGACGAAGAAGCTTAGGTGGATAGCTGGCATCACAAGACTGTATCAGATTTCAAACGATGTTATTCGGGAACATTTTGGCGTTACACCGATCCAGAAGAAAATGCAAGAAAGCCGTCTGTGCTGGTTTGAGCATATGTTGCGTACAGACGATAATAAGCACTGGCAAAGTCAGCTTGGAAATAGCTGGAAAGAGACCCAAGGGACCGCCCAGACAGCGATGGACCTGAAGGCTGTAAGACTACATCCAGACAAGGCCAGAGACCGAACTAAACGGAGACAACCATTCTGCCACGAGGTGAGACAAACGCTAAAGATAAAAGGTTATTTTGATAAAATAATGAGTTCCATTAGAGAAATTATTCAGTTGCTCATCGACGCACGAGTTAATGGGAGGATTACATTCAACATATACATATTCGCAAGAGGCTGATGCCTGTAAGAAGCGCGCGATACTGAAATCGCCCATTGCCTTCAACGCTTGCAGCTTAGCAAGAAGGAACTTAACCATCTCGAAAACCCTCATCCCAAGCTCTACCGAAAAGCACTCCGTGAAGATTCCTTTAGATGCTGATGCACATTGCAATCGAAGGATAAGGAAGTAATATTATTATTTCCACTGGAAGAAGCGGAACGCTTGGATGAGTAATAAGAGAGGTTTGTCAGGCGGGGAATGGACAGAGCAATTAAAATGAACTTTAAAGTCATCCCAGTTCGATATCCCTCTAGAAGAAAAAGGCTCAATACATTCCGTGGCAGAAGGTTCTGTCACTACCCATATGACCCGGGTAGAGAGTCAAATTTGGAGAAAGTATGGAAATTACGGAGGTAGAGAAAAATGTGATGGACGTGATTCAGGAAACATCAGATTGGGGTAATCACATTAAGGAGCTTGGAAATAATGGTTATAGATCTCTTCGCGTGGTTATGAGGGTGTTTAGGGGTTGTAGTAAGGATGTAAAGGAGTGGGTATATAAGTCTCTGGTAAGAGACCAATTAAAGCATGGTTCACAGAGTCCTGCGGTTGGGGACGCGCAGCTGTGAGCTTGCATTCGGGAGATAGTGGCTTCGAACCCCACTGTCAGCAGCACTGAAGATGGTTTTCCGCCCTTTTCAATTTTCACACCTTATTTAGGCCACGACCACTTCCTTCCCACTGTTAGCCCTTTCCTATACCATAGTCGGCACAAGACCTATCTGTGTCGGTGCGACGTAAAGCAACTTGTAGACTATGGTGGACGTACACCAGGACTTCTTGATTCGAGAACTGGAAGATATTCAAAGGAAAGCAGCGCGATTTCTTCTGGGTGACTTCCGACAAAAGAGTAGTGTTACGGAAATCTTCGGGCTGGGAAGACTTGAGAGTAACGGTATGTTCCTAGCTAAGGCGTGGAATGGCATTAGTAGACAAATAAGCTTGAGTGGAATTTTTTAAGTAAGAAATATCATAACATGAAGATAAAGTTGGATTTTAAGAGGAAAATATTCGTTTATAGGAAGACGAATGAATGACTGGAACAATTTATCAAGGGATAAACGTCCATATTCTTTGAAACCATTTAAGAAAAGAGTAAGGTAGGGAATCCGCCACGTCGGTGACAGCCCTAAATGTTGCTCAGTGGTGAATGGTTCATGGAAACAAAAAGATTAAATGGTCTGGGCATCTGAAAAGGGTGGCAGATTGGAGAATTCGTAGGATGATTTTAAACTGGAGAGCCGAGGGCAACAGGAAACAGGATGATGCAAGGATTGTTTAGGAAAGAGTATGGTTAGAAAAGGTGTAGGCTACATGAGAAAGGTACCGAAGATGATTTCTTACGGGAAAACTACTGTATTGTAGACATTACAACAATTATTACATTCTTCTTCTACTTCCTTCGGTATGCCCAATTAAGGGGAAAAATTGAACTGATTTAACGTCTGAACTTAGATCTGTCTAACACAGTGTCAACTGCGATGCCTATTCCCTGAAGATCTTTTCCAACTGCTTCGAGCAACCAATTGTTTTTTTTTTTTTTAAACTTTCATTGATAGGGCAAGGTTCAGAATTCTTTTGGTCACTCTCTGACTACTCATTCTGAGAATATGTCCATAAAATTTCAAACGTCTTTTCCTAAATGTGTGTGATATTTTCTCTCAGTGTCATCCACATGCCCCCTGTACAGACTGGTCCAAAAAATTTCCTTCAGATTTTTCTTTCTTCCTTTTCTACATCTATCAATAATCTGCCCCCAATGATCAGTGTTTCAGATGCGCTTAGTGCTTCAGGCTTAATTACAGAATTGCAATGACTTAATTTTGTATTTCAGGATATGGATTTGTTGTTATATCTGCTCCAAGTGAGTCTGTGTGCTCTTTCACCGTTTGCTTCACGATCCAGTGCTGAAGGCTGGATGACTTCTCTCAGGTATGTGCATTTAGACACTCGGGGATATTTTACCCTATCGGGTTTTCATTGGTTGTCAATCTAGGTACCGCAGAGATCCTTCCATATAGTGGGTTTTCTGGTATGAGATACGGAGTCCTGTTTTTTGGATGCAATCGCTTCCTGTCTGTTACTGGACAACACTGCTAAGTCATCAAATTACTATTATTATTATTATTATTATTATTATTATTATTATTATTATTATTATTATTATTATTATTATTATTATTATTATTATTATTATTATTATTATTATTATTATTATTAACGAGTGAAGAACATACAAACTTACAGTTAATGTACAAGTCGGTTTGAAGTACATAATTTCCGGTCCCAAATTCATTATTTTGACCTCGGTTGGTTTCTCGTTCAATATATTACTTGACATTTGTTTGCCACGTGCTAAAATTTATGTTAGTATTTTTTTGTTTTTATAGCTTTAGCAGTGAATATGTCATGTTTAATGAGCTCACCTCGTTATCGTATGTGATAGTTTTCTGTGAGTGTTTGCGCTCGAACCAGCACACAATGGAACCAAAGTAATTTCGTTGTAATTATGTTTTATTTTTACTTTGCTCTGCGAATTATACTTTTCCATCGGGTTTAAGTTATGAAACTATCCTTTGTTTTTAATAACAACAACAACAATAATAATAATAATAATAATAATAATAATAAAATAATAATAATAATAATAATAATAGACCGCTTCTGTGGTGTAGTGCTTAGCGTGATTAGCTGCAACCCTCGGAGGCCCGGGTTCGATTTCCCGCTCTGCCACAAAATTTCAAGACTGGTACGAGGGCTGGAACGGGGTCCACTCAGTCTCGGGAGGTCAACTGAGTAGAGGGGTTTCGATTCTCACCTCAGCCATCTTCGAAGTGATTTTTCGTGGTTTCCCACTTCTCCTCCAGGCAAATGCCGGGATGGTACCTAACTTAAGGCCACGACCGCTTCCTTCCCTCTTCCTTGTCTATCCCTTCCAATCTTTCCATCCCCCACAAGACCCCTGTTCAGCATAGCAGGTGAGCCTGCCTGGGCGAGGTAGTGGCCCATCTTCCCACTTGTATCCCCCGACCCAAAGTCTCATGCTCCAGAACACTGCTCTTGAGACGGTAGAGGTGGGATCGCTGAGTCCCAGAGAAAAACCAACTCGGTAAACAGATTAAGAAAGAGGAAAGATAAAAGCATCTAACGTTAAGCGGAATGAAGCAACAACAGGATCAAATGCGAAAGGGCTGGCCGCTCTATTAAGGACACGATGTTTAGATATAAGCTGCAGAAAAATATTCTAAATTCTCATGTATGTTGTCAGTCGTTGTCTCAGGGTCCTTTAACGTCAATGGTTTTGCATTGGTTTAGTAATACTCTTCCCAGACGTTAGATGTCGCAAATGCTCCGGTCTTTTCTATCAGATTATTTTCCCTTCCGTGTTTAATTTTACCCTTTTTGGTTGTTGCCTTCCTACCTCTCTCTGCGACAAGATAGAGTTCTTCATTAGGAGAATGACCCTCTGTTTTCATTATCAGATTTTTTCCCGTTTTAGGACGCTTTGATGGGATGGATATCACGGTAATCCTGAGTTTGGACGGGCTTATGTGTTGAAGTTAGCGTTAGTTGTGTTGCATTTCGTTTTGGCATTTGTTGTATATTGTGCGCATCTGGCACTTTTCTCTTAGTTATCTCCTCGTAAGTCTGTTGCTGCCTTTCGAAGTTACTGAGACAGGATTTTGGTCACGTACGTACCTTTTGCATTCCTATTGCCATCGTAGTTTTATGTGATTCCCTAACAATTGGCGTACGATTTACTGTTACATGACTGTGTTTCCGGGAGCCTTATATGGTGCCTAGTCTTCTCAATGGGAGCCCGTTATTTTTGTCTCTGTGGCTCAGTTCATTTATGGAGTGGCATGCTGCTGGTGACAGCGGTGTCGGTAATTTTGTGTAGATTGTCTTTAAACGACATTGATATCATGTGGGACCTTTAACTCCTTCATTCTGGGCGCGTGTCTGGATCCCACTAGGGATCGCTTATGACTAGTTCCTTTTGGATGCTCGCTTTCCTTCCCGATACATCGTGAGTCCTGCTATTTTTCCTTTATTTCCAATTGCAGAGTTCGGTGACTGTGGACATGATCCTCGTCTGATACAACTGATACAGTTCTGTTAAGCACTTTCCGTTAGTTCTGGTGCGTCTGTGTGCTGTATAAGGTTCCACTATGTCTCGGTACCTTCGTTCTTTCCCCAGTTGGGTACTGAAGTCGCCTACCAGGAGCTTGGCGTGCCGATCTCATCTTCTAGCAACTGCGAGAAGATTAGGGTATTCTCAGGGTTGTTATGCTCGTTTGTAGAAGCATGTGCATTGATACTGACACTGACAGGTGTTCGCTAGTTGAGTCCACTAAATCTCGTCTTACTATAAAGTCCTTCCAAAGTGTTTCAAGACGCTGGATTCCCCTTATTTATTCTGTAACCTTATGATTCGAAAGCCTCGTCATCAGTAAATCTGGTTTCTTGTACTGCAGCTATCAAAATTTTGTGCTTATGCTGGTAATCTGTTAGTTGCTTAACTTTTCCGATCCTGCAGAGGGTTTGGATGCCAATAGTCCCAACGTTAGTGTTGGTTTTAGATTTCAATTTTGACTTAGTGGTATTAGGGAACTCCGACTTCCCCAAGTTCAGGCTCCTGAGAATCCGAGGCCTGCATGCGGCACTGCTAGTGGCGGGAGATTGGATACTCCCCGGGGTAGTGTCGTTTATCATCGCGTAAGAACTACTAAAGGAATTTACTAAGGGTGAAAATTCAGGGTATTCAACTTTGGTCACTCCGAATCTTATTCAGCAGTGTTGATGATTCTTACAGAGCGATAGCCAGTCGCTCCAGCCCTCCTCCTTTACGCTGGCTTGGGACGGGCTACAACACTGTTGAGCTGCTCAATCCACCCAGCAGTACTATAGATTTATATTAATGCAACTTTCCATTTTATTTCTGGCTCTGAGTGTATGTTTTGTGCGCATGCCCGGTAAATCGTACACCATCTGCTTTCGTAATATATAGGCCTGCCAAGCCCATCAGCTGATCAATTGAGGCGAGCTAAGCGAATGTTACAAATAGTACTTGTGAATGTAATTTATAAGGATTGTGAGCATTCTGTGGATAATTGGGACTGTTGAAAGACAGAACTTTATATTTAAGTAAATTACATGTTTGTTCTTTAAATTTATCACATCGGGATTTACGTAAACAACTGTTATTAAGATAATGAGACCCTATAATTTAGGTTAGGTATGGTATCTTTACGTGATGAGTAATATAAATTCAAGGGACGTAATACTTCTCGTGGACTTCATTCAATTAATTGTTATGGTATGACACGTTTTTGTAGAAATATAATGTGTTGCGAGTTGCAATACAGTGTGTAAAAGTTCGCAGTTGCCACACTGCAAAGAACCTGTGCGTACCACGGCGAAAATACAACTATACAAGTAAATATACACTAATATTTTCATTTTCTTCGTGTGATCGCAGAATACCTTTATGAAAAACGAAAATCCCAACCGAAAATTCATTTGTTACGAAGAATACAGGAGTATGATTCACTCATTTTCCCGAGCTGATAATCAGTTCTGCTTTTGACTTTCTTGTTACACAGATTTACAGCAAGGCGTTGTATTATTGTTACAGAACAAGCATAAAAGTGGACAGCAACCAAGTGAACCTACAGAGTGCTTGGGTTAGTAATGTTGACACTAACTTAATGCGAGTAAAAGCAACAACCGAGTCTAAAAATGTAGAACTAAATGCAAATTATAAAACCTAAGTTAACGTTATGTTAAATGTTATTAGCATTTTTATGCATGCATTTTAAAATTTTAAAATTAAACCTCTGATGTTAGATAACATTTAGATGTTAGAAGCAACGCAACTTAATAATTAAGTAATTAATACTTAAGTAATAGTGAAGAAATTATTCCTCGGAAATTTCCACGAATGTGGGAAGTAAATAACAGATCTTGTTCGTCAGTGCATTAATATTTTGGAAGACATGGGCTATTCCTGTACAAAAAGTGATACAAATGTTTGTGTGGAGGAGCGGGTCTGAAGTGTCAAAAAAAAAAAAACAAGAAAGGTACTGCATTTATGGCATCTAGAGGTATGGAGTTAAAGTAAAATATTATTATTATTATTATTATTATTATTATTATTATTATTATTATTATTATTATTATTATTATTATTATTATTATCGTACATATTTGTTGTATCCATATTTGTACTTCTTCTTCTGTAAATCTGTCTTGAGACAGGTATCAACTGGACATCCTCCATGATTCTCTGTCCTGAGCATCTTGCTCCAGTTGTTCATAGCTTCTGCCTTGTTTGACATGTATTAACATTCCTAACCTTCTTCTTCCTCTTCCTTTTTTTCCATCTATTTCTCCCTACATCACCCTAATGCATATTAATTAATTGTTGGGTACACTGACGAGTGTAGATCACACTTCAGACCTACTTCTCCTAAAATTACATAAAGCTGACTTATGAGTTATGATGCGATTGCAGGTGTTAATGATTCCCCCACCAGGCGAGTTGGCCGTGTGGTTAGGGGCGCGCAGCTGTGAGCTTGCATCCGGGAGATAGTGGGTTCGAATCCCACTGTCGGCAGCCCTAAAGATGGTTTTCCCGTGGTTTCCCATTTTCACACCGGGCAAATTCTGGGGTTGTACCTTAATTAAGGCCACGGCCACTGTTTTCCCATCCCTAGGCTTTCCTATTCCCATCGTCGTTATAAGACCTATCTGTGTCGGTGGGACGTAAAAACATTGTAAAAAAGTTAATGATCCCATTCGTTATATTAATTACAACGTACAGACGTATCATATCCTTGCATTGCACTGGTCGGGCGGAGGACGTCATCGGAGCCACAGTACGGCCTGTATATCACGAAGGTTACAGGAAGGTTACTGGTTTTATAATATCCCTTGGTGTCTCTCCCGTTGTTTATTTTAAATCTGGGCTGTATTTCTCTCCTGTCTTGATCGTGCATTTTATGTGCGTATCCTTTTTTAATTTAACCCATAAGGCCCCAAGCCTTGTTCTATGGGCAGAGCCCCCTTCCTTTATTTTATGTTAGCTTATATTATTACGTCATATTTTCTCTCTTGTCCTTGGAGATTGTAAGGGAATTCCGAGATCTTGGAATGTTAATGTCGGTGGATTTTTGGGGGTACTTTGGGATATTCGTTCGTTATGAATTCATTAGGAATATTTTCCTATGTTTCACATCTTCGTGCTCGGAATCCAATAATACACTGAGACGGAGGGTTGACTTCGTCTACAGTTATTAAAAGGTCAGGTGAAATATACATTTTGAGGCCGATGAGTTCACGTTATCAGAGGCCATGAAAGCCAGATGTTTTAATATTGCGCTGGAGTGATTCTGCGAGTACTTTCAGTCAAGACACGTTTGTTATTTTATCTTCCTTTGAGTAATAAACCCTGTGTTCTTTCCCCAGACTTTCGTTTATTTAATATTCTTGCAACGTAGTTTTGTTTTGGCGGGGAGGGGGGAGGGGTGGTGTTGGGGGCTTTCATATCTTGTCCGAATTCAGACGGATTTACGTTTGTCCCGGCTGGAATTCTCGCCCCGTCGGGTTTCCTTTGTATGCTACCACTTCACTGCTGCTTCTGCTAAGTTCGGTTGTGTTCTGCCTATAATGCGCGGTTGGTGTTTTCGCTGGGAAATGGATTCGGTGCAATGGGGTATTGAAAAGGGCAGTAAAGAACCGGGGAAGTTGGGTGTGCAGCTAGGGGCGCGCAGCAGTGAGCTTGCATCCGGGAGACAGTGGGTTCGAACCCCACTCTCGGCAGCCTTGAAGATGGTTTTCGGCGGTTTCCCATTTTCACAGCAGGCAAATGCTGGGGCTGTACGTTATTTAAGGCCACGGCCGTTTCCTTCCCAGTCCCAGCCCTTTCCTACCCCATCGTCGCCATAAGACCTATTTGTGTCGGTGCGACGTAAAGCAAGTAGCAACAAAATAATTCTACAAAATAATAATAGGGCTACCTGAATGCACAGTTGATAGGAGAGTTAGAATTATATGTGAAGATGTAAGGATGCAAACAGCTAAGAAGAGGTACTAAAATCTAGGTTATG
Source organism: Anabrus simplex (assembly GCF_040414725.1). Classification (NCBI taxonomy): domain Eukaryota; kingdom Metazoa; phylum Arthropoda; class Insecta; order Orthoptera; family Tettigoniidae; genus Anabrus; species Anabrus simplex. The sequence continues at coordinate 517,405,655 of NC_090267.1, forward strand.
ATTAAGAAGGTGAAACGGGAGGGAAATGCTGAATTTATCGTATCAAATCAGATGAACCATAAATACGATGAAAACTGAGTAATCAAGGTGTAGCATAGGAATGGGAGACTAATTTTTATGTGTAAGAAACTGCCAGAAATTTTCTTGCGCATAATTGTTTTATCTACTTAAATCTACTTCAGTCAGGAAGTTGACTTTTCGTATCAGCCTCTGGGAGAATGGTAGAACATACTAAAGTCTGTATTTTAAAACACTTTCTCATAAATCGTACCTAAAATTCGTAAAATATTATAAATTTCCGTAAGTTTGTATTCCCTTTTACTTACAAGTATTTTGAGCTAGATTAGTAAAACGAATATCAGGCTTTGATATGCGAATAAACTGGAAAAATTCTGACAAATTCAAATATTCTAAAGAAATTTTTGTAGTACCAAAATGTGCACTTCTATGTTTGGCACACTAACCGGTTCCCTACAAATTTTATGTGACGTAGAATTATTTTTTAGTGTTACGACAGTCATTAGTGGTCAGCTAGACGCCATTTGAGAGGTTTACAGTCATCTGAGGGTCTGGAAGGTATTACAGTTTCATAACACGAACTGAAAAAGTACCTGTCCTCACAAGAAGAAAAAAACCCGCATGGATCTACATTTGTGGGAAAAGTTACTGCACAATAGGCAGGCATCGCGCAGTAGCCCAAAGTCCAAAAATTGCCTTCAGACTGAAAGTTGATGCTTTAACGGCAGGCCTTCCATCCAAGAAAGAGTGAACATGAATATCACCAATATTATATTTATACAGTGATATAATGACAGATTGTTTGAATTTTTGATACACCTAGATTTCTGTCCACCATCTTCGAGGTGATGCGATGTCTCTATCCCAGAAATCACCGGAAGGAGGCCGGAGGTGTAAGGATCTCCTTCATCGTTTCAGTCCAGCTGTGACATGCGAGACATGTTCTTTCACACATTAAAAGACTGCAACATACAATAGCAATATCTATTATAGTTCATGCATCATTCCTTCAACAATGTGGATAATGGATACAGGAAAACCAGCAATTCTGATGACAACGTGGGTGAATGCATTGGGAGGTCAGAATAGCAGGAGAGAAAAAACAAATAACAGCAGGATAACAAGAAAAACAGGGTAGGAAAGCCACTACTAGTAATTCAGCGTTAATGTCGAGAAATGCCCAGTGAAGAACACGAGCTCTCTCCCAGTACTTCGTATCTTGGACTCAAAGAAAATGCTCCAAGTCCTCATTGCTCGTTCAATGCCATCCTCTCAACTTCTCTGTTCTTCTTGACTACGTCCAAACGATCTGAGTCAGCTTTTCTTTAATTTTTCTAAGATCGGTGTTACTCCCGGAGATTGGTGGATAACGCATCCTAAAGTTAAATGTGTTTTCATCTTTCTTCTTGGTCTCCCGACATTCTGAGCCGTATAGCACGGCTGAATGAGCCATTATTACTTTGTACACTTTTACCTTTCAGACAAAATGGCACGTTTACGCCCGCCACTTTACCAATCCGTTATTTACCCTGTCCTTACAAACATGAGCAGTTTCTTGAATCAAGATACCGAAAGGTATTTCCTGCAATCCCGTCTTCATTTTTGAAGTCCTTCTCAGATCTGTCCACTCATGTAGAAATTGCAGTGTAGGTACTCTCTTTTATTTGTGACTATTTTAAGCCCATTTCTTTCCAACAGATCCTGCCAAGTTTTTCTTGAAGTTTCAGCTACTTATCGTCTGTTTCTTCCTGGGTGTGCTTTATGAGCAAAATTTGGTATAATTTCAGATACATTTCAAACAACGGACGACAGAAAGGCCGCACGAAATAGTGCACTTGCAAATAACACGAAAGAGACTTCACCAAGGAAATGAGATCTTTCTGCTTTTACTGAAGATCAAATTTGTGAAAATGTTAACTTTATTCAAAGGAGAGCACCAACATGTAAGGAAACGAGCCAACGAAGAAGGACAGATAAAGTTTCACTTTACAGAGTTTCAAAGGAAAATTCGTTGTTTTTTATCTCTGGCAAAACGAAACCCTTACTATAGCATGGTTCGAGTGATTATCGCTAGCGTTGAATTGGAAGCATTCGACTATTCATTATTCAGAAGTACATCTGTTACTGTCCACTGCCATCTGAAACAAGGTTCGCGTTCTATTCGAGTGCTTTCCAAGCGACTTGCTCGCACCCAACGAGGAGTGTACAGGTAACTTCTTGCTGCTTCACAACACTTTGTAGAACGGAAATGTCACACTCACCACACTTTGAAACTTCGGTGACATAATTAAATGGCGAATGGCTTTTAGTGCTGGGAGTGTCCGAGGACAAGTTCGGCTTGCCAGGTGCAGGTGTTTTGAAGTGACCCGCTTAGGCGACCTGCGCGACGTAATGAGGATGAAATGGTGATGAAGACGACACATACACCGAGCACCCGTGCCAGTGGAATTAACCAATTAAGGTTAAAATGTCTAACCCTGCCGGGAGTCAAACCTGGGACATCTGTGACCAAAGGCCAGCACGCTAACCATTTAGCCATGGATCTGGACTTGGTGGCATAACCGATGCCCTACGAAAATACAAAAAGACTTTTCCTTTGAGAAAATCAAATGATCATGAACATGTCTCCACGAAAGGCTGCTAATAGCCTAAACAGGAGGCCACGGCACGGCCGTAGATCTAGTTGGTCGTGGTCAGTGCCTTCTATTTCAACACACTATCTACAGTCGTGCTCCTCTGAACGTCACTCTTGCTGGGTAAAACATTTGTGACGTCACTTTGCCACGTCACGTCATGAACATTTTCGGACGACCCCTAGCCGTAAGATATATTCATGTCACGGCCGGAAGTGGAACCGGCACAACTGGACATCCCTGCCTCACTGGCATCGCTGACTCTCTGCTCGCCGCTGCACTGTTGTTTTGCCCTTAGTCCTATCTGTAGGCACTAGAATTATCACTTTCCTACGGCTTATATGCGTAATTGAGGCTTTAATTTCGGGGTCTTGCAGTGGAAACAGGCAGCTGTTTTTTTCACCAAGGTTTTAAGGAAGGTTTTGGCATGAACGGTGTGACACTTCCCTTCTCTACCTGTTGGTGCGTTTCTTCAGCCTCCATAGGAACTCGAAGGGACTAAGACCGTAACCATTAGTCACTGACTTACTTCCGCAGGGAATTGGCATCCGCATTGTATATTTAAGACATCAGTACCACTTCTCTGCCACTAAATAAATTCGTGTCCTCATCCCGAGGTGGTGCAGCTCTTTTCAGGCACACCCCCATTGGAGGTGAGCTGCATGTACCATTTCAACCATATACCAGCCCTCCTGGCAGTTTTAAATTCCTGGCGGTACCGGGAATCGAACCCTGGCCCCCGAGGACGGCAGCTGATAACACTAACAGTTACGCTACGAAAGCGGACTTCCCTGCGACTTAAAGAAGTGAAATGACTTGGGAGGAAGTCACACACCGAGTTGCTGGCAGAATACCACTGATATTCTTCAAGGAGTGCAGGATCAATGATAACACTTCCTTCATAATTCACAATTCTTTGGCCTTCAATGCATTATAGCACGCGATATCTGTCAGTGGCTCATCAGCTAAACACGCATTGTCTTGACCACGAGAACGAATGTGGGCTCAGTAGCCAAAGAGTATGGAACATTACATCTGATTCATCATTCAAAAGCCCTATCGTTTTATTTTATTTTGTTTTCTGTTCTGCACCTTTTGCCTTTTTCGGAAACAGTGAGCAATAATAATATTGAATATTAACCTCATAGTGAGTTCAAACAAAGGGCAACCGTAATACAAAACAGATGCCGAATACGTCACGGCACTAGTTACCTACTTGCCTCTGAAGTCCAGAGAAAGTATCCTGGGTCACTCTCCTACAACAGCTAGTTAATACAAGATGTTAAATTGTCTGCAATGGGCAAACCGCGACACGTTGTAAAGTAGCACCTCGCCACCGAGCATCTCAGTTCAAATTGTTTTAACTTAGATCTGGTGAATGTATAATATAACTATTTATAATAGTTTATTTAAATCCGCCTTGATCAATACACTCATTAAATGAAAGAAACATTATTAATTAAACCATACATGTTTCGGGAAATCTCAACCATTCCCTTCATCAGTGGTTAGATCAAAGAGTAACACAATATGACACGATCTTTTGTTTTACAATTTGAAGGAGTATTGTGTCCCAATACATCATATCAAAGAGTAAAGAGAACTTATGAAATATTATAAAAATGATCAATACATACAATTTCGGTTGAACTGAATGAGAACACTATACAAATTTAGGATCTTCAAGTTTTCTTCTTCTTTTTGTTCCTTAAATGATTATATGCTAGCCTAAACAATGGGTTATCTTCTGTACTTTTCTCATTTAAACTCGATTCAGAATTACATTTTTGTGTAAGGTAAATTTCTAAATTTTCCAAAACATTCATCAGTTTTTCCTTTTTGGTCGAATGTTTTGGAAAATTTAGAAATTTACCTTACACAAAAATGTAATTCTGAATCAAGTTTAAATGAGAAAAGTACAGAAGATAACCCATTGTTTAGGCTAGCATATAATCATTTAAGGAACAAAAAGAAGAAGAAAAGAAGAAAAACTTGAAGATCCTTAATTTGTATAGTGTTCTCATTCAGTTCAACCAAAATTGTATGTATTGATCATTTTTATAATATTTCATAAGTTCTCTTTACTCTTTGATATGATGTATTGGGACACAATACTCTTTCAAATTGTAAAACAAAAGATTGTGTCATATTGTGTTATTCTTTGATCTAACCACTGATGAAGGGAATGATTGAGATTTCCCGAAACATGTATGGTTTAATTAATAATGTTTCTTTCATTTAATGAGTGTATTGATCAAGTCGGATTTAAATAAACTATTATAAATAGTTATATTATACATTCAGACCAGTCAATACGGACCAAACACAATATTAACCTATCATGGTTAAGTTTATTAACAGTTAGATCTGGTGGTCAGTGACGCGGTGTTACCTAGCAACAGCACCTTGAGAGCTGCACAGGCCATGGCCATCCATCAATATTTCACGTCACAGTCTGCACTGTTGCTAGGTAACATTGCGTCACACATTTTTTTCTTTGCGTTTAGGCCATCTGTGGACCACGGTGCTTGTGTTCTAGCTGTGTTTTTGTCGTCGTCTGCCCCTTTTAGCATACGGGATTGTGTTCTTAGTGGCCTCTTGAGCCTTCCTGTTGGCCCAGTATTCCTTCATTTTCTCGCTGAATTCTTTCCTGCGCTCCTCTGACCAATTCACGGCTCCTTTTTGGCTATCTGATGTAAGGGATGTTAGGAAAGGTTTAGTTTTGACCATTAAACGGTATGCATTTCTGTCAGTAATGGCGGCTTGATTAATATTAAGCCCTGCAAGATCTTTGTCCACTTGTTTGGTCCAGGGGAATCCAGTAGCTATGCCTTTGTTAGCAACCTTGAAGATCTTATGGGATAATCTATTAGGATCCATTCTGTATAGGTGTCCATAGAAAGTCAGACGTTTTCTCCTGATGACATCTATGAGGTTTTCTTGATGCTGGTAGAGCTTATTGTTGGGTTTGTACCATCGCCTTCCATCTGGTAGGATCCTTGGCCCTATTAATCTTCTCAGGAATTTCCGTTTTTGCACTTCCAGGGCTCTCAGTGGGTTTTTTTTAAGTTAGGGATAGGCATTCTGCTGCGTAGAGGACTGATGGTCTGACTACTGCATTATAGTGTCTCAGTTTTACATTCTTTGATAAATGCTTTGAGGCATACAGTTTTCTGCAGGCATGGTAGGCCTTGTCTAATTTGATTCTCCTTTGTTCAAGAGCCATCGTTTCACTTAGGTCCTCCGATACCCACTCTCCGAGGTACTTCACATTTTTAGCTCTCTTGATGTGTTTTGTATCACTGACTCCCATTGTTGTAGGGGCATCTTTGATGTTGGTCATAAACTCGGTCTTTCCAATGTTGATCATGAGGCCCGCTTTAGCTGCAATAGAGTGCAGTGTTTGAAGCTGCATAGTGGCCTCATGCATGTTGTTTGCTAATAAAGTAAGGTCATCAGCAAAGGCCAGGCATGGGATCCTCAGGTTGTCTGATTTAAACCCCATTCTTAATCCGGTGTTCTCAGGTAATGATCTGGTCCATTCTCTTATGATCTTTTCCAGGACACAGTTATATAATATGCATGAGATACCATCTCCTTGTCTCATCCCTGTTTTGATTGTGAAACTCTCTGATAATTGACCTCTAAACTTAACTTTGGAAGTGGTGTTGTGCAGGGTGGTTTGCACCAACCTATTATTTTTTTCGTTTAGTCCCAGTTCTCTTAAGGTGTTGAAGAGTGTGATCCTATCCACGGAGTCGTGTGCCTTCTGGAAGTCAACAAAGATAGCTACCCACTGTCGGCACCTTTTCTTGCTATATTGAAGGATGGTCTTCAGATTTTGTGTCTGTTCAGCACAAGACCTTGCAGCTCTGAACCCTGGTTGATATTCTCCTAATTCTTTATCCAGTTGTCTTGTTATGTGCTGTTCCAGAATCTTGGAAAAGACTTTATACGATACTGAAAGGAGTGATATTCCTCTATAGTTGCTGGGATCTGTTTTGCTTCCCTTCTTGTGGATTGGGTGGATAACAGCTGATGTCCAATCATCTGGAAGCCTTTCCTTAGCCCATATGTCCAGGATTACTTTGTGTATGTGCCTGAATGTTTGCTCACCAACTTGTTTCAACATTTCTTCCACTATTCCGTCTTCTCCGGGAGCTTTGTTGTTCTTGAGAAGTTGAATGGTCTCTCTTACTTCTCCATAGGTGGGAGGAGGGATGTCTTTGGTGTCCGGGTTAGCTGGTTCTCTAACTGGGAGGCGCTGCGCAGGTTCTTCAGCATTCAAAAGTCCTTGGAAATAATCTTGATGCAGTCATCATCATTGAGGCACAGTGATCCGTCTGTTCTCTGGAAGTGTAAAGTTTGGGGTGTGAACTGCGTCGTCTGTTGTTTTAGACCTTTGTATAAGTCTCTGGAGTTGTTTCTTCCAAAATCATCCTCGGCTTGCTTAATCAGTTCTTTGTTGTATTTTCTTTTCGCCCCTCTTATGATGCAGGAGGTGTTCTTCCTTTGTGTAATAAAGGCTTGTAGGCTGGTTTCGTTTTTATGACGGTTCCATTTGAGCCATGCTAGTCGCCTGGCTTCTATAGCCTCATCGCATTCGTTTGACCACCATGGGTGCTTGTTTCCTTTAGGTCTGTTGGGGATCGTCTTCTGAGCCGCGTCTGTTATAGCATCCCGAAGTGGGTCCCAATTTGTAGTGGTGTTAATCCTATTGATTTTTCCGAAGGGAAATAATTTAATAACATTTTCTTTAAGACGATCAATGGATTCTTGTATTAAGGCTATAACATTCGAGTTGCTTCATTACATCATTGTTTTATCATCCAATGCTCTAGCTGATGTACCCGTGCTTCGCTACGGAAATCTACATTGTATAGAGAATTCTAGGTTAGGTAGCGTAAACGTTCTAGGATCGTCACCCTAGAAACGCGACGGGGAAGTCGCCAAACGTCTCTTCCAAAATGAAGACTCGGTTAGGGAACTTTCACTGCAACGGTAGGCCCGCTTGCCTACATCCGTAACAATCAGACACTCACTCTCACCTGCCATTTTTCATCCTAACAGAAATGAAAATAGGTCAATACAATGACGTCAGTAGGAATGGCGCGAGTAAAAGCAATGCTTTCATATGAAATACTCCATCAAATGAAAAACCACACATTTACTCACTTTTGACGAGCATTCCCTACGCTTCCGATTTAACAATCCAAAGTTCCAGAGCTCGAATGACCAAGCCGCAGACAACAGTGATCCGTGAACACTCTTCGTCTTTTTTCGGCGAGGGGGGAGAAGGGGGTCGAATAGTGGAGAGTTCCAGGACAAAAGCTATGCTCTTTTACTAATCTGTTTCCTAGGAGTACCCGATGAGTCGAAAAATCTCAATTCACTACACTGGCGGCGGAAAGAACTATCTGACTTGGAAGCAAATTCTTCCTCCAATCCAGAGGAGAAACCCCTTCTTCACTGGTAATTTGGAATAAAATGAATGTAGAATTTAATAAAAGTGAAGAGGAAGAAGCTTTTCTTAAGAAACAAAACAGCACGCTAGGGATCCAATAGCTGGAATACTATGATGAACCACTGAGTTACATACCAGCAGTATCAGAAAATGTAAGAACCAGAGGAATGGAATGCTAAAGAAGAAAGTTTTATAACTTCCTAGCTATTTCCCTCCAATATTCAGTCAGGCTGTTATACTCTGTACACAACAGTAATCCCATTTATCAGAGTTGAGTGCCAGCATAAGAGACAAAGAACATCACAACAAACAATGGTCAAAGTAATGTTATTGTTCATCAATGTTATGCGCATTCAATAGTGTAGGCCTTCACATTTAGTTTTCTCCCGACTCTGAAATACCACTCTTATCACAGCCTACTCAAGGCAACATTACATCAAAAATCTTATAATTTCTGACCTCTTTAGGTCCGTCTTACGCTTTTACAATATTTACACAGGGGCCTAATTTACCCAAACTACTGGGCCTTCGCGGAAAGAAGAACAGGTTAAATTAATGGCCCGAACACAAAATGAATAGAGGCGTACACTTGCACTCCTAGAACAATAAAATATAAATGATCGGAAATTGTATTCTCTATAACTTTTGTTATTTAGTACTTTTCGATAGGACCAATAACATAGGTACTTAAAAATTAAATATTTGGTACCTTCCCCCTAAATTACATTTTCATCCAGGGTGAATAAAATTGTTTATAGCTTAAACTATAGTTTCTTATTCCCCGACCCTGTGCAACGATTTTCATTAAATTCTGTTTACCCATTTTCTTGTGGCTGGGCGTTGATATGGACTTAGCAACAAAAACACAAATTCACGAATTATCATAGCCGGTACGGTAAAAATGTATAAGACATAAATGTTCGGAAATTTAATTGTATATAGCTTTAGTTATGTACGTAATCTTTATCGATAGGACTACTAACAATATAAATAGTTGAGAATTAATTTTAAGACCTTCCCCTAAACTACAATTTCACTCAGTGTGAATAAAATAATTTATAGCCTAGATTGTAGTGGTTCATCCCCTGACTGTATATACCGATTTTAATTAAATTCGCTTCAGCCGTTTTCTCGTGATGCGTGTACAGACAGACAGACAGACAGACAGACAGACAGACAGACAGACAGACAGACAGACAGACAGACAGACAGAAATTACGGAAAAGTAAAAAGTGTATTTCTTTGTTACTGTGGACATGACCGATACATAAATACCATTCTCTTCAAATTCTGAGCAACGTAAAGACAACACTCTTATTTTATATAGATGGGTGACTTAGGACCTCCCGAAGTCAACATTTGTTGGCTTTTCCTTCTATCCCAGTATTCCTTCATACGTAGTGAATGGGTGTGCTTTCATTCCAGAGATCATACATGTCGGTTGGTCTGTCTCTCATCATCCCCAAACCCCGTGTGAGTGTGATTTTTCTGATTTCATCTCGGTCCAGTAGATTTGGTGATCCTGTTTGTACCAATTTGATGTTGTGGCCTCATTCTTTAAGAATGTGTAAATTCCGTGAGTCAGTCTGTTTGAGTCCAGTCTTTCTAAGAGCCCCATGAATTGTATTCTTCGCATGCGCACTGTGTCTGTAACTTTGGAGATTCTTTTATATATTTCCACATTTAGTTTTGGAAAATGTACTCGATTCTGAGTCTCCGTACTAGGATTTTTCTCACTATTTTACGTTCTTTCACTTGTAATTGTCCTTTTAGTGTTTTGTGTTGGAGACTGAGAGTCGCTGATGCGTAGAGGTTTGATTACTGTCGGAATTTGCAGTTCCAGGAGAGACATTTTCTTGTATCTTTTGTTATCGTTTTCTCGTTAGTCGGGTGCAGCCCTTGTAAGGCAGACCCTCTGATGACGGTGGGCAGCATCTCCCATGTGTAGGTAACTGCGTGTTATTGTGGTGGAGGATAGTGTTATGTGTGGTGTGTCAGTAGCAGGGATGTTGGGGACAGCACAAACACCCAGCCCCCGAGCCACTGGAATTAACCAATGAAGGTTAAAATCCCCGACGTGGCCGGGAATCGAACCCGGGGCCCTTTGAACAGAAAACGAGTACGCTGACCATTCAGCCAACGAGTCGGACGTTTGTTCACTGAAAAGCAGTCTCCATTTTCTGGAGCCTTGATTCAATAGATTTCTTTTCATCACAATTCTCAGTAATCCATTCACCTAAATATTTAAATTCTTTCACTCGAGAGATGTGCTTGGAGCTAATTTGGAGTTGAGTTTTGATGCCTGCCATAAATGTTGTTTTATCAAATGAAATTTTAAATTCAATTTTCGCTGCTTGTTCTTGCAGGAGTTCGAATTGGTTTTGTGCATTGGGGGTGTTAGTGCCATGTCGGCTGCAAATGCTAAACAGTCTCTACGTACGGCACCATGGCTAAATGGTTAGCGTGCTGGCCTTTGGTCACAGGGGTCCCGGGTTCGATTCCCGGCAGGGTCCGGAATTTTAACCATAATTGATTAATTCCTCTGGCACTGGGGCTAAGTGTATGTGTTGTCTTCATCATCATTTCATCCTCATAATGACCTGCATCTGGCGAGCCGAAAATGTCCTTCGGCACTCCCGGCACTAAAGGCCATACGCCATTTATTATTATTATTATTATTATTATTATTATTATTATCATTATTATACCGGGAGGTACACCTCAACTCCGCACATTCAAAAGAAGCGCCGTAAAGAACTCTATCTATCCAACAAAACGTGAAACTGCTACTGTATGAAGTTGGGACATTAATCAGAAGATGTCACTACTGAATAATTGAGAAATTTGTCATTTCTAAGTTTCGTAAACTGATTGGATTTATTTCGTTTTGTTTTGGTCTACATCAAGAAGTTTGGGCATTTCTCCATAGATGTCATTACAAAAACTGAAGTCGTGCATGCTGGTGCGAGGTAAAAGAATTTGTTGTTGAAAGAAATTGTATGTTTATGGCTTTTCTGAAGTAAATTAACTTTCATTTTTTTAAATATATACACTGACTGACAGTGACAATGCAACACCAAGGAGGAGTGCTTCGAAAGGAATGAAAGTTGGGGAAAAAAGGGAGACGGCACGGACGAATAATTGATGTTTATTTCAAACCGATATGCAGGTTACACAATGCGCACGGCATCGACTCAGTAGGATGTTGGACCACCGCGAGCGGCGATGCACGCAGAAACACGTCGAGGTACACAGTCAATAAGTGTCATGAGGGATGGTTCTCCATTCTCTGTCAACCATTTGCCACAGTTGGTCGTCCGTACGAGGCTGGGGCAGAGTTTGCAAACGGCGTCCAATGAGATCCCACACGTGTTCGATTGGTGAGAGATCCTGAGAGTACGCTGGCCACGGAAGCATCTGTACACCTCGTAGAGCCTGTTGGGAGATGCGAGCAGTGTGTGGGCGGGCATTATCCTGCTGAAACAGAGCATTGGGCAGCCCCTGAAGGTACGGGAGTGCCACCGGCCGCAGCACATGCTGCACGTAGCGGTGGGCATTTAACGTGCCTTGAATACGCACTAGAGGTGACGTGGAATCATACGCAATAGCGCCCCAAACCATGATGCCGCGTTGTCTAGCGGTAGGGCGCTCCACAGTTACTGCCGGATTTGACCTTTCTCCACGCCGACGCCACACTCGTCTGCGGTGACTATCACTGACAGAACAGAAGCGTGACTCATCGGAGAACACGACGTTCCGCCATTCCCTCATCCAAGTCGCTCTACCCCGGCACCATGCCAGGCGTGCACGTCTATGCTGTGGAGTCAATGGTAGTCTTCTGAGCGGACGCCGGGAGTGCAGGCCTCCTTCAACCAATCGACGGGAAATTGTTCTGGTCGATTTTGGAACAGCCAGGGTGTCTTGCACATGCTGAAGAATGGCGGTTGACGTGGCGTGCGGGGCTGCCACCGCTTGGCGGCGGATGCGCCGATCCTCGCGTGCTGACGTCACTCGGGCTGCGCCTGGACCCCTCGCACGTGCCACATGTCCCTGCGCTAACCATCTTCGCCACAGGCGCTGCACCGTGGACACATCCCTATGGGTATCGGCTGCGATTTGACGAAGCGACCAACCTGCCCTTCTCAGCCCGATCACCATACCCCTCGTAAAGGCGTCTGTCTGCTGGAAATGCCTCCGTTGACGGCGGCCTGGCATTCTTAGCTATACACGTGTCCTGTGGCACACGACAACACGTTCTACAATGACTGTCAGCTGAGAAATCACGGTACGAAGTGGGCCATTCGCCAACGCCGTGTCCCATTTATCGTTCGCTACGTGCGCAGCACAGCGGCGCATTTCACATCATGAGCATACCTCAGTGACGTCAGTCTACCCTGCAATTGGCATAAAGTTCTGACCACTCCTTCTTGGTGTTGCATTTGCTCTGTCAGTCAGTGTATATCAAAGTTTGAAACACTCCTTTCTAATTCCGTCAGTTTTGAATCTGGCCAATAATAGTTTTCTGTAATTATTTTTCAGCCTATCACAGGCTTCTTGTTGGTTTTATGGGTGTAACTTTTGATTCTGCCAATCAAATCGAGAGGGTGTATCCGGATTAATCCAGAACACTCTAGAACAGTCCCCTCGTGTATATAAGCTGCGGCCTTTCCTTCTACCTTGTCTTTGGATCACCGAATTTCTCTGTGTGTGTGTGTGTGTGTGTGTGTGTGTGTGTGTGTGTGTGTGTGTGTGTGTGTGTGTGTGTGTGTGTGTGTGTGTGTTAAGTCAGGAGGCGGGGCGCCTCATTCTTCGCCAGGCAGGTCATCCGCCACTGTAATGGCCACGTTTCTTACTTTTCTGTAGCTACTTCCGCAGACTTTCACGAGGGGAAGATTCAAATTTCTAATTATATAACCTCCTGTTTTGTAAAATGTAAATTTCCTTTCGGCTAATGTAAATTTTCATAAAGTCTTTAACTGCAATTCGGGGATAGAGAGTGCGTTACCGTCTCGAGTTCCCCTTCAACTTGGTTTGAGGTAACTACAACTTTGTAACTGTTTATTTTCTTTCCTGTAATGCATTAAATTAACTTTCATTCGAGTCACCCCAGTAGCTTGGGATTAGCCTCTGCATCATCGGGCCGAGAGCCCAATTAGGGTTTTATATGTAATGTTCCAGGAGTGCAAGTGTACGCCTCCATTCATTTTGTGTTCGGGCCAGTAATTTAACCTGTTCTTCTTTCCATGAAGGCCCAGTAGTTTGGGTAAATTAGGCCCCTGTGTAAATATTGTAAAAGTGTAAGACGGACCTACAGAGGTCAGAAATTATAAGATTTTTGATGTAATGTTGCCTTGAGTAGGCTGTAAGAAATTGGATAATGTTGGAGAGCATGTAAGCTCTGTTCTAAGTTTACTGTAATATTGAAGGGTGCCTTGGGAAGGCCGTACTTCTTATCCTTGGAGCAAAGTGCTCTTAAATTGGGATATTCCTGTTCTTGTCTAAACATTGAGATTTTGCAAATTTTGTAAACTGGATCTTGTAGCTCAAAACTTGTAAATCTGGGTCTTGAAGCCCAAACTTGTTAAATTCTCTCATCTTGGGTTTTCCAATTCTTGTTCAGGATTGCTATTTGTACCTGTCACTTTATTATTTCACCAAGTGAAAAGTTTGTTAAGTTTCAGATTCGAAAAGAAATGAAACCTTTATTTAAAGTTTTAATTCAAATGTTGATATCGTAGATAGACCTATTCTACCAAGCACCTTCTTTCACCTCTGCGTTCGAAAGATACTTCGGAACTATTATTATTATTATTATTATTATTATTATTATTATTATTATTATTATTATTATTATTATTATTATTATTATTATTATTATTATTATACCGGAGGTACACCTGCTCCGTCCACTTAAACTGCGCGCCTTCTATAAGGTCATCTATGTTAATGAACTTGAACTCATTTTATGCAAGATACTTGGATTTGCAACATTTAGATGTCTCTAACGTCGACCTAAGTGCCCCCTCTGACGAGATTAAGGACAATTAATTATTAAGGGAAAGTTGATTTTCACAGTTGGCTAACCTTTGTTTTTAAAGATTGTTTAGTTCTTGTGTTAAGGTTGTCAACACTTCTGCCCTATCCAACTCGTGCATCTATCAACCAATCAAAAATTTTGTGAATATTTTCTCTAGCCAATTAAAATTTCGGGTGTGTACTGGTATCCAGCCATTCTGTAAAGTGTTCTGGAAACTTACCCTCGAAACACTATAAAGGCTGGGCGCTTTAGGGCTGTGTCTTCATCTTCATCGCTCCAGTTTATTGTGTGCGGCGTGTACTAAGGGCTCGGTGGCCGCAGGTCGGTGTTCGGAAGGCCCAGGAACTCAAGGTAATGGCAGAATTTTCTTAACATATGATAACTCGGGTAGATAGCTTGAGAGGAAGGTTTCAAGCTTCTTTAATTCATGTTAAGTTCTAATTTCGTGGTTTACATGTATATTTTCGGCAAGTCTGAGGACTCCGTTGAAATCCCTGCTGGGAAACTTGTAATGTAAGGGAAAAAAGAGTGATTACCCTCTGTTGATTCCCATTGAGCATGGTATGGGGTGACTAAAGTATCTAATCACCTAAAATTCTTAGGACTCTTTTCGTATTTAATGTTTCTCTTTTAGTCACTCCGCGTAGAATAGGCTTAGCCTCTGTATCTTTGGGCCATAATCCCACTTAGGGTTTTAAAAATTCTTCTAGAAGAAGTGCAAGTGATTCGCCTCCTAGCTTTTTGTTCATGGCCAATCATGTTGAACCCTTTTCTTTTTACATTAAGGCCATTTCGTATGGGCACCCATTGCCTCTGTTTATATTTCTGGAACAGAAAGTAAGAAGATAAGCCCAAAACCGGGCTAACAGACTGTAAATATGTTATTGTCAGGCATAACCTTATGCGCTATAAGAAATGCATGTTTCTAAAAGGCTGAACTGTATTATTTTTGGAGCTCAGACTCCTAGGCTATGTACGTCAATAGAGCAAATATACTCTTGTAAAATAGTGTACCAGTTTCAGAGCTATAATCCTCATCCCTTCGTATATTATCATAGTGATAATTCTCTCTAGTTTTGTACCTGATTGTTGGACTTGTTGTTGTTGGAGCTGATGCTTTTAAAAAAAAGGAAGGAAAGAAATAAAATTTCAATATTTCGTGCATTAACGTATGATTTCGTCAACTCCTTGTCCGCCCATTCACCCCAGCATCTTCTTACACGTCTGTGATCCACGACATCCCAGTAACAATTATTATTATTATTATTATTATTATTATTATTATTATTATTATTATTATTATTATTATTATTATTATTATTATTATTACAGCATCAAAGGATACGTGGATTTTCTGAAAACTAGGATAAAGGCGAGTAGGGTCTTCGCTATATGTGGTTCAAACAATTCATGGAGCCTTCAGATGAAGACAGAAACATAGAAATCCAGGTTATCTCTCCTCAGGTTGGTTTTACAGGTTAAAGACTTAAAGATTTGTCATATACATTTTTTATTGATCCAGTCTCCGGCTCCTTGGCTAAATTGTTAGCGTGCTGGCCTTCAGTCACAGGGGCCCCGGGTGTATGTGTTGTCTTCAACATCATTTCATCCTCATCACGACGTGCAGGTCGCCTACGGGAGTCAAATCAAAAGACCTGCACTTGGCGAGCCGAACTTGTCCTCGGACACTCCCGGCACTAAAAGCCATACGACATTTCATTTCATTGATACAGTGAAAAAAAGAAAAAATATATCAGTGGCAGCCTTGGCCTAGTAATATATCTATCTGATGGGCGTAAAACACTTAACACCATAGTTTTGAAAGGGCCCTGGGTTCAATTCTCGGCCGGTCGGAGATATTAGCCATGTCTGCTTAATTCTCGTGACTCGGTTTGTGTTTGTCAGAATGCAGAAAGTACAACCTTCCACGTGGTGTCAGCTTCAGAGAGGGCGTCCGGCCGTAAAACAAAGCCAAAGGGAAATGTACATCCTAGCGAAGCACTGGACAGATGGAAGGATCTTTCGAAAAATCTTCTCAACGGAAAAGGAAATATTTTTGTTGAAATTGCGAACAATACAGTTCATACGGGGGACGGCGATCGCACTCAGGGAAGTCGAAAGGGTCGTAAATAAAGTGCATTCTATTTCCACTACGTTCCTTTAATTTGTGATGAGGAATACTCTCAATTTAAGTGTGGATGACAGGAAACTGCGTTTCGCTATATCTGGATTTAGTAATATCAGATTACATTAAAACTTAAGAAGTGCATACAGAAAGATAATTATATACAGTAATAGTAATAATAATGCGGAGTGTTTCTTCATTTTCTTTTATTTAGTACTTCCTTAGACCTGTATGTTATTTTATGTAGATGCTTCATTAGGGAGCTTTTCCTCTCAAGGAAGTGGAAAGGATGGTGAACAATTAATGAATTCACTCTATTCAATTATCTCTCTTGCGTAAGCCCAGAACCCTTAACCTTGCAGAATCCAAAGTCGTGACTTCATTGAGTCCACTGATGGGAGTCTCCAAGTGGGTAGCGGACAACGCACTGTTAGTCGCCCCCGCTCATGAAGTAGCTCAAAGGAAACCCGCAATTAGTAGCACTGACCTGCCCCCGCAGTTCAGTGTTCACCACGTGCGGTTTAATCCAGCCACACTTATACGAAACGAATACAGAACTTTCAAACGTGCCGTCCGAATTCTAGAGCACAGTTTAAGAAAGCAGTTTGTTTCCTACAAAATGTGTCTCAAAACACCCAACTTTCCAACGGTGCCACTGTTTCAAAACTCCCTTCAGTAATATCATAATAAGCATACAGTAAAGTAATACATAAAGGTGCGTGTACCTCAATCGTGGCGTATAGCCTCGCACAAAACATGCACGACAGGAGTCGGTAGGCGTGTAGACGGCATGACCCCGCACAAAGCCCCATCTTTGTCAGATATGAACAACCTTGATCATTTACTAATTTGAGTTTTTCGCCAGAATGTTGCCACAAGCTTCAGTCCATTTCGATCACGTAAAAATTACTCTGAAAAACTTCGAGGTTCCAGTTTCCTCGCATGTAACTGTAGCCCTTTTTGATTCCTTCGTCTAAAATGCAATATTTCTTTCCTTCTCTTTGAACATTTGAAAATCAGATGAGCCAGCTTCTGTTTTCAAACAAGGTACGAACATCTTGAAGCTGGGATGATGTCTTCCTTCAACGACAGTCTTTGTTTGGTGACGTTTCTTCAGCACAAGTAGCAGCCACTGGTCGTCGAAGAAGTTGAAAATACTTACAAATAAAATGAATAATAAAAAAATTCAACCTCGATATAGCGAAGTATGGACACCCAGCTAGTAAACTGAAGAATTGAAGGCTTATTTCCAAAGTGACGCAACTCCCCGCTGTCTTTATTTCCAAAGTGCCGTAAATAGCCCGGCGCGCCCACATCACGTGACCGCTTGCCGATTTTGGCGGGACTCTGCTCTTTCGTTTGCGGTTTCGTAATTTCTCTGCGATCTTGCGTAATAGCGGGGAATATTAGTGCAAATGGTGAAGTTTCATAAAGAAATTGAGAGGCAGGCAAACCATTACGCGTGGAAAAGGAAGCGAATACCAGCAGAATGGCAGAAAAATATGGACACAATTAGAGATGGTCGGCAGCCGGCGATGTCAGGCCCAGGGGCTGAATAAGAGAGACTCTGGCACGTTTCATTGTAACTCAAGACAATCAACTTTGTTTGCTAAATTAATTTTATGTTTTTCTGCACTGTACGCATTTTTTATTTTCTATTCATATTATAAGCATTTTGAAATTCATAAACTGTGAATAAATACAGCATTTCTGTGAAATATTTGATTAAATACTTATTAATTTAATACTTATTCCATTGCTTAATATCCTCCTCCTTTGCTATCCTCTATCAAATATGCAGAAAATAAACCAAGTAAAGTTAACGGATGTGAAAATAGGTTTAATTTTAAACGAGCAGATTTTTTACACCTTTATGTTCTGCTCAGGGAAGAAAATTGGAATGATATTCTCAATTATGATTATGTAAATCCAGCTATAGATGTATTTTGCGATAAGTTGTATTCAGTTTTTATTAAATGCGTTCCAAAAACTAAGTACTATAAGCGGAAGTACCCAGTCTGGTCCACCAAGGATTTGAAGCTTAAAGAAAAAATTAGGAAAATAAAAGGAAAAATAATTATAATTTGTTTATGTATAAATAATTATGATCAAATAATAAGAAGGAAATTAATATTGCTTCCAAACAATACATTGAATGTATTGAGTTAGAAATACCAACGAACATAGATTTATTCTGGAATTTTATAAAAACTAAATAAAAAAAACTGGAATAACAGTACAGTGATGGAATTAGATGGTAAAGTATTCAATAATAATGAAAGTATTGAGAATTCTTATGCAGAATATTTTTCTAAAGTGTACTCAGAAAATACTGCATCATACAATCCGTTCTGTTCAAATGGTAACTCAAACGCACAGTTGGATTTGCTTCTCTTGAGTAGAATGAACATATTATATGTGATAGAGAAAGCAATAACGAAACTCAAGCAGACGAAATAGACAGGACCAGATGGTATTCCTTCGTTTATTTTCAAGGGATGCAAAGATCAGTTACTGCACCCATTAGCAATACTGTTCAATATGATGCTTAGGTCTTCGATTTTTCCTGGTGCTTGGAAAAATTCGAAAATTACTCCTATTCCCAAAACTGGTGATCTTAGCTTAATCAGTAATTATAGATCCGTGACTATATTGTCAACTCCTGCAAAGCTATTTGAAAGTATTCTTTTTGAACACATAATGCATCATGCCATTGCGTTCTACCACTACAAATTTAATCCAATTTTCAGAGCATATTTCAGAGCATTAGTATGAAAGGGGTCGATTTGATATTGTATTTACTGACTTTCAAAAAGCTTTTGACAAAGTATATCGTAATAGTGCACCCGCCCCTTACCCATAGAGTCTCCGGTGATAAACCTACAGGGTCGTTGTCTGGGTTCAAGTGGGCATCAACAATATATAAGTAACTTAGCGGCATAAAGGGTAGGAGACTACGGGTGTCATGTAACTACGATCGAATGAGAACAATATTTAAAATTTAAAAAACAAAGGGGTGTACGATAATCCTGATGATGATGATGAAAATTGACGCAAATATACAAGGTGAATACATAAACGAATTTCACGTAATTCGACTTTGGATTGTTGAACATTGTTCAAATTTTGAGGGATAAGACCGAGTACAACCTTTAAAAAAAAGTCTATTTCATAACTTCACGTGTACGGAGTATTAAGTATTAATCACTGAAGCTACTCCCAATTTTACTGGGAAAACAAAATCATAATACTCAAATATAAACAAATCTGAGTGACACCTAATCTTAGATAATATAACATAAACAAACACAAATTTCAAATAACTTTGGTTCAAATTGGACCCGCACCCGTATACTGTATACACGAACCCGCCACACCAATGGTATGTGGACGCTAAATGACATCACAACACAATTAAACACATAACACTCAAAAGAAATACAGAAATTATATACACAACACAGGTGAAACACTAATCACCAGTCCCAACATTTGTGGGACTGACAGTTGCACATCCAGAACCAGGATCTCCGACGTTCACAGAGGACCTGAAATCCCTACTTAGTGATTTTAGATGCATGAAATACAATAAAGAAAAAGAGACCGAGTCATTGATTTCTGACATCTATCTAAGTCGACTGCGGAAATGAGTCAATTAGCACTCCACGCAGGAACAAATACGAGAAACCTTGTACAGGTCACAAGTACGGACCACGATTTCACGGTGGGGGTCTAAGGCACAAAAACCAAGAGGCTCACTCTTAAATGCAAGTCCCCAGTCACTCACCCTCTCGGCCGTAGGCGTGATAACGGGACATAACTTATCGTTGTCAAGGGCAGAACAATATCGCCCCTTCAAAACTCACATAAACACATCAACTCGCAATCATAGAATAAACACCCTCATTACAGCGAGGTGATTCAAAATTCATTTATTTCTCAATTAAACGCCTTGAAATGTGTCCAACCACAATCTGACTTCGAAAATTCACACCGTGAGTCATGATGGCAAATCCATTCTAACATCGTCGCCTGACGCATTTTCAGCAGACTATTTCCTTCTTTGCACGCAATCTTTCACACAGCTGGTCCAATGGTGACACAGAAATGCAATAACAAAACACCGGCTTATATTATTATTATCATCATTAATCTTTTAAAATGGGCCTAATCTATACCTGGTTGGCCTATGTGACTTACATGGTCATTAATTCCTTACATTACACTTACTTCATGATGATAAAAACTCACACGTTAATTATAAACAAGCACAATTCAAATTGTAATTAGGGTCCTACCGTTATCGAAAACACGCGTTATAGTCATTCACAATAAAAATGGGACCTAGCTATATATTTCATTAGAGGTCGTCGCTTTGGCTCTCTGGGTGGTTACACAGCAACATTTCTTATTTCACACAGGATGATATACACTAACATTACGTGGCATTCATGATAGGTCAGCCGATTGAGTATCAGCCCCTCTTACACAAGCAATCCCACCAACAAATGATACTCACCATTATATTCAAATCAACTACACAGAAAAGTAACCCCAAGGGATACCAGCAGTATTCCCCAAATAAAATTGAAAAGGAAAACGTTCCCACAACAAATTTTCCCATATCCACAAATTAAGTCACTTCTTACTAAAATAACCTCTGCCCATGCCTTTGCACATTACAATTTAATTTACTAAGAATCCCTATCAATTAACAGCTACAGCATTTTAAAATTAATTCTCCGTACCACTCACGTCATGCATAATAGAATGGTATTACTCAGCCGTATTGTCCCTCGATGACACCTCAGTTAGCTACGGGACGTCCATCCTGGGGTTCAGTGTTGACTTGCGTCCGCGTTGATAACTGCTGATTCCATCTGCTGGCGGCGACTGCAAGGGCAAAACGCCATGGCCATAGGCACTGTAAATCTTCAGTATCTAAGGCACAGATACACACGCAGTTAATACCCGTTCCTTTCGTCTGCGTCTCCACGCACTACTCAACCCGATGTTTGATTCAATGACCCGGAATCATTACTCGTATCGTACAGCTTATTGATAGCAGGACTCCGATTTAATTCCTGTATCACTGCTCATAGTGATGCCTATAATATCAAGCGTCTCCCTTCTTTGTCTCGGCGACGGAAGTAATAATAATAATTCTATGAATTCAATTTATTTTTCAAAAATCGTTAAAATAATTCTACCGCGCACTTAATTATATCCCTCTTCTTAGTTCAATGCAGACACCACTCGAATCAAGTCGTTTTGACTATTCTCTGCATTAACGGTACTCACACAAAGGGGCCTAGAGCCCGATACCGACACACATCTGTCCCTCGCAAGATAAAACACCGACTGCTCTGGGGTGACGCTTCCAAAGCCTTATATTAACTGAGAAGTTCCGCCTTTCAAATTTCCTACACACCCTGTTCTCGGTGTATTTGAGGAGCAATAGTGCGATAATCAGGTGACCAGTGATCTTCTAGTATGGTTAAGACTCACCCATACGAAATCTTAAAGTTTCCGCTCATTCATAGGATTCCACCTGTCAAGTGGGTGTGAAGACCTTAACACATGGCCTCTGTAACTTTTCAATGCTATGTGATCATCTATTCCTTCTTTTAACAGAATATTATCACCATAATTGATGTTACACACTGTAAATAAATTCACAAATCACGAACAGCTCCTTTGAATCGTTGTACAGTGCAGTATTATTAAAATCGTTAATTCCTTTATTACGGTATAGAAGACGAATTTGGTCATGCTGTTTTAAAGATGGTTCCGAGATTACGATGCTAAAAAGTGTACCTCTCCCACTCGCCGACAACATGTGGTGGGATGACTTCTCCTTTACTTTCATCTAGGGATTCCCTAGCTCTGCTTGGAGGAAATACTTCCTAGCCACACCCGTGGCGTTCTAAGCTTTCAGTTCCCACGAGTTCGCTACCAGACAATGAAATGTGCGTCCACTTGATCACCAGTCCTTGGTTCATGTCCCTATCGGATACAATATACTTTTGAAGAAAAACGATTCCTTGAATTTCTCTCACGGCTTTTATTCCTTCATAAGATCTTACCTAGTTAACACAAAACAATATCTGTGTTATAAAGGATATTCATCTCACAATTTTATAGCCAATTCAGGTGTACCTCAGAGCTCAAATCTAGGACCTTTACTGGTTATAATTTATATTAATGATGCTCTAGATATCGTGTCTATGTCTGAAGTATTACTCTTTGCCGATGATCTGAAAGTATTTTCTTCAATTAAAACTACTGATGGCCACAAGAATCCATAAAATGACCTAAATGCTATATCACTGTGCAGTAAAGAAAATAAATTACCATTCAATGTAAATAAATGTGTTAAAATGCCTTTTACAAGATGTCGCTGTACATCTGGAATACTAATAACATCAACGGTTCCGTCTTGAAAGAAGTCAAACAAAATGTGGATTTAGGTATTCAATTCACTACTGATTTGAAATTTGGAAGTCATATTGAATATGTAGTTAATAAAGTCTATAGGAATTTGGGTTTCATATTGCGAAATTCGTTAAAATTTCAACGTACAACGTTATTTATTTTATACAACTCATTCGACCTTCAGACACTAAGTACACCAAATTAATTTATACAGTACAAAAACAGTTCTTACAGTTTGTGTACTGGAAACAGTCACGCGAGTCCTACTCCATAATGTTATCACACTTTGGAACAAGTAAAAAGTCCATGATGCTATTTTTGTACAAAATGTTGAAGAGTACAATTAATAATGATGAGCTACTTGGAAGTTTTCCTCGGAAGTCTGGCAGGTTCAGGAATATATTTTACATTAAGAAATGGCACACACAAGCCCATAAGAATTCTCCTCTTAATAAAATTCTGAATCTTTATAATAAATTAAATACATATAATTTGGATATATTTTCAAGAATCAAATCAACTTGGAATTGGTATGTGATAATTTGCTACCATATTCATACACATGGTTTGGAATATTATCTCCGTGTTCTGAACATGTCTGATATCATTCTTATGGTTAATCTTTTATTTCCCTTCTTCTATTTGAATCCACAGTTTTCAAATGACCTATAAATTAAAAACTTTATTTCTCTTTTTAGAATAATATTTTACATAAGGGTGTCATGTTAATTTCGTACTCGTTTTAAGACTTGGACTGTATAATTTAACTGTATAACTGACTGTGTTTATTTTGCGTTAGGCACCACTATAAAGTCCGACTCGTTGGCAGAACGGTCACCGTACTGGCCTTCGGTTCCGAGGGTCCCGGGTTCGATTCCCGGCCGGGTCGGGGATTTTAACCTTAATTGGTTAATTCCTACGGCAAGGGGTCTGGGTGTATGTGTTGTATTCATCATCATTTCATCTTCATCACGACGCGCAGGTCGCCTACAGGAGTCGAATAGAAAGACCTGCACCTGGTGAGCCGAACCCGTCCTGGGATATCCCGGCACTAAAAGCCATACGACATTTCACTTTACCACTGTAAAATAATTATCACCGGGCTAGTTAGTCGTGAGGTTAAGGGCGCGCACCCGTGAGTTTGAATCCGGGAGATAGTGGGTTCGAATCCACTGTCGGCAGCCATGAAGATGGTTTTCCGTGCTTTCCCATTTTCACACCAGGCAAATGCTGGGGCTGTACCTTAATTAAGGCCACGACGGCTTCCTTTCCATTTCTAGGCCTTTCCTCTCCCATCGTCGTTATAAGACCTGTCGTGTCGGAGCGATGTAAAGCAAATAGCAAAAATTATTATTATTATTATTATTATTATTATTATTATTATTATTATTATTATTATTATTATTATTATTATTATTATTATTATTATTATTATTGCAGTAACTGAATATTTTTATTGTATTACCAACTTTTTCTTGTTTGGGTAGTTCATTGTATTCATTGTCATCTGTACAAGATCCTAGAACGAATGACCCTTGAAAGACTTACAGTGACCATTGAACCACTTCTCATCCCAGAGCAAGCAGGATTCCGTAAAGGGAAAAGTTGTACTTCACAGGTCCTCCATCTGACAAAGTATATCGAAGATGGATATGAAAATCATAAAATCGACTTGTCTGTTGCATATGATAGAGTTAATAATCGTATACTTTTGCGCAAATTATACAACATGACAAAAGATTACAAGATGACCCAAGTCATTTGCAATCTTCTCCAAACTCGTAGATTCTTCGTCGAATTTAAGGATCAGAATAGTCGATGGAGGAAACAAAAGAATGATTTGCCACAAGGCAGTGTTCTCGCCCCTATGCTCTTCAATATCTATACGAATGACCAACCTCTTCCAGTTGGCACCAGAAGCTTCATATATGCGAATGATCGAGCTATTGCTACTCAAGCAAACTGCTTTGACGTTGTAGAAGAAAAGTTATCAGAGGCTCTTTATGAATTATCCTACTACTACAGAGGAAACCAATTGAAGCCTAACCCATCTAAAACTCAGGTATGTGCCTTCCATTTAAAGAACAGACAGGCGTCAAGGAAATTGCAGGTAGTATGGGAAGATACTCAAGTAGATCACTGCCCAACACCTAAATACCAGGTGTAACATTGGATCGTGCTCTCACCTACAAACAACAATGCATGAACATCAAGCAGAAAGTGTCGGCTAGAAACAACATTCTTCGCAAGTTGTCTGGAACAAATTCGGGTACACATCCAAAGACGTTGAGAACTCTGTGTTATTCCACTACAGAATACGCTTGCCCTGTTTGGTACAGATTCAGTCATGCTAAACAAGTTGACATTATTCTCTAAATGAAACATGTCGACTCATCACTGGCTGCTTGAGACCAACTCTACGAGATAGAATCAACTGTTTGGCTGGAATCGCCCCGCCAGATGTTACAAGAGAAGTTGCATCCATGAATGAGAGAACTAAAGCACTTGCCTCATGTGCACACCCATTGAATGGATATGAACCTGCCCACCGAAGATTGAGGTCTAGGAGGAGTTTCCTGAATACAACCGAAGATCTAAACGAATCTGCTCAATTCACAAGGTTGAGATTGTGGAGAACTAGAAATCCTCAACTTGCTGGTTCGATACTACCAATTGAACATCTCCCTCCAGGATTTGGAAATCGTTGACCAGGCTTCGCACTGGGGTTGGTAGATCAAGAATCAATATGGTAAAGTGGGGCTTTTCTGGCACATCCAAACAATGTGAATGTGGTGAAGACCAAATCACAGCCCATTTCATCAACTGTAGTAAGTGCCCTGTAAGTTGCACAATGGAGGACTTGGTGGATGCAACGCCTAATGCCCGTGAATTCTAGCCAAACACTATTTGATATGTATGTCATTAAGTACCATTATGATACGTAAGGTGCATGCTTCTGATACGAATAAATAAATTGTGTTCTTTGTATTGTCTTGTTTTTTCAGTCAAAGTTTAGTAGTGTAATTATTAATTGTACTGTACTGCATATTGTGTACATTGTAATTGGGCAAAAGCCTGTTATGTTCATCATTCAATAAATAAATAAATAAATAAATAAATAAAGGAAGGAAGGAAGGAAGGAAGGAAGGAAGGAAGGAAGGAAGGAAGGAAGGAAGAAATAAATATATAATTAAGCATTATATTTGAAGGCTCTGTCGCTCAGGCGGCAGCGTGCCGGCCTCTCACGGCTGTGTTCCGTGGTTCAAATCCCGGTCACTCCATGTAAGATTTGTGCTGGACAAAGCGAAGGCGGGAAAGGTTTTTGTCCGGGAACACCGCTTTTTCCTGTCATCTTTCATTCCAGCAACACTCTCCAGTACCATTTTATTTCGTCTGTTATTCATCAATCATTGCCCCAGGGGTGTGCGGCATGCTTCGGCAGCCGGCACAGTTCCTACCCTCGCCGCTAGATTCCTGACCCGGTCGAATGACTGGCAACAGGCTGTGGATTTTCATCCATTATATTTGGAAGTTTTAGCACCTACACTGTAACCTACCTACGGCGTTCCGCATATTTTGCATTGCCAGCCCCCCTTTTGTTCCAAGGTGACGTAAATCCAAGACCCCGTCCCATTGCACTAGGATTTAAGCCACTATGGCAAGCATATGTTGTTTAAGGTCAAGTTGCGTTTCCCGAAAAGTTTCACTTCTTGGAGATGCATCGGTTTGGAAATAAGCCCGTCAATTGTCCCTGTCACCTATGCAGCTACCTACACTTGTTGGATATTTTGAGACTGCACCCTTTCAAACACAGGATGGATTCTCCATGAGAGTCGTGAAATACGTCTGAGCCAATGAGTGTCAGAAGTTTTAAAATAGAAATAGGAAACACACGCGACGAAAGTACTGCACTCAATGGCTTTCGTAGATCTAGAAAAGGCATTCGATAATGTTGATTGGACCAAGCTGTTTGAGATTCTGAAGGTGATCGGGATCAGATACCGACAAGGCTACAGTTTGTCCGCTCTCCTTTTCAATGTTTACATAGAACAAGCAGTAAAGTAAATCAAAGAGGAATTTAGAAAGGGAATCAAAGTTCAAGGAGAGGAAATCAAAACCCTAACATTTGCCGGTGATATTGTTATTTTATCTGACTCTGAAAATAATGTGGAGAAATTGCTGAATGGTATGGAAAGAGACTTGAGGAAGGACTACAAGATGAAAATAAATAAGTCCAAAACAAAAGTAATGCAGGAAATATTAGATTAGGAAATGAAGTCTTAAAGCAAGTAGATGAATATTGTTACTTGGGTAGTAAAATAACTAATGATGGCGGAAGTAAGGAGGACATAAAATGCAGACTAGCACAAGCAAGGAAGAGCTTTCTTAAGAAAAGAAATTTGACAAGCCGTGCGAGTTGTGGTTTGATCCGCCACAGGGAGTTCTACAAGAATAAGAAACATCAAATGTGAAACATCTGAAAAAATATAGTGCGAATATTTCTTCCTTTCGTAAAATGTCGCAACATACGGGCAATAAACGACTTCAAAATGCACTTGAGACAGAGAATTACGAACTTCGCTGTGAACCCTCTGTGGGTGGTAACCCATGCCTGCCATAAGAGGCGACTAAAAGGGGCCCAATAGGCTCCGAATTTTGGAGCGTAGGTTAGCGGCCACGCGTATCTGGCATTGCTTCCACTTACTTGTGCCAGGCTCATGCCTAATGATGTCCTATCCGACCTTCCTTGGTCAACTCTTGTTTTTTTTCCAACCCCGACGCTATTAGGTTTCCGAGAGCCAGGGAGTCTTTCATGTTCACGCCCTTCGTGACCCTTGTCATTCTTCGCCTGATACCTTCAATTCTTCGAAGTGTAGGACCCCTTCCATTTTTCTTTCTGATTAGTGGTTGCCTATTTGTACTTCCTCTTAAAACAATAATCATCACCACCACCTTCGCTATGGTGAGGTTGAAGAGGCTTACAACGAGCGTCTTCCTTAAGGCGGCCGAGCACAAGTAGCTATTCACTTATTCGCACCTAATGAATCGTTTTCTCTATGGAACGTTTAGGACTCAGTGCATCGAAAGGAGGAAATTGAGTCAGGAATAAAGTAACCAATTCTATCAGTCATGGCCATCCATCAATACTTCACATCACAGCCTGCACCGTTCCTAGTAACATCACTAATATCAGATGACCTCCAGCCATAAGACATACTAACCCACAAGGCCGTGAACTTGTCTCGGCCGCACAGGCTGTATTAAAGTAATCACTAGTGAATCAAGATACTCAACTAAGGATGGAAATCAAGACTCTGAGTACTCTGGCGATGTAGTCGGGTCCGTGGACCCAAGGTGAACACGGGCTCCTCCGTTTATATCCGGCTGCGAGACATATCTTCATGGATGGTTCTAAAATCGGAGATAATGTTGGTCGCTCTTTCGTCATTGATGATATGAGCACAAAGATATCGCTTCCTAGAATATGTTGCGTGTGTACTGCGGAGCTCTACGCCATCTTAGAGGCTCTGCAGTTTGCACTGCGTGACGAAAGAATCACTTTCTGTTGTGTACCGATTCGTTAAGCTCTCTGCAGTCTATTGAAACTTGTTTCTCGCAACACTCACTGGTGCAGCAGATACATGACCTTCTAGCCAGGTTAAGGGATGCTGGCACCAGAATTACTTTCGCGTGGCTTCCAAGCCATGTTGGGATTGCGGGATTCGAACTTGCGGATGAAGCTGTACTTTTACCTCCAAGACCAGTCAATGTACCTGCTAAGGATATTTGTTCTCAGCTACGTCGAACCATCTTGGCGTCCTGGGAATCGGAGTGGCTAGATATCCGAACTCCCAACAAGCTGAGAACAATTAAGAAGACAACTACCGTGTGGCGGTCCTCTTTCTAACCTTCACGGAGAGAGGCCATAGTACTGTGCAGGCTGAGGATAGGTCATTTACGATCCACGCACTCTTACCTCCTGAAGAGGGAAGACCCCCCCCCCCCCAGTGTGTTCTTGTGGTGCCGACTTCACCGTGGCCCACATCCTCACAGAGTGCGCCGATCTGTCTGGCCTAAGACGGAGCCTCGGCCTGCAGGAACCACTCGAACGCATACTAGCCGATGACGCGACTACTACTGATCTCGTCATCCGCTTTATGTGCGACAGTGGACTTATCAAGGGTATATAAATTACAAGTGTACTGTTAGTCAGGGAATGTACGTTCCCTTTTGATTCGTTAATTGTTGTTTTTTCGGCCTAGTTCTATATTTTTTTTTTGTTTTATTTTGTACTGCGTTTCAAAATTCCTTTGTTGAATGCATAATTTTGTTTTATATTTTAAATTTCTTTTCCGCTAATTTGTTCAGAGAGGATGATTACCTCGTTGTACTTCCTCTTAAAACAAAAATCACCACCACCACCACCACGATGTAGTCGGGCTCCTTGACTACTGGCGTCCCATTCACAAGGTCCACAATTCCACTACCAGTCGTGTTAAGGATTTCAACTAGGTACGGTTAATTCCTCCGCCAAGGGGACTAGGTTCGTCTTTATACAAATTTGTTCGTACAGGGCGGTTGTGAAGAGCATCCCGCCGTAAAACTGGGACAAATCCACACCACATAAAGACCTATTTTATGACCGTAAATTATGAGTATAGAGTTTGCAATGTGCCACTTGACAACGCTGTGACTAAAGGACATTTCATCATCAATAGCCACGCTTTACTTTACGTCGCACAAACTATTTTTACGCTTTTCGGAGACGCGGAGGTGCCAGAATTTTTTCCCTCAGCCAGTAAATTTACCGACACGAAGGTCACGTGTCTGACGACCTTCAAACATCACCGAACAGATCCGGGATCGAACCTGCCAAGTTGTGGCAGAAGGCCGACGTTCAACCACCTGAGCTAACCACCCATCTAAGACGTCGTGGGGTTGAGCAGCTCCCAACTTGCCGAGGTCGATCCTGGCTCAGTGCGGTGGTATTCGAAGGTGCTCTAATACGTCAACCTAGTGTCGGTAGATTTACTGGCACGTAAAAGAAATCCTACGGAACAAAATTTCGGTAGCTCGGAGTCTTCGAAAACCGCAAAATTAGTTAGTGGAACATATAGTCAATAACATTATTATTATTATTATTATTATTATTATTATTATTATTATTATTATTATTATTATTATTATTATTATTATTATTATTATTATTATTATTAGCATTACGTCTTGGAGGGTCATCTTGAGCTGTTTGGGACATGGCGACCTCATCTACTTGAATCTGGATGAAAATTGCTATTTAAAAGGTTGTTTAGCCTGGACGGCAATTTTCCTACAGTAAAAGCTGCCCCCACAAAAATTGTTAGTTGTACAAAACGTATTTTATACGAGTTATTTTTGCTGATTTTATGTGTGAATGTTTGACTGTGAATATGATTTGTAGTTAGACTGTATAAACTTTTTTTTCATTTCAGAATAGCTCGGTTAACAAATTTCGAACGTGAGATGATTGTGCTTCTCAGGAATGAACATCTAATGTGGGGATCCAGAAGTCTGTAGTTCAATCAGTAAAATTCTGATGTCGTGTTTGTACTACTGACAAAGTTTGTTGGCGAGAATGTGGCATGACCAAAGAAATTCGTACACCTGACACCACCAAGACAAAATTGATGACATTCCTGATGACATCTGCGCGAGAACTAAACTTGTGTCTCACATTATTAAAGAATCAAGGTTCAGATGCTATGTTGTTATTTGAGTCATCAGTCCATAGATACGTCTGATGCAGCTCTCAATGAAAATCACCCTACATCTGTTCTAACCTGTTTGTTATATTCAAACCTTGGCCTTCCCGTACCGTTCTTACCCCCTACACTTTGAACAAGTCCTGGCCTGTCTCTTCTTCAGCCGGATCGTTCTTCTCTCGCCAATTGAGTTCAACATCTCTTCATTTGTGATTCCATCTACCCATCTCACGTTCAACCTTCTTCTGCAACACGTATTTCAAAATCCTCTATTCTTTTCCTTTCTCACCTAGTTATCATCCATGTTTCACCTCCATACAATACTATGGTCCAAACGAAAGTCTTCAGAAACATCTTCCGAATTCCTTATATTAACGTTCGAGGTGAACAAATTTCTTTATCTTAAGAAAGACCACCATTGATTGTGCTAGTCTGCAATTTATGTCTTCCTAACAATATTCATCTTCTTCCTGTAAAACTTCATTCCCTAATCTAATATTTTACCGGGCGAGTTGGCCGTTCGGTTAGGAGCGCACAGCTGTGAGCTCGCATCCGGGAGATAGTGGGTTCGAACCCCACTGTCGGCAGCCCTGAAGATGGTTTTCCGTGGTTTCCCATTTTCACAGCAGGCAAATGCTGGGGCTGTACCTTAATTAAGGCCACGGCCGCTTGCTTCCCATTCCTAGACCTATCTGTGTCCGTGCGACGTAAAGCAAATAGCAAATAATAATAATAATAATAATAATAATAATAATAATAATAATAATAATAATAATAATAATAATAATAATGTTTCCTGCATCACCTGACTTCGTTCGCTTCCACTCCGTTAATTTTGTTCTGGTCTTATTTATTTTCATCTTACACTCCGTCCCCAACACTAAGCCCTTCTGTTGGCCATGATCGTTAAGCGGTCTGAGACCGAGGTTAGCCGGTTCGAATCCCATTGGTCGAAAAAATTTCCCTATCAGAATGTTGGTCGGCAGGGTACGGGTGGTGGTGGTGGTATACAATTTACAATCACTAGACCGCGTGCCAAAAGCCTGGATTAAATTCCAAACCTCTCCGCAGTGCTCATATGGAGTGAGGGCATATGATGCTCTTGATGGTGATTCGTCCGTCGGATGGAGACGTTAAGCCCTGAGCAAAACCCCTTGGTGGTATTCGACAGGAGTAGGCTATGTGCCGGCACCGGGTTTCACCCTCTCCCTGCCTACTATCATATATAACGTTATCCGTTTCATCTCATCAAGCCATCTGATGAAGGTGACGTCACGAAGGGCATCCGTTCATTAAAACCCGCCACGACAGATTCATCTCACCTCATACCCGACCCAGTGGAGAAACGGGACAATGGTTCCCCAAGACTCTGTCCATGCCTTCCAGCAATTTCTTCATATCTTCTGCAGGTTCAGATAAAAATAACAGGAGCTGTAGGAGAACAGAATGCAATGATCTTAGCAAGGTTGCACGAGTAAGAAAATGTGACGCTCTGATACAACGTTTCGAAGGACGCGATAATCGGAAACAAATACGGTTTTCGAATGAAGCGAGTTTCTGTCTTCTGGTACCTTTGAACCAGGAAAATGATGCAATTTATCTTGCTGTTCACTGTAAAACAAACATTCCGGAGAATGATCTGCTGGTGGAAAATGATAAGCAACAGCCATCAATCATGAGCTCTGGCATGGCAAGGCAACAACGTCTGCCGGGTACAGAAGAAAGAAAGAAAATTTTTAATCCAAAGATATTTGGTATGGCGGAATGATGGCTGTGTAATGTATAAATAAAATGTTAACTTCTCCTTTGCGAAAAGCTAATTTCATTAAGTGAAACTCTGATGTTGATAACGAACGATTTATTTGCAACATGGTCATTTCACAGAGATGCGTACAAACGTTCGTAGACCTGTCAAGGTCACTGTTACTAAGTAGAACATAACGGCTGATAATTTCAGACGACCACCAGCGTAAACAGGACGCTGTGTAAGAGGGAACACACTCTGCAGCCCGTGCACCTCTCAACGTCACTCTTGACGTCACTTCCATTACACAATTTTTCGCGTCACATGACGCGAATTTTCGAATCAGTCCCAGCACTAAGACAGATTCGTGTCAAGAACAGCAAATCAGGTTGCGTATGGAGATGAAAAGTTCCACGACATAAACTAAGTAAAAGACCGAGGTGAAGTGACGTGGCACCACGACGGACCACTTCATTGAACCTAGCGACTGGTCGTGGAGAGGAATTACAGACAATGTGTGTCCGCTTGAAACTCCCCAGAATGCCAATACCTGCGTCACCGTGCAGCATATTGAACATTTCAATACATAATGGCGAAGTGTAAAAAAGGCTTATTTAATGAGCTGAAAGGAATATGCTGATTGTTTGTGCGGCTCTCTGTAGCTGACTCGGTGAATAACAAGAGTCATAGCACAGAGTAAAAAAAGTGTTAAGGGGTGCAAAAGCAAAGCAAAGCAAAGCCACCTCCGTACAGGCCATGAAGGCCCTTGGAGGAGTGGAAGGTAAAGGCTTCCACCATTGTTAACCCCAACACGTGATGGGGTAGAGAGGTTAGCTCTACGCCCCGCCGCCTTTGTCCCCAGGAATTAATCTGGTACTCATTTCTGGTGTAGACTGAGTGAACCTCAGGGCCATATGCAGCTCCGGAAGTGGAAACGTCGTTTCTTAAATTTTACGACTTCCTGTCGAGTTAAGGAGTGCACCTTACAGGAGATACTAGTCCCTAAATGAAGAAGACACGGCTTGGTGTTGGTCAACTTACTACTCATGAATTCTGAATCCAGAGACCTCCTTGTTTGTGTGATTCTCGTTGTGTCCATCAATTTCATTATTTGTTTCTTGATCGTGTTTCCATAACATCGTAATCTGCACTTTTTAAGGTAGTGTTCGTTATAGCTGACGCCGTCTGCTTTTTCCAATGATACTGTACGTGGACACACAGTTCCTTCAAGTTTCTCACAAGTTCGATCTGTTTTTTGGGGCGTAAGGACATACGACTGCAAGTGCTAAACAACGTATCTCTAATTTTCCCTTTCCAAGTGCGATTGGTTGATTTATTATTATTATTCTTTCTCCTTTCTCCGTTAGGCTCTTCTGGGGACCAGGAGACAGTTCCAACGCTTCATCCTTTATTCCTTCTTGCTCCTCCAATTCTCCTTTATCTGCTCACTGTGCCTCCTTTTCCTCTCCTCAGACCACTTTGAACCTGTTTTCTTTCCCTCGCGACTTTAGAATCCGTCCATTCTTAACGCTTTCATTCTAAAAGTATCTCTCTCTCTGTTGTTTCTTCTTCCCTTATGTTGTTTCTTTCCAAATCTTTCTTAACTTCATGAATCCAGGTTGTTGTTGACTTCTTGTTCCAAAGATATTTGAAGATCTGCTCGCTTAACCTGTTGTCATCCATTCTGTACAAATGTCCAAAAATTATCAGTCACCTCTTCCTCATTGTATCTGTTATGTTATCTATGTTCCGGTGTATTTCATCAGTACTTCTTGATTTCCAGAGTTCTGTAGTTCTTAGCGGGCCGAGTATTTTCCGTATAATTTGTTTCTCCAGTACTTCTAATTTATTCAACTTGTACTTAAGTTCTAGACATTCACTCACGTATAGGCATTCCGGTTTGACTACTGTGTTCTAGTGTTAACACATTTTGTTGTATATATTCCTAATTATACCGTAATGCTCTTTCCATCTTGTGTATCCTTTCCTTTTAGTGGATTTTTCCAAACCATTTTCTTAAATTGTTTCTCCCAAATATTTGAATTTCTTTACTTTCTTCATTCAACCAATTTCTGTTACTAGAAATTCTGGAGCATTTCTTTTTATATTTGTCATAAATTTGTCTTTTTTTCTACAGAAATTCTTAAACCTGTTCTGTTGGATATTTCTTCCAAGAGATTGACTTTCATTCCTGCGTTTTTCAGGTTTCCTGCTAGACAGTTTATTTCAACACTTCTGTTCTTTCTTCCCAGTGTTATTGGTGACAGCTTGTGATTTTTTTCAGTTATTCATTCCAAATGCTTAGTATTTTCTCGAAGACGCAATTGAATAGGAGTGGAGATAAACTATCACGTTGCCTTACACCTGCATTTATTCTGAATGGTTTAGATATTTTACCCATAAATTTTACTTTTGATATGGTGTCTGTGAGGCTTTCACGGATAAGGTTTGCCAATTTGGTTTTAACTCCGAACTCTCGGATTACTTTATCTGGAGTTTATTATTATAGATAATAATACCACCATGGCTCGTTCACGAACCACTGCTCCTTCATAAAATGAAGAACAAGGGAAGCCTTTTTCAACGGTGCTTTTACTCGTCGGCTGACAGCCCGCTAAATGGGAACGGAAGCGTCTGACAACGATTTTTTTCCTAGTTTCTCTTGTCATTCAACAATTTTTACAAGCCGCTCAAGTTCTTAGAGAGACGGCAGTCACTCGAGTTAAATAAGAGACCAAAAGAAGGAGAATTCTTGCCTTTAGTTTATCGACTTGGTTGGTTCTCTACATCTCTGTTATTATCCGTTTGATAGCTAAATGTCGGTTCAAGTCTCCCTATCCCCTTGTGGATGGGGGCGGTAGAATATATCCTCGGTATCCACTGTCTTCCGTAAGGAGTTTTCATCTGGGGAGCATGGGTTCGCGACCACCGTTCCCCTAGTTGAGTGTGGGACTACTTCCACCTACATGTATCAGGCTCCTCACTTTCATCATTCTCATCCCACCTCTTTTGGTGAACACTTGTTATCTTCCCTCGGCGACGGTATTAGGTTTTAGAGAGCTATAGTCCTAATATTGAAAGAAGCGTTCCGACAGCTAGCGCAGGGAGTGGCCACTAGTATGGTTGCCATGGGAACATGGACCCCACTGTGGTCGCCATGGAGTTGTCGAACCTTTCACTTCTTTGTTGGATCTTCTCACACGCTACAACAGGATGTAGCAGTCTGAACGAACAGGAGAACGGCGCAGCCCTCCCTCCTGCTCTGGCTGTCACTATTAGTCCTTCGTGCCCCTTCGCTGTCTTTTTCCGATATCTTCATTCTTCAAAGTGTCGAACGCATTCAATTGTCCTCGTGATTGGTGTTAATAGAAGACGGTTCCCCTTAAAATTGTAGTCACCACCACCTGCTACACATCCGTATTGTATGTACACTACTGGCGAGATCTAGCGCTGTCTCTCCTGTCTCAGGCTCACCTTGCCTTTGACAATATGAAAGTGACTAAGGTATGGGCCATTCCTTATGCAGCCAGTCCTTGTCAGGAACGGTGTGAAAATGTCGCTCATAGGGTCGGTTAGTGCATGCATTTCAGTGGTCATGGCAGAGTGATATGTAATAGCAACTTCTAGCTAAGTGAAGAAAGCAACGGAAAACTACTTCACTGCTCATTTACTTAGTACACCTCTTCGATGATGCCTAGACCATCTATGACAGCTGATGGTGGAGTTATTGAGGATCCAACTAGGCCTCGGGCTGAGGAGCAAACATACATACATACATACATACATACATACATACATACATACATACATACATACATACATACATACATACATACATACATACATACATACATACATACATACATACATACATACATACATACATACATACTGAAACGGGAATGCCCTACGAGCATTCACGTTTCATTCATTTATTAAGAGGAACTCGCTAACACCCGGCCGTAAGCATTTAAAACTTGCGCCGAGCGCACAGGCATTGTGGGAACTGCAAGCAAGCTCGCGCTGTTCCAGAACACCGGCCAAGGACAAGCGAAGTCACGCAGAAGGTTCTTTCGTGTTCCATAGCATTGCAGCATGAACGAAATGTGATATCAATATTTCAATAACGTCACCTTGCAGGCAGGAATAATGAACGCTGCTAGCCGAAATTTCATGTCAATCGGTGTAAAGATGGCCAAGATATAAAATTTTCTTGGGGCCCACATGTGTAGCCACGCCCACTGACCTTCGGCAATATAAGCGAATCGCCAGCCTGGGGTAAAGCAGAGAGTGTGCAGTGTGGGCAGTGTGCAGCTGAAGTGTGCCGTAGGCAGAGAGAGTGAGGGGAGTCGGCAGTAAGCCGTGAGTTCAGTGTGTGTGTGCAAGTAAGCACGTCGCGATATAATTCGTCACTCGGTCCGGCTGTATACTTGAGTTCACAAACGTTAGTGTTGGAAGCTTTCTCCGTGGGCTTGAACTTTGTGCATGAACAAAAACGTAATTTCGTTTTTATCAGTCTGTACGACTAAGCGATTATATTTCGTTTGTGGACTATGAATGTTTCTAGC
Source organism: Anabrus simplex (assembly GCF_040414725.1). Lineage (NCBI taxonomy): Eukaryota > Metazoa > Arthropoda > Insecta > Orthoptera > Tettigoniidae > Anabrus > Anabrus simplex. Next base: position 517,442,421 of record NC_090267.1, read on the forward strand.
ATAAACTGTGCCAGCCTTGATTTCATTTAAAGACTGTGTTTCTAGCATAAACTGTGCCAACCTTGATTTCATTTAAAGACTGTGTTTCTAGCATAAACTGTGCCAACCTTGATTTCATTTAAAGACTGTGTGAAAACAGCGATAGTGTTTCTAGCATAAACTGTGCCAACCTTGATTTCATTTAAAGACTGTGTTTCTAGCATAAACCGTGCCAACCTTGATTTCATTTAAAGACTGTGTTTCTAGCATGAACTGTGCCAACCTTGATTTCATTTAAAGACTGTGTGAAAACAGCGATAGTGTTTCTAGCATAAACTGTGCCAACCTTGATTTCATTTAAAGACTGTGTTTCTAGCATAAACTGTGCCAACCTTGATTTCATTTAAAGACTGTGTCTATCCATTGAACTGTGTTCGTAATAAAACTGTGCCGACCTTCATTTCATTTAAAGACTGTGTCTATCCGTTGAACTGTGTTCGTAATAAACTGTGCCAACATTCCCTCTTAAAGACAGTATTAACTTGTGGAATACGGTATCGTAATTTCTTTCCGAGGGACCATGCCAATTCCCATCATAACCTGTTCAGAATCACGTATGATCTTAAGTGCCAGTGATAATCTTCTAAAAATTACGACGTAACAGAACTTGGACTGTCGTTTATTTCAACAAGTGTGTGAATATTGTGCTCATGGTGTACAGTGCAGAGACTGTACCCGGTGAATTTAATTTTCTTTGTGAAGTGCTTAATCACTGCACCTCGGAAGGTCCTAGATTGTTTTCGTTTGTTTATTATTCCAAATACGAAAATTCCTTCCATCTTATTCTCATGGAACTGTGACTCTGACTTTATCCTTGCTGCTAAAGTGCGTTCAACATCATTGACTGTGGGAACTATTTCGGTGTGCTTCGCCTTAGAGAGGTGTCACACCAGAGTCCCATGACGTCCGATGTGGAAGCTCCACATTTCCCCGTTCCTGCCTCAGGTTCGAGTCGCCATCAACACTAATACAGAGAAAACACCAACGACGGAAGACAACGCCGACGCCGACCGCAAGACGACGCAGCCGCCGCACGACGACGTCCCCTCCACGCCTTCAAGGACAACCCCACGATTCAGCTGTAAAAGGTGACATAATTCTTTGCATATCTATTGAGTAAACTGAAGGATCCACTTAATCATAAAAAAAAATTTCACTACCCTTCTCTCTCTCACTCTCTTAGCATGGGCCGTACACGCCTTGTCGTTTCTCATGCTCTCCGATAAACTGAAGTACGGGCGTTCCTGTTTCAATACATACATACATACATACATACATACATACATACATACATACATACATACATACATACATACATACATACATACAGAACGCAAATCGCTGACTAGAAGTTATTCAGCCGTGGAAGGGACAGAACACACCACGTCCAGGATATACTTGTACCCTCACGTTGCCTTACGAGTGGAGAGGCCTGATACAGTTCTTTCCATTTGACAGCCTTGGGCGACTTGGGCGTATATGACGATGGGCTCCTATCAAACACGAGACGGCACCAACACGAAATGATTTAACGTTAAAAATCCCTGCCCCGGCCTGGAAACGAAGTTGGGAGCCCCTGGACCAACCAGTTAACCAACTGGTGTTTAGAAATTGAAACTCTAAAATGTCGAGAATTAAAGCCCAGTTTAGAGAACTTCCAAAGACATGCCGCACTTGATTCAATTGTCGGGAAGGTTTGAACGTCTCTTTATTTTCATACTGAGTGGACATTGGAAGAACTACAGTCCGGTGAAAATATGTCCTGTCATCGCGTGATTTGTGAAGTAAAAATTACATATTTCAGTCAATGGGATTCAACGCTTGGTCCCCAGACTGTAAAACTCGAAGCTAACCACGACCCTTTTCCTCGCAAGAGAAGTACCAAAATATTCATCTTCTTCTTGTTATTTCTGACTGTAGGGTGACGTCGCGGGTGCAAACTGTGGAGATGGCCCTGTATTACAGCACGACGCAACCTTCATGTAAAAGGATTTATTCGTTTATAGCCTGTCTTTGTAGAGGATATACGGACAGGTTCAAACACCCAGTCCCTGAGTCATAAGTACTAACCAGCCGTGGGCATCAAACGTGAATGGAAGAACTCGATACTGATCATTCACTGAAACGTTAGAAGCACTAAAATTATCTACTTCAGTCTAAGCTACTTTAACCGGTGGTCTTCAATTTCAGTTCCCTTAAGACTTGAGGTGTATGTTCAATCCTCAGCCCTAAGGCCGGTTGGATCCTGAACGGCTCTGCCATCAGCTGTCATAGATGGCCTAGGCATCACTGAAGAGGTGTAGTAGGGAAATGAGAAGTGAGGTGGTTTCCCTTTCCCTTCCTCACCGAGCCAGATGTTGTTGTTATTACACATTAGTCTCCCAAGCCCACTAAAATGCACACACTAATTGACCCTATGAGCAACATTTTCACACCATTCAAAACAGGGACTGGCTGCATAAGGATTGGCATTACTAGCATCACTCATACCTCGGTCACTTACATGTTGTCAAAGCCAAGGATGAGAATGAGACAGGTCAATGAAAGTGACACAATTGCTCTGGCCTATACCAGAAGACATGGTGCACTGTAAACAGTAGGTCCCGCCAGCAAAGACATTTTTAAGAATTACGATTACTTAAGGTAACTTAAGTGTTCCACCTTCTTTGTGCGAAGTTAATTACTAATTACTTTAAGGCCATCTGGTGTGAAATAAAAATAATTTAATTTGAAACATCGCTGTAACCGTGACTGTCTTAAACAGCACAATTAGCATTAAAGTTGTTTAAGAAAATAACTCCCCACTCAGAAATGACGCAGTAAAACTCTTAAATGAAGAAAAAGTATTAACGTTACACCGTATTTAAGTACAGTGATGGCGATAGTGCGGAGAGTCATCAGCACAGGGCGGATGTTGTTGAAATGTCATCTTTGCATTAGGATGTTCGTCAGTAGTATAGATAAAAGATAAAAGAAACGACAATAACACCTGTTTACAATGCACTCCTTCGCAGCTTTTTACCAATTTGGGATGGTCAGTCACTATTTTAACTTTCAACAACAATACATAGCATTTAAAAGGACTGTATTCTCTGTGGTTAGACTGATGAAAGTTCACATTTGGTTGAATTTGCTAAATACCTTTCATGACCACACAAACTAATCAGCAGTTATTTGTGACTAGGAAAGGATAACGAAAGGATTTATACCTGTGCGTGTTGTGTGTCCAAGATACGTTCAAGAACACGTTACAGAACTCTGATAATTAGCAGAAAGTATTTTTAACGTCTCAGGAGCACCAGCCTCCGCACTTACCCCTACAGCCAGTCATTCACCTCAGCAAAACTCAAAGGTGAGCACAAATGCAAACGAGAACGACTGGAAACCAATCAGTTATATAACTTTCCGCTTCAGTACAGTTGTTCTGTGTAAGAAAACTACCAAAAGTGAAAGCACCTCAAAGTCTACTGCACGGAAAAGGAACAGTGCGTTTACTTCATTTTAATCACGAAAGAGCCTATCCCACACTGATAGTAGTGAATACAGTATTTTCTAAACTAGAAAAACTTGTATTTATATTGGTGTGTTTATTTGCTAACTTTGTGTCTCATGGTAGGCAATTTAGGTCTTACAACATTTTTCACTTCTTGTGTTAATATGAAGTATTTATTACAACACGAAATGTCCTGCCACGTGTACTGAGAAAGAGCTGCTTCCGGTGACAAGGAACACACTCGACATTACTAAATTCTGCTGCACCATAATATGGAACTTCGGTGGACAATGCATTTTTATTTATCTTCTCTTTATTTATCTTTATGTTTGTACATATTTCTATGTAACTCTGCTTCTGACACGATATAAATAAATTCTGCAAGCCTAAAATAAAATCCCATTTAACACCTGTAGTTGAAGCTTTTATTTACATGTCACACTCACTAAGCAATGACATCAGGTCCAACGTTACGGTGCCAAATTCCTCCCACGACGTCGAAGTCGGTGCGTGTATGTCAGGTTTGCTTTTGTATGCAGCCGCTGCACCTAAAACATAAACCAACAAACAGACAAGCGTCTTCTATAATACTATGTTACATACATAATAAATAATATTCTGCATTAATACGCCAGAAACGTTTCCTAAGATTGTAAGAATATTATTAGGAACTTCATAGACGGAGGAACTTTGTCTCATAATGTGGAAACCTGCTCTAACGCTCAGAATGTTATTTGTTATTCTATTTTATTCTTCAGCAAGTTCATTTGACTAAAAAGCCACTCCACTTCTTTATTAGACCATAAATGAGCAAACAATTGTTCAATCAATAAATGGATTCTCGGCACAAGTAACCTCATGTACCTATAAGAAAATGAAACATGTTGGAATAAGTATGTAAGAAATAGAGCTCGGAAGTTGAGGAAAAGTCCTTTTTCTCTCGAGTGTGTGAAGACGAGGCCCAACATAACATATGTTCATTCAGGGTCCGTGTAGGCCAGAAAGTGGTGGATTTGTTCTTTCTTGCCTTTTTCGGCGCTTGTTGGCTTATAGGTCCCTTGTAGCCCTTTTCATAGGTAATACGGGCTGTTTCCACGTCTCATTCTCAATTCGACTTCATCAGTCACCTCATGTAGTAAGAGAGAAAATGAAAATGAAACCAGGGGTGCAAGAGAAGTGATGGGAGGATCTCACATGTTTCAAGTATGAATCCTTAACATCCAATGCTCATATGGAGAGAATTTTCTCGAAGTTTTGCAACGTGCTGTTTGGAAAGCGACGATCCTTGACACCTAAGAACCTGGAGATGACTATTGTGATATACTGCAAAGCCACCTGAGGTCAGGTTTTCGAATTCTAATTTCTGTAACCCTGGTGTGGTTACGCCAAATATAATTCAACTCATACTCATTTGAATTATTTCCTTCTCCAGAATGTCCATTGCGGGTTCATTGAATTCCTTCCAGATGGGAAAATCATTTCATTCTGAATTCTGCAAGTACACGAAATTCTTTTTTTCTTTAATTATGTTCATATAAAAGTATATACTGACTGAAAGAAGAAGTATTTTCCTCATGTTTACACCACCGGAAAGTTGCATTTTTAAACATTATATTCATTCATTAAATATGTCGTTAAAACTAAAATTATGAATGAATTTGGATCGCTTTTTTACGACATTGTCGCCAGATTATGGGTCCTTTTGGGGTATTTTTATCTCTTTTACAGGTCTTTCGACGCAGCTTATAGATGTTCAACTTCCGAGCCCTGGTAATAAAGCACTGTAATATTCAATATTTAGAATTCTCACCTCCCCAAAAAACTGGAATCATTCGAAGTTTACTTCCTTGTAATCAGGTTTGTTTTGTTGAACTGGAATTCCGTCCTAGAAATTTTCACCACTGACATTTGCAACAAGTGTGCAAGAGGACGTATAGGTTCCTTGATGGTAGACAATCAGTTCTCTGGGGCGAGTATTAACACATGTATCGATGTTCCACTCATGAGAATGTATGCAGAACTCTGATCTTCTTCTCGCTGTCCATAGTCATTCTTCCAGCAAATCGCAACTCTTTTATCTTTTTCTCAAAGTCAATCGCAACGAAGCATATTGGTAGTAGATCAACTTTACTCCTAGAAATTGCAATAGTTTTGTTAGAAGTTACAATGAGCAATGAGAGTTCGTCTAGAAGAGAGGTGCTTGCGCAGGGCAGCAGGCGATGACGTGGCTATATCACAGACCATGAAGTTCTCCCAGTCACCCTCGATCACTGCGAAGTGTGAAATCCACGTCATTTTCAATTTACAGTACGTTGTAAGAAATACGTTATTTATCTTCATTGCAGAATATTTTGACCGGATACAATAAAGAGTTAGTCCTACAACCTCAAATATTTTGATAATGTTCGTAATGAATTACAATTTTCGCTATTACATCTTAAGCGGTGCTTTAGAAACATTTTAAATATAATAAGAATTAAAGTTGATAAGCTGTAGCTTGTGGCTGTTTCGGTTTGAATTATCTGATAAACTCACCAACAATCCAATCATGCTTACCGGGAATAACATCAGTTAGGCTATTTATTTGAAGGCATACTGTATATCTATCCGTTCCCTACGAGATACATAAGCCGGGAAATACAGCACACTAGACTCTTCCGACAAGCGCCGCTAGAGTTCTCTTTACTGAGCTGTCTCGCCCGCTCATTACAACACGTTCCAGTACGAAAACCTATTAAAAAAAGCATTAAAACTAGCAATTTAACAAGACACCAAACAGGTGTGAGATAACATAAAACTTACTTTCTACAACGTATTTCTGACACTTTGCTTAAACGAAATAAGTAATTCACGAAAGTACGAAACAAGTACAACTCTATTAGCGAGTTTGTCACTTCTTCCCGTTTTCTCTAATTCTGCCTCAGTGTATCCGATGAACTGATCGAGATTACGGTCATAAATAACTTTTGGGTTTAATCACCATCTTATAAATTATCATCTACTAGCTGATGTACCCGTGCTTCGCTACGGGATTCTCAAAAGGACTCTCTTTGTGGTTTCCTAACTGAAGTCAACTTAGGCCATTACTAAAACGTCAGTAGGGATATAGCGATTAAAAGCAATGTTATATAAAGTACTCGGTCAAATGAAAAACTGCACATTTTCTCACTTTCAACGAACAGAACTACGGTGCCGAACTAACAGTCCAAAGTTCCAGTCCTAGAATAACCAGGCCGCAGCCAGCCGTGAACACTTCTCTGCCATTATTGCGTTAAATATGCACACTGCTCATTCCAACCAATGCCTCAGAGTAGGGATTGAATAGCTCGAATGCTATGATGAACCAGTTTGTTACGTACCAGTAGTATCAGAAAATTAATGAACCAGACGAATGGTATGCTAAAGAAGAAAGTTACCTAACTCCCCAGCTACTTCCCGCCAATATTCAGGCAGACTGTTATACTTGGTACGACCGGGTCAGATGGCCATGCGGTTATGAGCGCGCAGCTGTGAGTTTGCATTCGGGAGGTGAAGGGTTCGAACCCCACTGTCGACAGCCCTGAAGATGGTTTTCCGTGGTCTCCTATTTTCACACCAGGAAAATCCTGGGGCTGTACCGTAATTAAGGCCAGGGCCGCTTCCTTCCCACTCTTAGCCCTTTCCTACCCCATCGTCGCTATAAGACCTATCTGTATCGGTGCGACGTAAAGCAAATTTAAAAAATACTCGGTATACAGCAGTAATCCCATCTATTGGAGATGAGTGGTAAGAGAGACACAAAGTACATCACAACAAACAATGATCAATGTTATGAGCTTTCTGTATTGTAGGTCTTCACATTTAGTTTTCTTTCGACTCTCTGATATTAGGGCGTCTTACAAAATATTTTATAGCATAGACTGTAGTTCCTTATTCCCCGACTTTGCATACCGATTTTCATTAAATTCTGTTTATCCATTTTCTCGTGACTCGGCGCCGATATGCACTTAGCAACAAAAATCCAAATTCATGAATATCTCTGTTATCATAGCCGGTACGGTAAAAGCGTGTATAAGACCTAAATGATCGGAAATCTACATAAATAATATGATACTATATAACTTTAGTTATGCAGTATTTGTCGATAGGACCTCTAATAACACAAATATTTGAGAATTCAATTTTAGGCCTGCCCCTAAACTACCATTTCACTCAGCGTGAATAAAATTATTTATAGCCTAGATCGTAGCGACTTACTCTCGGACTTTGCATACCGATTTTCATTAAGATAAGACCACTAATAACATAAATATTTGAGAATTAAATTAGACCTTCCCCCTAAACTACCATTTTCATCAGTGTGAATAAGATTACTTGTAGCCTAGATTGCAGCGACTTATTCCCGGACTTCACATACCGACTTTCATTAAGATAGGACCACTAATAACATAAATATTTGAGAATTAAATTTTAGGCCTTCCCCTAAGCTACCATTTCTCTCAGCGTGAATAAGATTATATGGCCTAGATTTTAGAGACTTATTCCTGGACTTTACATACCGATTCTCATTAAATTCTCTTCAGCCGTTTTCTCGTGATGCGTGTACATACATACAGACAGATAGACAGAAATTACGGAAAAGTAAAAAGTGCATTTCCTAGTTACTATGGACACGACCGATACAGAAATACCATTCTTGATAAATTCTGAGCAATGTACAGACAAAACTCTTATTTTATATATATGGATTACCTTTTCCTCCACACATCTGATGTTGCGACATTCGTACTGAATCCTCTCTTTGGAGCTAGCGATGTTATGCCCGTTTCGCCATTAGAAAATCGTATATAATTTTTCAGCATCTACTGATGCGGTACAGTAGGCAGTGCAAGGATCTTATATCTGTAGCCGGTAGGTGCTTTCTTATGCCAGAGAACGCAATTTTTTAGCGTGCTTCTCCGTATTTCACTCTTTCGTCCCGTAAGATTCAGTTTTTTCTAACAGGAGTTAAGCTCCTAAATGATAATTTGTACTGTTATTTTCAATTTGGAATTTGGTTTATATGTTGGTCAAGTTCAGATGTCTTAAATCACTTTTCTGATTTCATTACCGTATCCTACTTCTCAATATAAAGACTGTTTTCCGTGTTCTGGCATTTGAAATCTCATCAATTATATTTTAGATTTAACATAGATACTCGTAGCCTTTCCTTGACATAGAAACGAGACTTATAGGTACTTCTTTTTTGTTTGTGGGTGAAGTAGATCAGTTATATGCTGAAGATATGGTATGTTCATCGTTATCTGAACCAGAAATTTTATTAAATTTTGATGGCAATACGTCATTTCTTGGAGCTGGAGCCTTCCTGCGTTTCACACTTTTCTGTTGTGAGCAGGATATACACTAAAAAGAAAAGGAACTTCAATGGGGAGAATTCGCTTGATTGATATGCTTACACTGAAATCTGATGTATTAAAATGCAAGCTACACACTCGTGCCTCAAAACAGCTTAAAGCGCACTCGGAAGGAAAATTACGGAACGTCACATTTTCTTGCTTTTTAGCGGTATCCGAACTACATAGAGGTGCACAACAGTGCACTATGCTTTTCAACCTTACGGACACTCACCGACAGAAACAATACGCACAATAAATTGCATAAAATCAACACAACTTCACAATTACTCCACACATCACAATGTTAAAGTCCGCCAAGAGCAGAACAGAAACCTGACATCTAGCGGCAAAGCCGTGAACACAGCGGCAAATTAGTAGCTACGTCCCGGCCTTGTATACCTCGTAGGCAACGATCTATCTGGTAGCTACGTTTACATTGTTGTTACACATGAACCTTGGATAGTAAATTATGTCTTCACTCGTGATGAAACACCCTGGCCATTTAGAGGCTAGCTGTTACCATCGGATCCATGTTAACTTTTAAATACTATTTTTCAGAAATTCAGTGAACAGGGAAAATCACAGAACACTACCGCGTTGTTCAAAGTCATGCAGTAAACTTACTGAATTATGTAATTAAATTACTTTTTACTTAATGAGTAACTGGAATTTTACCTTTTAAAATGGAAATACTGTCATTTCCATTCAAGGAGCTGCAATCGTATCTTGTACTTTTGAATCCTGTACATTTCTAGATTGTAACACAAAAATTATAACGTGTCAGTTTTCTTTGAATGAATAAATATGAGACAATAAAACTGACTGTTTATATCGAGCTCATTATAAATCAAACCAGAACATTATGAAAAGGTGAGGGTATTTCTGCTTTGTTTAATTCTTCTGTGATTATAGCGCTTTATTTTAAATAATTTCGCGGAGTAGTAGAGGAGATCTTCGTAATCACAATCGAGCGTCGCTGCTCCCTCCCCTGCAAAGTGTGTTCGCTCTCTCACGGCACCGTGACGTAGGCTTGCTACGTAAGCTGCCCGCAGTTCGGCCGCACTGGGCAAGCCTCAACGGGTCTAGAAACTTGTGAGGATCAGCAGAATTAGACTGGAACGCTACGTTTATCATTTATTCCTCTGAAAAAATTGTTTTCAGGAAATTTAGTAATAGTTTTATTGACATGTTGTGAAGTAAATTAGCCAGGTGCTATCTTGATCGTCCCACTGACTCAAAACTCGACGTACAGCAACAGCCACCTGGTATTGGACATTGCCACAATGTTGAAGACTGTGTCGTGGAAGTGACAATAACTAGCTCAGAAAGGAGGAGAATAGAAGCTTTTGAAATGTGGTGTTACAGAAGAATGTTAAGGTGAGGTGAGAACGATCTGGCGGAATTTGACCAGGAGAAGAGAGAGAATGATAGGACCCATTTTAAGTCACACAGCACTTGTTCAGTTTTTGAAGAGAGTGTAGGCGGTAAATATGTAGACCAAGATATGAATATGACAAACAAATTAGAGTAGATGTAGGATGTACTAGACACGTACAAAGTAAAAGATTTCTACAGGATAGGATGGCATGGAGGGATGCATCAAACAAGACTATGGACTGGTCAGCCAAATAGCAGCAACAGCAATAACAGTCCCATGTAATAAGACAGTAAATTTCTTACACTGGTTTTTGAACGAGAAGGTCGACCCAGACCCGCGCTGCGCAGGCTGTGACACTGAAACACGACACTACATCAAAGATGTTTTAGTGCATGAGTATACGAGTGAGAAAACGGAAGTGTTAATACGAAATCCAGCTGTAGATCTTGGTCATTCGAGCCATGAGTCTAATGCACGCAGCAATACCACGCTCAATGAGTGGGTTCTATGTTCCTTTAACACTTGAACTGTAACGTTACTAAGAAAATGTGTACAGATACTGTTGCAGGAAACTGAATTCTTAGTCCAGCTTGTACAGTACGTTCCTACGACTGACAGTTTTCTTAATCCGAAAATATGCGCCAAAACACAGGAATGTAATTTTCGACTTTTAACGGTTTCGAACACACAATTTTCCGAATTGTCCTACTATTTTAAGCGACCTACTCTCTAGATGAAATGAAAATCCACAGCCTGTTTCCAGTCATTCGACCGAGTGGGAATGGAATGCATGAAGCCCCCATCTAGCGACGAGGACAGGAATTGTGCTGGCTACCGAACCCTGCCGCACTCCCCTGGGGCAATGATTAATAAATGACAGATGAAATGATATTGTAGAGTGTTCCTGGAATGAAATAAGACAGGGAAAACCGGAGTACCCTGAGAAAAACCTGTCCCGCCTCCGCTTTGTCCAGCACAAATCTCAGATGGAGTGACCGAGCGGTGAGAGGGCGGCGCGCTGCCGCCTGAGCCTACTCTCGTGATAAGTTACCACATTTATACACTACTATAACAATCTGGTTTTCACAGACAAATGCGCTCGTTCAGTTAGCGAACACGCATGAAGAAACCATTATAAGTTCCAAGTGTTTGTGGTCACACAGTATTTTGTGTTTACTATTAGCATTTATTATCTGTGTAAGTAAAGTGGTCCTCACACATCTCGTAAGTCTCTTCTTCTTTGCTTCGACGGCTGTTCAACCGCTCGGGTGTGCCAGCCCGCAATTCTCAGTCTCCGTCATCCAAGTGGCAGAGACTTACTTGTTTCGTCAGTCTGCTCGGAGACAAAGTTCCACAGTGAGAGGGGCTATCTTGGAGTAGAGCTCCCCACCTTCCAGTACCAGACCTAGCATCTCTCTCTGATTCCCAGATTTCAATCAAGCCCTTTCTACTTAGTAACGGACGCCGTACGACAAACACGGCTTCAGAGCGGATGACTGTAACGTAGTGTTTCGGTTTCAGACATCACTTATTGTCGGGAGTGGCGACGATTAGGGTAGGCGAGGGGGCAATCGCCGACCCCCACTCTCACTTTGTGGACAGAACACTACATTTTTATTCTATTTTAGCAACCTGAAATTAAGGAATCATTAAAAAAAGTGTACACTCTCTGCTGTTTCTCAACTAATTCATTCTCTAATTTCTTTAAATATTAACAAAATTCTTAACGAAATACGCAGTGGTAAAGGGTAGCAGGGGTATATTTTTACCAACGTCGAGGACACTCGGGTATAATTCACCCGGTTTCCGCGCGCAATCCATCAGTCTAGCAGTCTCTTTAGTGTCTCTTCGTTTGTTAGTGCGTAGACAAATACTAAACGATTTCTAATGGTATAATTACGCTGTACTTGTTTTTAATTGAAATACATGTGTACTGATTGTTCTTTTGGTGAAATGAAATCACAACTGATTTTGTTTTATTAAATAAAATCTTCATTAAAATAGTAGCCTCTGCTTCGAGTATGTCTGCCCCCAGCGAACCAATCAAAGGATCTGAGAACTTTCAGACTGGCAGAAGGCCACTTGAACACACAAACAATGCTGCACACATGACATAATAAATATTGTAATGATAAATGTTCCTAACTCGCTTGCGCAATAAGCTGATAATTTATCCGTGTTTACACGTTAACCTCCCACACGCGAGATATGTGACTGCCTAGTGATAGAGTTCAAGTTCAGTCATTGTGATTCACCGCCAATCAACATCACCGATACGGAGTAAGGGTACACGCAAAAAATACGGTGCCCTATGTTGGTGCGCGTAAAAGACCATCAATTTCTGAGCAAACACCCGCAGAAAAATTGTTTCCGACAAAAGGGAATGTCTTACTCTTTGAGACAGACAAGAACGGCAAGAACATACTAGCTTATTTCAACGCACGTGTTTGAATGTTGAAAACAGTTCTTAGCAGACAAAGTAGGGGTCCCCACACTACGAAAAACGTGAAATTAAGCAATTTACTCAATTGTGTAGAACGTTGGAGGGCTCAAAGGGACCGAAACGGTTTCAAATTGTGAGTCTTGGATAGCTCTATCAAATTGAAAAGCATATTTCGAAAATCACTTCCGGCCTAAATGCAGTTTTGGAAAACAGCCTAAATGGCTTCTTTCTTTACTCGTATTCTTCTTTGTTCAAATCCTAGCCAAATCGAGTTATTTACATAATTCTTTCTGTAATGTGTTCCTTGGTTCAATACCCTCAGAATGTTTCTATTTTTTGAAAATTGTCCACACCGAATGTAGTTATAAGGGCTTAAGTGAAACAATGCATTGACTCACACTAGCGCTCGTAGTGGTGCTTAAGTGAAACAATGCATTGACTCACACTAGCGCTCGTGGTGGTGCTTAAGTGAAACTCTGCATTGACTCACATCATCGCTCGTAGTCGTAGAAAAAGTCAAATCGTTAATCAAATCACGGCCGACTGGATCCTCGCTGTGCTCCAAGTCGGCCGTGATCAAATCGACCCGATAACGATGATTAAGAAAATGATTTTAATTTTTGGGAATAAATAAAGAATATATTCTCATAGTTTATTTACCTAAAATTGGTGACTCATATCCCTAGGACGTTCTCAACATTGAGTTGGTTGCCTGAAGGGTTAGAACGCGAGTGATTCCAGGTGATAATTCGAGATAAAACATAATAAAAGATTACTAATCTTACTTAACTAGGTAGGGAAGGAAGTGGAGTTAAAGCATTATAAAATAATGAATGAGAACTTTCAATAATAAATTTATTCTACATTTGGCGTAAGAAAGTCAACAATGAAACAAATTAAACCGAAACTCAATAGTAATAAAACACTAGGTCATCCGACACAAATAAATTTACGTACCTCAGTGATAATTAAAGTTCTCAATGTCCTTCGAACGTCATCGTCCATCTTGATTAATTCGAAATAATAATTTTTTCTTTAGTTGGTTTCATATTTCAGAAGTATAAACGTTAATTCATTACACAATGAAGAAATTCCTCGCTCAATCATATGCTCTATTTTATGTGTGCACACACACGTCTTTTTATCTCCTAAACATGGTCATGACCTCACATTTACTTGAAGACCATACAAATTGTTGTTTGGGATTTCTTACTGAAGGGAGACATTCAACATAATTATACAATCACTCCCTCTAAAGGACCTGTGTTAAATAACCTCATTCACCAATAAAAACATTGTTTCGCCGCACTGTTCATCCTACTAATTAGCTAGAACTGGACCGCAATCAACCGAGGACTTCTGACATAAAATCGCCCCCATGTGAAGCATAATTGAAAAATCATAACTAAACTAACGCCGTTAACCATATGTCATACTAATCCTAAATTATACGGAATCAACAAACTACTATACACAAATCATCATTCATTAAATTAATTATTAAAATGAAATGCATAAATACACACATACGAAGGGAAGTATCCAATTTCAAATGAACAACAATACAAAGGAACCCCCAAAACGTAGATACTACACTGCTTCTACGGCTATGGGGTTAGAACTCACGCCCCAAGAATCAACCATGTTGAATAAATCCACAACAACAGACAAGAAATATACTACAACCTCATGTTGTTCGAACATGTGTCACAAATAGAATAACACACCAACATATAAAAGTCTGCAGCAACCTTCCATGAGATAACCATAACCAGTGACGAGGGGATAATCGAACCGATGTCCTGCTGGAGGGAAGAAACAGCCTGTCTGAAATCCCTACATTCCTGAATCTCCGTTACGTTATTAACAACGCTTGACAAAACTGAATGAGTGCTCTGTGCCTGCTCCATCGAATAGGCAATCTTATTATTTTGGAGCCATATAACATACTTTAAAAGATCCCTAACACATTTCTCAAACGGACACAGGTGTATGGTTCAAACAGTGGGGTCACTATCTTATCACTGACACATGATCACTTGAGTAAAGTATACAGGTGAGCACCCCACTCAAATAATTAACGTTTCCTCATATTAGTTGGGAACAAATCATAACGACCTCGCCTCACACCACTACTTTCCAGCGGCAGCTCGGTGTCTATTAGCGACTAATAGGATTTACTACCTCTGCTGCAGTCATAGATGCCAAATCGGCTACTGCACTCTACACGAAGAAAGGGTAAATGCTACAGAGAGTGAGGAAGAAAGTGGTTTGGCAGCCTCTCCAAAACAAACAAGGATCACTTAGAGCTCATTAACGCAGCAGGGTGCAGGGTGGGATTTACAGCTGGCTTCCAGCTCGCTTCTAGGAACTGAGGTCGTCATGTTTTGTCCTCAACTATATGACACACGACCTTCCTCAAGGCACTTCTCGTAACATCTGGTGCTTATTACAACAGGAATAAATCATTCTATTACTTCATTTTTACTCATATTTTACTCCATATCCACACGTACTATTTCTACATTCGAGTACGGGATAAATCTGCATCTGTCTGCAATCACTGTATCGTATCCATCTTAATCCGCCAATTAATTTCCTTACAATGCCGTTCCATTGACTACTGGAAGACAAAATTCTATGCAGCGTCCTTAATTAAGCTTCTCACAGAGAAACAAACATACACAGCACAACTACATGACTTTAAATAAAATCTCATCATACTCATGGACTGCTATCTAAATATTTCACCTAGTTGTGCGTGATCACTGGTTCACAATCCGTCACGTTATCTCCTGGTTATCTTGGAGACTATAATCAAATGCTATAAACTATCGTGCAACTCACTAACGTACGTGATTCCCTAGTTTCACACTCCCTTCTAAAATAACACACGCCTATATAGAATTCACTGATGACACTTTATTCCAAACACACGCAGAAAATATATCACATCATAAATATAATTATGCACAAGAAAAAAATTCCCCATTGGCATCCATTCAAGAAACTTAACTAATTCCTCAAATCCCTCGCTACGTAGAAAAAAATTGCATGCATTCTCTCAAATTCAAGTTCAATACAAACTGGTTACTGAAGTTTGCAGGCCATAATAAAGTCAAAAATACTCAGTCGATTCCAGAAACGTCCAATGTCCTGCTGAGGAATGTTGTTCCACCATTGAGCCATCGGGAAAAGGGACCAGTTGCGGTGTAAACTACTCCATCGCGATACAGTCCGATCACTGCTGGCAAAGTCCTCCATCACTGGTAGCTATTGATGACGGTCACTGGTCACTGTGCTTCTGGCACACGATTTTCTGGCATAGTGCGATAAAGTTCACTGAGCTATAAGGAAAGATATCAGTTATTAATCAGCACCAACGTACTTTATACATCAGTAATCAAGCTAAGTTACTACTGAATGCTAATTGAAGCACAGTTCTCATGCCACACAGCTCAATTCCTGCACTGCACACTATTTCGTCACAGAATGCTATCTCACTAGTGAAATTAAATTATCACTGTCCTTGTTTCCCGTATATGGGTAAACCTATCGGATAAAGTGTATGCGTGATGCCACTGTACCGAGCTCGATAGCTGCAGTCGCTGAAGTGCGGCCGGTATCCAGTAGTCCGGAGATAATAGGCTCGAGCCCCACTGTCGGCAGCTCTGAAGACAGTTTTCCGTGGATTCCCATTTCCACACCAGGTTGTACCTTAATTAAGGCCACGGCCGCTTCTCTCCCACTCCTATCCCTTCCCTATCCCATCGTCGCCATAAAACCTATCTGTGTCAGTGCGACGTAAAGCAACTAGCAAAAAAAAAGTACACAACACACCTTAGCTAAAAGCTACTTTAATTTTGCACCACAATTATCGTTACACAAATATACCAAAACAGCTCACTCCATCTTTACTTTTTTCTGCCGACATTCTCCCTCGGCAAAGATCGGTTCTCTTCGGTTTTTAGTTCGGTCAAAGTCCACTAGGAGCTCCCTACACCACCACCCCTCCCCCAGTAACCAAGTTACGATACATAAACAAAATATACCATAATTACAAGAATATATATACAATATAATCTAAATAGCGAGTGGGAAACCTGACGTCCTTCCACTACATGATTTTGTTACCACTTTCTCCCTGCTGGGCTTGTCCTGGGAATCCGCGGATGATCCATCAGGGGGCCGAGTCCTTGCTGTAGAAGACTCATCAGCTGCTCCTATTAAGTAGGCTGGTTTCGGGCGATCAATGGAGACATTCACAGATTTATTTTTTATGGTAACGTGAAATATGTATCACTTTTGGCAGTTAACAGAAAAGGACCTTCAAATGGGGGTTGCAAAGGTTTTTTCACTCTATCGATTCTCTGAAATACATGAGTACATTTACTCAAGTCTTTATGGATGAACACAGTTCGGGAAGTATCTGCTTAACTTCCACAGGCCTGAGTTGCTGCATGTGCTGCTGAAGTTTGGAGACAAAAGTTTCTGGTTCGATATGAGATGGAAGGTTATCGAAAAATTCACCTGGAAGCCTAATATGCGTGCCACGCACCATTTGTGCAACTGAACAGTTCGAGTCCTCCCGGAGTGATGCCTGTAGACCTAGAAACACAGTTGGAAGGGTGTCTGTCCACTTTACAGAGTTGTGGGCTTTGATAGCAGTTTTTATTGTTCGATGCAGACGCTCAACTTTACCATTGCTCTGCGGATGATAGGGTGTCGTACGTTTAAGCTTCAAACCACACAGTTGTGAAAGATTCTTAAAGATCTGACTTTCGAACTGTCGGCCTTGGTCAGTAACTAGTTTTGCTGGGACTCCAAAGCGCGTCACCTAATGATCATAAAATGATTTTGCTACCGTCTATGCTGTTATATTTTGCAATGGTATTGCTTCCATCCAGTTGGTGAAGCGATCTATTCATGTGAGGCAGAAGGGATAGCCATCAGAATGTGAAAGAGGGCCAACAATGTTTATATGAACAGTGGTGAACCTCTCATCTGGTTCTTGAAAATGGCTGACTGGCGATTTTGTATATCTTGTTTTTTTTGTTTTTTTTTTGACATCACATGCAGGCTAGGCGTATAAAATGACACATACAAATGGAAATGTAATCATAACTAGTACCGTAACGAAAGGTTGATGTCTCCCTAAACACTTGACAGACAGCAGTCTGCTATTTACTGCCGCATTCCTGTGTCGTGACGTAACATACCTTCGTCCCTCACTCAGTCTCGGCACGTGACCGGAGTCGGCCATGCTTTATTTCTATAAATACCTTACAGCTGACGAATGGGGAACTAACTGTAGGGTGAATCTTACTTTCACTGTCCCTCTCGGAGACTGGCCCACATAGCGCACTCATAATCATGCATGGGCTACATGCAATCGTATCTATTTCATTATCAATACAGCATATTCTCGCTGCTGCGTCCACTGGGCTTATCCCATACAGTACAACGGCGCAATCCACTGCGCTATCTCTACTTGGCCGTTACCAGGCATATCAAACTCATATAACACATTATTAATCTGCGCTAGGGCTTTCTCTACTTCAATTTGCACAGTCAGCTAATTATATAATGCTCATATCTCAAACATGATGACACATACCTCATGACACGTTAACCTGAGTAAGTTAAGGGATAAGTCACGATCTCCAATAAATTATATAAGACCCCACAGATATGTACCTGACTCTGCTCTATCAACAATATCTGTCTGCCTGACACCGCTTACTTGACCAAGATGGTCCGACATGAAAAGTGGAGACAACAAGTACACTATCATAATAATACTGAATGGAAAATTTATCACACAAACAAGGAACATACAACCTACAATTAAATTAACCGAGTTCGAGTCCTGGGCATAGCTATACTGTACAACGATCTATCCTAATATAAATTTACATGTTGGCTGACGGCCAACCTTGTTCCTATCCTCAGGAGTTTAACATTGCATGCTTCTTACAAATTGGAAAGCTCTGACCTGAAATGATCGATGGACATGACGGAACGTCCCCTCATTGGACAGCTGGAATTACCGCATCATGACAGGCTTCGACGCTGGTGACAGATACGGGCTGATGACTGGAGACATTCTGGCTGGCGAGAACATTTCTTGCAGCTTCTCAGGTGGTTGGAGGATGTCCCTTTCGGTGTCGTGATGAGCAGGTGCGCCAGATGTTCCCAGGTCGACTCCCGATGTCGTGAGGACTCCTCGTCCTCTTCAGCTCCCGTTACTGCTTCCTCAATATAAATGGGCAGTAGCTCGTACTGGGTTGATGTAAGGAAAACTGTAAAGAAATGTCTATTACCCACAGTCCGTATTCGATGCCTGTTTCCACTACCACCATCCCTCACACGTTCTTTTGTCCAACTCACTTTTAGAGTTTAGACTTGATACACAAATGTTCTCTTCATAAAACATGATAACAGTTTCATGTTATATTTTCACTCTGACCAAACTTCCTAACATAATAGATAACCTGAGCCTTCATTAATCCGTGTATTACGTTTGTTACAATTGGACCTCAAGTAATATGCAGCTACTAGTCAACAGTCTAATTATTAGCAGTACATCCTCTCATGACAGCAGATCAGCGCATGTAATAGCAAGAATTCAGCTTAATTATCCATGTTGATTACTTACTTTTCCCCAGATTCAATCGTGCTAGGTGTATGCAGCTCGAAGATAAAGACGCTATTCTGTATGCCGACTCACAGCGTGACGACCTCGTTCTAGCAGCCGTACAGTCAATGAATGAATCCGACGCGTTCGACTGTCATGTATTTATAATCAGGCTGGCGTTACCACGCTCGCGTGTTGGCGGTCTGTATACCCGCGCCCGCGACTGGAAGCTTCTCCCGCACAAAGAGCGGCAAGTACCTCACTTAACGTATGCACTTATAATTATAGCCATGTTGCA
Source organism: Anabrus simplex (assembly GCF_040414725.1). NCBI lineage: Eukaryota > Metazoa > Arthropoda > Insecta > Orthoptera > Tettigoniidae > Anabrus > Anabrus simplex. The sequence continues at coordinate 517,462,084 of NC_090267.1, forward strand.
TAACAAAATTTTCCGGAAATTATGCAGGTTGCAATTCTCTTATCAGATCCAGTGCATCTCTTCTGTAGCCGGAGATATTAAATTAATTTCTTCTTCCCTCCAAAGCTTTGTCAGCCCGCGCGATTCACGAAGTGGTGCGCGTCCAACACTATTAATAAAGAGGCTTCGCTTGGGCAATAAATTCCTTTTATGAGTGTCTGGAATTTTCATAATGATACTGCTCATATGTTCCCACGAGAAATGCTTCATCTGGACTCTCTTATATAATAAACTGCTATACAATGACTTTCATGGTGGTCTCATGTAATCCCAATATCTAAGGCTGAAATCTAGACTATTTGCACATGAACTGAATGGTTCAGTATATATTATGAAGTCTCTTCCTTCGAGAAAGTGTTTGAACTGCTTGACAGAGAGGTAGATTCCTAACAGCTCACGGTCATAGGTTCTGTACGATCTCTGTGTATCGCTTAGCTTCTTAGAAAATAATCCAATAGGTTTCTATCCTTTTTCTTCACACTTTTGCAGGACACTTCCTACTGCAAAGTCACTTGCATCTACTGCCAGGGCCACTGGTACGATGGGTCTGGAAATGTAAGTAGTGCTGCATTTGCCATTCCTGCTTACATTTTTCAAATTTTGTGATAGCGTCTGGTGTCCAGTGATTTTGTCGCTTATCTTTCTTCTTAGCACCTTTCAGATAAGCATGCAAAAGAGACTGCGTTTCTGCTGCATCCTTGAGGTAACATCTGTAGAAATTAACAGTACCTAATAATACACGTAGGTCATGAATTGTTTGTGGTAGTTTGTAGACCCGGTAGGGGTCTGAAGCCTTCCGTGGTGATTAAGTGTCCCAAAAATTCCACTTGCTCTACACCAAATACAGACTTGGAAACATTAATTCGGAGGCCAAGTTCATGTACCTCCTCAAAACACAATCTTAAGATGCTCACGATGTTCCTCTACTGATGCTGAAGCAATTAGGCAGTCGTCAAGATATGGAAAATCAAGTCTAGGCCTCTAATTACCTCATTATTGAAACGTTGGAAACTGTTTGGTGCATTACAGAGTCCAAACGGCATCACATTAAATTCATATAACCCAAACGGAGTGATAATAGCAGTTTTTAGGTTTATCTTCCTCTGCTACAGGGATTTGGAAATATACCTTGAAGAGATCGAGCTTGCTAAATATTTTCTTACCCCTCAAAATATGTTGAAAATCTTCAATCAGATGAATCGGATATCGGTCTGGGATAGATTGTACGTTCAGTCGTCTGTAATCACCACATGGTCGAAAAGTTCCATCCTTTTTGAGGACCAGTTGGAGAGGACTAGCCCATTGCGACTTTGATGGTTGAATAATTCCACTGTTTTGCATAAACTGGAATTCCTCTTTAGCGATGTTTAGCTTCCGATGATCCAGCTGCCTGGGTTTGCAATATACTGGTTGGCCTTCGGTTGGGATGAAGTGCTCAACGTTGTGTTAGATTTTGAGCAGGTAGTCAATTTGGTTTCGTTAAATCTTGGTAACTGGATAACAGATCGGCAAATTTTTGGGATTTTGGTATTGTGCTAACAACATTATCAGCTGTGATGGCTGTTACTTCACCCATGACAGACCCGGCAGGGTCGGGAACTTTAATCAGCATTGGTTAATTTTGCTGGCACGGGGGCTGGGTGTATGTGTCGTTTTCATAATCATTTCATCCTCATCACGACGCGCAGGTCGCCTACGGCGTCAAATCAAAAGACCTGCACCTGGCGAGCGAACATGTCCTCGGACACTCCCGGCACTAAAGGCCATACACCACTTCATTTTCTTCAAGGAAAGGGTGTTTGTATCTGTCCCAACACTCTTCTCTTCAAATACAGACAAAACACCACACTACCTACTATGACAGAAACACGCAATAGTAATTAAGTCCCTCCACATAAGGTTGGCGTCAGGAATGGCATCCGGCCGTAAAACAGGAGACAATCCGCATATGAGTGTTACAGTTCGTACCTCACACGTGTGGGAAAAGCGATGGAAGAAGATCATCTAGTTCCTCTTTCATTGTTCATCTTCTACAGAATGATATTTTTTATGTGCTGACACAGGCCTGTCAGGAGATGTATTTAAAGCCACGCTTAGGCCAATAAGAATGGAGCAGGGAGCAGTGACATAACTAACTCACGGGCTGCACAGAATTGCGTAAAGAGAATTCTAACTATCCGGTATTTTTATGCCCACAGATGGTGCTAGCGTTACGAACAAGCAAATTTCACAATTTTCTGCCTCAATATCTTCTTCCAGATTTGATTAAACAGAATCAGTGGTATTTGACTTACTGGAAGTGGTTCGTGAGTCCCCTGAATCAGTGTGTGCTACTTTGGTAACAGCTTCGCAGGCACTAGTGTGTGGTTTATTTGGTGCGTGTAATTCAAGAAAAAAACTGAATGCAGTACGTGCTTACACCTCAGTTAATGATGGACTTGATCAGTCACTCGGATACGCCCGCCGCGATTTACCGGCCTAATTACGGGGCTATATGAATTTGTTGAGGCGACTTTACCGTACTGCAAGAACTCTTCGAGTCATTTAAAGTGTGTTAGTAACAATAATCACCAGGAACTTGCGTCACCAACTGTTGTGGCCAAAATTAGGAAACCTTCGCTCAGTACTGTAGGAAAGTATGATACCGACGATGTTGCCGGTTTTGTTGTCCGTCGGAACCTCCTCCTCGAGAATCCCTGCTATAAATCTCTATAAATTTCTTTATAAATAAAACTCGGTTTTTTCTACTTTATTTTCAGAGTCTGAACTTCGCTTATGTGCTTGTCTGCTTGTATTCCTGCGATAACGAGGGCCGTTTGGTGCTGCCATCTAGCGGCGAATTCTCCGCAGGCATTGAGCTCGGGCTATCCACCACGTATTTAAACTGAACACGGTACACGTCTTTCCTGATCACATTGTGTATGTTGCCTCACTGCTTCCTGTACTGGACTGAGCGCCCTTACAACGGATTGCATCATATTACACACAGGAATACTTTCGTAATTACATCTTCTAACTACCCAACACTTCATTATACATTATTTACAACATCTTCTCTCATATTCAAATGTTCCCCTTCAGCTTTCAAGTCATCCAAACAATCATTTCATATTGGTACCACTGCAGTAAGTATCCTTGTGCAATAATTGACACCACTCCTATTGGCTGTTTCAAATTCTCCGCCAGTTGATACTAATATTCCCCTCTTACTCTGATAATTGCCTACTCATTCTAGACTCTTACGGAAAAGTACTGAGACCCAATATCCTTGATTAGCCTTACGTGACTCTCCAGCGCCAAGATTCTACTGCCCGGTGCCATAACATCCGGCTGCAACTTGCCAACATTTATATTATTACCTTTCTTTACTTAAAAATTCACCTTTAACCCTTTCCAGCCAAATTATCTGCAGTGATGAAAAAAAATGTATTTTCCTGTGAATTGCATCTAAAATGTGCGTCCTGAACATGAAACCACCAATATTTAATTTTTGTCGGACTCCCATATGCTCAAAAATTCGTGACGCCATATGGCATCATTGGGCGCACGCGAAGCAAGTCCTCATGAAATGTTCTTCAAATTATGAACCTGAAATACAATCATAATACCAATTATATAAATGCTCCATTGTTAAAACCGGTTCTCCTGGTTATAAAATAGTACTTTTACCAGCATACACTTGAAAATCGTAGACAATGCTACTAAAATCACCTCGAGCAAAAACTTTTACACCCCATTTATGAGGGTTTTCATGTATTGTTTCAATGAACTTCGCCCTTTGAACGCTATTATAATTTCATCCACAGAATTGTACTTTTCGGGCTCAATATCAGCGAATCTAGTTCTGATGGCATCAATAAAAGGCCTGACTTCAAAAGTTTATCATACTCTGGATGATCACGTGACTTCATTTTATCATCGTTGATATGGAAGAAGTTTCTGAGTTTGTCAAACCTATTGCGGTACATAATGTCAGCAATTGGGGGGAATCTGGTTGCTTGTGCCCAGTACGTTCTGTAACATGGCGTCCTGACTACGCCTGACAGAATGAGAATTCCCAGAAATTGCTCTATTTTATTACTTGAGTTCAGTGAGGATCCAGTTTTCTGAACAGAGTATAAATTTGAATTGCCTACAAAATTGTCTATGACAGAATCTGTACAAAATTGTTTGTAATATTCATATGGTGTCATTTCACTTGGTGGATCAGAGTGATTCACTGTGCACTCTGAATTAATAGGTTCTAAGTTTTTACACCGCAACCTTTAGTCCATGAGTACTGGTGAGCCAGAAGTAGATGTTCTTGCCTGAAGTCGATGAGCCAATGGTATTTCATCTTCATCCAGATTAGATCCAACATTTATTTCAAAATTCAGCCCCACTTCCGGAATAGTATTTGGCACTGGTGCTGCAACTGTGTTTGGTGTTGTTACTTCTTCCTTGTCATCATCATTACTGATATCAACGTCAGATACGTCACCTTCCAGAAGAAGAATGACCTTTTCTCAGATAAGTTTTTCACTTAATGGATTCATCTAGAAAAAGAAAATACATAAATAGTACACAACAATTTGAAATGCAACTTCTAAGAAAAATTTATTATGATATAATTTGGAATAGTAGGCTACTTATTTCAGTTATGCTGTTTATTAGCAGGTTTTCTTACATTTAATGATCAAAATATACTGTTAAACGTGTTCATAATATCGTAAAACAACCAGTAATAATGAGAAAGGCCGCTGAATAAAAATCTAATTGCCCAGATAAACATAACCTAAGACATGGCTGCTGCCCACTGATGCCATATGGCATCATACATATTCACACACACAGAAAATCTGTAAAGCTTAACATAACAAGAACTTACATACAGAATATTTATATTACATCCTTTCTCTCCAAAATAACATAATTTGAAACAAAAATGAATAAGATATTGTAATGCAGTACGGTGTGAAGGAGTCTTCAATTCCAAGTCGACTTGATCATGGAACATGCATAAATCTTCGGCGATGTTCACTACTGAACTGCTCCAGTGCTACCAATCAACTCCTAACCCCACACCGTATCCTACCATGATGCTATATGGCAAGGGTACAAACCTATGACAATGAACCACTGCCCTGAGGGTTACAGCGCCGGAAGATATTTTCATCGGCCGAGTTATTGCACTAGAACAGAGGTGTTAGTAGTTGGGGCTAGCCTAGTGCGGCGGGGCTGGCTCTCGGGAACGCAGCGTGTGGAGCCTCTCGGACCGTTTCGGCTCCCTTCGGTTCTACGAACTATACACTGCGTACGTCAGTTTTCGTCGTGGATGTGGGTGGCTCTTGCAGGCTCCTCAGCGCGCCACATTTAACTATACATTATTTTCCTTCATTCCTAAGCAGTAGTACAAATAAAATCCGTCCCTCCAGACGCCGTACATGTTTGTATAATTGTATAACCTACAGTTTTAACTATTTAATTATTTTTAACGCGTTTTAAAATCCCTGAAGAATAAATAATATCTTAATATTAGGACGTACTTTTTGTTACAATGGACCAGTGCCAGTTGTCAGTTCGATGAACCCCACAGAAGAAAGATAATTCCAGCTGACATACTTTAAGCGCATGTGTACAAATGTCAGCGTTTGGAAATTCACAAATTACACGCTTCACTAACTTAGTTGCCGGTCTATTACTATCTAATTGAGAATTATTTCTGAAGTACACTCCTACCAATAATTATAATATAAATATTTATATTTATTGCCTACTATCCTGATCACTACAGTTCAAATTAAGGTAACAGTAATTTCATTGCAATGTCTTGCTTTTTATGAGGATCCTTGGTAGGCTTAAATCTTCTATGAGGTTCAAAGTTAAATTTTTTTGTTGGTAAAACTGCAAGTAGTGAGGATGCAGGTTTGTGGGCCTGAATGGTTGGCAATACATTTTCCAGGCCTTTGTTAATAATGCCGAAGTTTTCGTCAGATTCATCTTCATTTGGGATGTGCACGAATTTATCGAGCAACATTTCCCGCCTCTTCGCTTTGCTGCCCCGGGGCATTGTAGTTCTTGGATTATTGCACGTTGTTGATCTGTAGTGGGTGCCTCGTGAAAATGAAAATCCACAGCCTGTCTCCAGTCATTCGACCGGGTCAGGAATGGAATGGATGAAGCTCCCCAACTATTGACGAGGATAGGAACTGTGCCGGCTCCCGAAGCCTGTCCCACTCCTCTGGGGCAATGATTAATTAATGACAGATGAAATGGTACTGGAGAGTGTTGCTGGATAGAAATATGATAGAGTAAACCGGAGTACCCGGAGAAAAACCTGTCCCGCCTCCGCATTGTCCACCACAAATCTCACATGGAGTGACCGGGATTTAAACCACGGAACCTAGCGGTGAGAGCCCGGCGTGCTGCCGCCTGAGCCACGGAGGCTTATTTGGTTGCCTCATGGATTATTAAATTATTGTCTGTAGACTCAGCTGCACTAGAAGATTCTACTTGCAATTCTGTATATCAAATGAATGTGTTTACACATGTTGAATTTGGTTGCTAAATCTGGTCAGCTGCAAGTGAATGTGTGTGGAGGCACTCTGTACGAAGCAATTTGCATTTGCACAGGCTTTCACTCATTCGCCTTATTTTGTACAGTCCGTTGGAATGTTTTGACTGCACTATCCACATATCATTGTCACATACTGTATCTTTAGGGTCAATCTGAATTGACGATTTGTGGCGTTGATTTTGGCCGAAAGCTTTGAGGTCACTTTACCTTTATTCAAATGAATACGTCTATCGTAGAGTTTGTTTCTTAAAGCATGGTTGGCAATATAAAATCGTTTGGGCTTGTTTCCCTTTAGATATATATGTTTGATCACACCATGCATTCTCTTCAAGTGCATGCACTTATTGAGACCTGAGTGCTGACGATAACAATACGCCCAGCTTGGAGCAGATCACCGATAATTATTCTCATAATATATGCCAAATCGGAAGTGTCTGGGTCTCCTTTCAGAAGCCGTAGGGCCTCCTCAAACATCTTGCAAAAGGCCTCTTCACCTCTCTCTTGCATTAGCGTCCTGATGATGTTATAAATTTCGGCTTTTTTTTACGCTCTATAATCTTACAAAGAGTTTTTCCTCCAAACTCGATCTACATGCCATGAGCAGAACAGTCGATGTTGAGGTGGTTTCAAAACTTTCAACAGGGCATTATCATATACTTCTGCCATATCACACATAAGTACATTTGGTTGAAGTGGAGCACGGAGAGTATCCAGAACGACTGCTAGGAAGATCTCCATAATCGGAAGATATCGTCTGTTAGAAAATATGAACGAGCAAGGAAAGCCTTGAAATAACTTGTCCAACACAAGAAGAATATTCAGTTCAGATCCGTAAGAATTAAGCCCATGAGTGCTGGCCATGCAAATACAATTATTTCCATAATCGCGTAACGTTTCAATCAGCGCCTCATTCATTATAAATAAGACCAAGTCTTTTTCGCGCAGTTGTGGATGGGCATCCAAACTAACACCCTGAGGTTTGTAGAACCGAACTACAGAATCTATTTCTTGCGTTTCCTTTATCCAACAGTCCACACTCGTGCTGTCATTCGCATGTCTAACTGCCTCGGCTTTTATGTTATAATCTCTCGCTATATTGTGAAGATCTTTCTTTGAGATTCAATCGCGGCGCTCTAATTCGCTGCTTTTAATTGAAGACTTAACAGAGTCTAAAATGTAGTCAAAGGGACTCTGCAGTGATATTTTCCTTGCAATGTCGTCCCTTTCTGATTCTGAAAGTCTTAACCGGCCTAGGTCAGCCCGATGACCTACGTGCGTTTTGCAGAATGAAACCACAAATTTGCCAGGATGACATGTGGCATCCATGCTGGCTGGGCAGTATCCATCAATTTCGTTACTTCCCAATATTTTCTTGTGGAACTTGTTTTTCCCTCTGGATTTATAAACACCATTACAATGAAGGTGGAATGTAAATTTTGAGCAGTTATCTCCAACTGTAACCCAACGTCCCCTGCTTCTTACAAACTCGCATAGATGATCCTTTTCGACCTTAGAATTCCAGTTACAAAAATCACTCTGACTAGAAAATTCCACTTTCGCTGGTAATATTGACGTCGATCTTTTACCATATGCATGTTTTTTCCCTTTGCATCGACTTCGTCTGGAAGATTGTCGACAGTAAAATGTCAACTATTTGCTAAGTGGGCAATACCTAGTACGCGGTATGTTTTTTGAACGTAACCGCAGCATATCTTGGTTCGAATATTTAGTAAAGCATAATGTTGATCTGTTGTTATACTGTATTTATGGCTGTAAACTGCCTTAGGAGAAACTAGTACGGTGAGATTATTCCATTTAGTGTGTATGATGTGTGGAGAAGTACCATCTGATTTTCGACAGAATGTTGTCATACCTATTCCAAAGAAACCAGGTGCTGACAAGTGTAAACTACCGCAGCATTAATTTAGTATCGCACGCCTACAAAATGTTAACACGTATTATTTACAGAAGAATGAAAACACAAGTTAAAACTGAGTTGGGAGAAGATCAATTTGGCTTCAGAAGAAACGTAGGAATACATGGACCAATACTGACTTTAGGTCTGATTTTAGAGGATCGAATTAAGAACGACAAGACCAGGTACATGGCTTTCTTAGATCTACAAAAGATATGTTGATTGGACAAAGGTATTTCAAATTCTGAAGGTGACCTGCATCGCATACCTGGAAAGAATAATTATATACAATCTGTACGAACATAAGTCTGCAATGAGAAGAATCGAGGCTTTGAAAGTAGCAACGATTCAGAAAGGAGTAAGGCAAGGGTCCACTTTCTACCCCCTTCTCTTCAAGTTCATATAGAAGAGGCGGTAAAGAAAAAGAGGAATTTGGGAAGGGAATCACAATCCAAGGAGAGGAAATCAAAACCTTGAGATTTGTCGATGATATTGTTATTTTATCTGAGAGTGCAGAAGATCTGGAGAAATCGCTGAAAGGTATGGGCGGAGTGTTGGTAAAGGACTACAACATAAAAACAAAAGTGATAGAGTGCAGTCGAACGAAATCAGGCGATGCAGGAAATATTAAATTAGGAAATGAAGTCTTAAAGGAAGTAGATGAATATTGTTACTTGGGTAGTAAAATAACTAACGGTGGCAGAAGTAAGGTGGACTTAAAATGCAGACTAGCACAAGCAAGGAAGAGCTTTCTTAAGAAAAGAAATTTGCTCACTTCAAATGATATAGGAATTAGAAAGATGTTTCTGAAGACTTCCATTTGGAGCGTGGCATTGTATGGAAATGAAACACGGACGATAACTAGCTCGGAAAGAAAGGGAATAGAAGCTTTTGAAATGTGGTGTCACAGAATAATCGTGAAGGTGAGATGGGTAGATCGAATCAGAAATGAAGAGATACTGAAACGAATTGGTGAGAGGAGATCGATTTGCCCAAATTTGACCAAAAGAAGAGATAGATTGACAAGACACGCAGGACTTGTTCAGTTGGTTTTCGAAGGAAGTGTAGGTGGTAAGAACGGTAGGGGTAGACCAAGGTATGAATATGACAAACAGATCAGAGCAGGTGTAGGATGCAGCAGTTAGGTAGAAATTAAAAGACTAGCACAGGCGCAGTGAAGTGGAATTTAATTTTACTTCCCCCAAACTACTTTTACGCTTTTCTGGAACCCCGAGATGCCAGAATTTAGTGAAAGTTTAGATTTCGTTTACCACTTACCTGCGTGTACGGCTGTCGTTCAGTCAAAGAAGTTTCGAAATGTATGAGACTGGTATATTATTCGAGTCCCCAACATGTACTCGTGACTTCCAACTGGTACTCGAGCATATTCGAGCAGTTCGTCTGCTTACTCCCACGTTTTTCCAGCCCAAACTTGCCAACACTACTTGTTCGCCGAAAATCACCCAGAACAAATCGTGCTGCTTCCCTTTGAATCTCTTCTAGTTCTTGTACACATTGGAACCGTAGTCTAATTCGGGCCTTACATGGCCTCTCCTTTACACCCTTAAACACCTTCACGGTGCAGAGCTGCACCAATCCACGTATGACTCAAACAACAAGAGGAACAACAACAATATTTGCTTTCCAGTAGCGACAATTACAGAGAAAACATTGAATTTTACTCCATTTTATCCGGCTGAAACTAGGAATTATATAAACTGTTAAAACAACCCTTGCTGTCTTATCAGCTAATTATGTCCTTTATTCGCTTTAATTATTAAGAAGTTTATTAGCGGAAATAGGCATAAAATGTCGTTCGTCGCGAGTAACCACCGATTTCTGTAGCGCCACATAAAATAATGGACACTTCGCACGTGTTGTGAGGAAGGGTACCAGGGGAATATTTATTTATTTATTTATTTATTTATTTATTTATTTATTTATTTATTTATTTATTTATTTATTTATTTATTTATTTATTTATTTATTTATTTATTTATTTATTTATTTATTGCGAAAGTCATGGACACTGAGGTACGGTTCATCCGCTTGCCGCGCGCATTCGTCGTCTGGCAGTTTCTTTAGTGTCTATTGGCTTCTTAGTGTGTAGTCAAATACTAAATTATTTTTCATTATATAATCACATCGTACTTCTATTTAATTGCAATACAAGTATAATATTGTTCCTTTGGTGAAAGTTTTATTGTGTAGTATTGTACCGTACCCAAGGGTAAGTACCCTCTAGGACGATGCCTCCATTCCCGTATGAACATCCGACTAACTCAGGGTTGGGCAGAGTGTGGGTAGGTTGTCGGTTGGGTCAGGATAAAAAGTCGAAGTTCTACTCTAAAATATCAATCAATGACAGGAAATGGAGATATAACACGAATGAGAAACAATCATAGGGGGTAAGATGGATTTATTGATAAATATCCCCGATCATATTACGAGAAAACAATTAAATCAAGAAAAAATAATATGTCAAAATGAACTCAAAAATGTAGAAAATAAATGGAAATCAAAACGTTACTTGAATGATAAGACAAAATTTGAAATCAAAAATCAAATTCAACAAACAACATTATATACATCAAGACTGAGCTGCTTCTTATAGTCCAATGTTTATATTGTATGGCAACAAGTGTACGCAAACACTGACATGTGGTATTTCCGTATGGAGTGGAGTTACACACTATCGCATCACAACGATACGGTTTCCAAATTTAAGTTAAATCCGAGAGTCGTCGAAATACTACCGTTAAATAAAAGTTACATTATAAAGAAAAGTTACGACGAAAAGGAAAATAATTAAGACACAATGGACGCTATGTAAGTTATGCAAAATACTAGGGGCATATCCTACACTATATTTACAACAATTCAAATAATCAAACTAAACACATCTATATACATCGGATATCGAGTAAAGTCTTAAATGCTACACAGATTCTAATGTGAAACCCGGTTCACTGCAAAAGATCTAGACAGAACTAGATAAACCACCAATACTTCAGCACTCGGGCCAGGAATCAGTTTGCCATGAGATAACGCCTTTCGCCGGCTACACAGAAACTCACGTATATTCATACCTTCTTAGCAAGCTTTTACCATTGAATATCATCAGACTCAATAGTCTGGAATTAATACTGTCCATTCTGATCACAATATACACTCAGAAGACACTTAGCAGGCACACACATCTGCACAATATTCTTTATCTTGCCAGGCATACAATCATCCTGCATCAATACATTATAATTCGGCAAGCAATCTTTATCTCATTATTTCTCATAAATCCCATTGGCCTTCCACATTATGAGACTCAGTTCATGTACTTTACAGACCATCAGGTAAAACAGAATCCAACTTAACTCAAAGATCTTATTTTAACAACGACGTTCTGCAGCTCCCTTAGTCAGCTTCCGTAAAATCATGCGTCATGCAGAATATCTATACCTGTCTCTCTGAATAACCGAAATGAAAGGAACTAATACGTATTGAACGTTGTATAAAGATGAATCTGTCAATCTAGCCCTTCTAACATGTGAATAAGGAAAACTTGGAATATCCTATACTAAGTAACATATGTAAATAAACAACAACTAATCCTATCAATCCCTCATTTTCCCAATCATCTAATCATAAAGCAAAATGAAAATAAAATAAACATGCATTATTCTCGTATCCGAATCTATCATATTAACAAAATTAAACAAACACATGCCGTCAGGCTTACTTTACATGAAAATTAAAAATTCTATCTAAACTGCCCTAGTACCTTAACATAATTTACATATCATGCCATAAATAACACATGCGTCTTAACTGAATTCCATCCGACGACTCTCGAGATACCAGGATAGCAGTTTACATCCCCGCTGATTGAGGGATTTACTCCATGTTAATCACAGCACTAACATGTGAGAATGCACTTCTTTCTTCTGCATGCATCGCCATCATCTTGCTGGAAAATACTCCACTGGAACACAGAAGACTATGGTTGACAATATCTTCGCTGCTTAATGCTACGAGCCGAAATACCCTTTCTCTTTACAAGATCAGAAAAACACACTGATACATATATAATACACACTTCACTTAAAGGGTGAGAATACAGTTTGAAAAGCAGCACACGGTTCGCTACGGAAGTTCCTCGCGAAACGCGCCCGTCGCGAAGTAGTGAAACAATAGCACGTTTCCATTACACTTGCTACACAGCGGTCACTAAACACCGTCTTTATATATTGAAAGTAAACTCTGCCAAAATATACTCTTCCATTTACTCAAGAACAGTAAAATCTTCCAACTGCACAATTCAAAATATCATTTAGAACCAGTTACTCTTACTGGAATAACACTACGTTAATCACGATCACCAATTCAGAGTTTGTGCTTCCGCACTATCCAAGCATTTAACACAGAGTGACGCTCTCCAAAGCTTGGGTTACTGAGGAGGCTACGGTGACGCCATATTAATACTGGGGTTCCCGGGTGTCTGAACCAACCACCAATCAGAAAATTCGTCGTATATGATGACACAATATTTATTGTGATATTTTTACAAAACACAGCTCAAACACTAGCAAATCGCTTCCACCAATTTTTATATTACTTTTCCAAATATATCTGACTTCTGAAACTGTGGAAAACCGATTACCTACAGAAACTGACTTTAGCAACTGAGCACGTTGGTCATTCTGGAATTAAGATTTGGCGCGGTGTAGCCTCCATGTTTCCCAAGTCCTTAATTTCCATTGGCTGAAATATATTGCTCGGTCAGCATCTACTACACGTGTCGATCCTTGCCAGCGCTTGGTTACGCCATCCTTTCTCACGGTCATACGGAAATATGAAGCAATGTCCAGCGACTCACTGTCTTGCTCAACATCCGGTATCGACTATCATGGGATACGATGCTTTAACATGTTAGACTGTAACTTTTATGAATAAATTTTACATATTGGGTCAAACAATACTCTAATTATTATTATGGGCCGGCAGGATACGGCTCAGTATTGAATCAAAATCTCTATTATACATTACCGCACTTAAGTTGCTAGACCGTCAACCTTTCCCTCTCTGTCGAAATTCGCTCGGAGAACATACACTTACCATTTTGTTGCTTTATTTTCAGTTTTAATATTTTTATATCCCCCGCCCGATATCCCATATACCCGGGTACTTTTCTGATATCCGTACACTTTTTTGCAGCCCCCCCCCACGACTAATTCCCAAACTCTTGCTTTCCATCGCTTCGACACAGATAGCTCTTATGGTGTAGAGAAGAGCTAGGACTTAATGACCTTAACAAGGTACAACCCAGCATTTGCCTGGTGTAAAAATAGGGAAACCAGGGAAAACCATATTTAAGGCTGCCGACAGTGGGGTTCGAATCCTACCCCCACCCCCTATCTAACAAATGCAAGCAGATCCAAACCGTGTAGCCAACTCCCTCTTTTTTAGTCAATAGGAAGTGTCTTCTTGTTTCATGGTGGTCCACACGTGTATTGTCCGGGATTCGACGAGCGGTTATCTTAGTAAGAAGAGTTTCAGCAGACAGCTGCTGAACGATAACGCTTACATTATCTCCAGATGGTCAGGTAGATAAGGGGAACTATCAGTCGCAATCGTAATGAAGTTCCACAGGTGTTTCTACCGTGGGATTATGGTAAACAGCGCTCCGGTTGTTAGGTGGACCGTGCTACACTATAGTATGTCCCGTTCGGGGGAAAATTACGACGAAGTCTTTTCTTTGAAATAGCTTCAAATTTCGTGATTATCATTAACTGTTCCGAGACTCGTTCTCTGGCGTTTACTAATTTAGTGTTAAGTCCGACTCGTCTGAATGGTCAGCGTACTGGCCTTCGGTTCAGAGGGTTCCGGGTTCGATTCCCGGCCGGGTCGGGGATTTTAACCTTCATTGGATTGGTTAATTCGAATGGCCCGAGAACTGGGTGTTTGTGCTGTCCCCAACATCCCTGCAATTCACGCACCACACGTAACACCATTAACCACCACAATAACACGCAGTTACCTACACATGGCCGATGCCACCCACCCTCATTGAAGGATCTGCCTTACGAGGGCTGCACTCAACTAGAAATAGCCACACGAAATTATTATTATTATTTATTATTAAGAATTATTCATTTTTTCCGTGATTTTATTGAAACCTCTCGATTTCCCAAACCCAACTGACACAAACGGGGTTCGCTTCCCAGTGGTGCAGCACCAGAAACAGTTAAAACTATAGCTTTATCTCCGTGGTATATCGCGGGTGAATATACCACCCCCATGTGATGATAATATTCTGCTCATACTAAACAAGTAGATGTCGCTCTTAATGAGTCATTACTTTTTACTGGATGCCTGAAACCTGCACCGAGGGATAAACCCCTTTATTTGGCTGGAATTGCTCCTCCAGAGATCAGGCGTGAAGCAGCTGCATACACAGAAAGGCATTAAAAAGGCATTGAGTTACTACCTCAAATAAACATACATTATACCATCATAAACCTCCTCTTTCAAGACTAATATCCAGTGAGAGCAGCAGATAATACTGGTCAACAGAAATCTTCTCAATTATCTATGTGAAAGATGAGATCTGAACACCATTGGATGGCACCATCAGAAAATATACATGCCGGTTCCACCGAAGAATGTCCTGTGAGGAACGCTCTGAATAGGCTCAGAGCAGGCTTCGCAAGGTCAAAAGATAATTTACAGAAATGGGATTACACCACATCATCAACCTTTTGTGACAGTGCAGTTCAACAAACTACGGAGCACTTACACCAATGTAGACTATGTCCTGCAAGATGTAACATTGATGATGTGATGTTCGCAAGCTCTGAAACCATAGTGTTTGGTAAATATTGGGCTAAAGTAATTCAGATTGTCATCTTTGTCTTTTATATCCTCTGTTTTAGTTGTATATAAGTACACTCACGTTCATAAAAAACAGAACACCTTGAAAGACTAGAGACAGGAAGTTCATATTGACAGGACATGTTCATTAGTATGTTCTGCAGAAACGATTAGCATTTCAGTCACCTACGTTCATTATGTGTCCTGTAGCCTAGTAGGCACTGGGCCTCCATGGGCACTGATAACTTGTTCCATGCGTGATGGCATCGGCGCGCATAAGGCGCGAATGGCGTCCTGGGGTATAGCCATCCATGCTGCATTCACCTGGTTCCACAGTTCCTCTTTGGTGGTTGGTATTGGGTCACAGCACCGCACCCGTCGTTTCACCATATCCCACACATTTTCGACTGGGGACAAGTCCGGTGATCGTGCAAACAAGGGCAACAGTCTGACATCTTGTGACAACAAGAAGGCACGTGTTCGTGCAGCAACATGTGGTTGGCCTCCTGAAATATGGCGTCTGGGGTGTCGTGCAGAAAGGGTATCGCTACGGATCGCAAGATGTCAATCACGTAGGTCAAACTGGCCACAGTGTCCTGGACACGCACCAAGTGTGATTTGTGGTTGTACCCAATAGCACCCCACACCATAAGGCATTGAGATGGCGCTAAATGTCGTGTGCGAATGCAATCAATGTGATGCCTCTCCCACTGTCTGCGGCGAACCAAAATGCTGCCGTCATTTACAAACAAACAGAACCTGGACTCATCAACAACAACAAAAACTATCAGCTCTCATTCCTTTCCCCACTGTCGTCGTTCCATACACCATTGCAGTCTAGCATTTTTATGCACATTGGTCAAAGGTAGGTGGTAATAAATGGCGACGGACTGTCACCCCTGATAGTGTATGATGTGTTACACTCTTCCACTATTGCGCCAGAGCCAAGGAGGACGCAGACCTCTCCTGCAATGCCATTCGACCAGACACACCTCGTCGTGTTCTACGACCTTCTGTGAACCATTATGTACACACCCGTTGCACTGCCGACACACTTCGTCCCACACGAGCAGCAATTTCCCTGATGGATGCATCACTTTCTCTCATGTGAATAATGCACCCTCTTTTCAAACTCACTCATTTGACGGTACGGTTCTCGGATACGTCTGCGAGACATCCTGCACGTCTGCTCAAGTCACACGGATCCATTACCTTCGGTTTATAGAGACAACGAGAGCCGCAGGCACATTTTACCAGTCGGTGGTGGTGTGCCGAGATATCGATGTGGTCCTTGAACCTGAGGGCCGACAAAGTTTAAATACTAATCATTTCTTCAGAACATACTAACGCACATGTCCTGTGATTACGAACTTCCTATCTCTAGTCTTTCAAGGTGTTCTGGTTTTTATGAACGTGAGTGTATTATTATGCATTATATATACTGTATAATGTAATGCTTTTGACACGAATAAATAAATAATTCTTTAGGTTGATGTTATTCTCATAAAGACTTGTAATTCGCTAATAATTATTTACTGTATGCATGTTCAGTGCTCAACCCAAAGTCTGGTCTTGGTCCTCAACAGGTCGACCATAGATGACCTAGGGATCACTGAAGAAGTGTACCTGGGAAATGAGGAGTGAGATACCTCATCGAGCCAGAATGCGCTACTGCACATCAACCTGCCAAGACCATCAGCAGGCCCTTATGAGCGACAAACCTGGACTACAATACAATAGCAAACATTCTTCCAAGCAGAACTCCTCTTCATCTGTGACTGCACAGCCCAATACGGGAGACATGTTCTCCTGTTTCGCTGCATTTGTTGCCTCCTATCGTTCACTATTCCCTTGCGGTTTTCTTCAAAAAGTGCTATGCTGCGATGGATTTTATAATCATCAGGATGAACGGTTGAGGGCTAGAGTCTCCCAGTTGTTAAAATCAATGCGACACATCCTCATCTTAGCCTTAATTACATCCTTAAATCGCTTCCTCCAGAGGATGGTTTTCCGTGGTTTCCCATTTCCACACAAGGCTGTGCCTTCGTTAACGCCAAAGCCGCTTCCTTCCCACTCCTAGACCTTTTTTATCCCATCGTCGCCATAAGATCTATCTATGTCGGTCCGAAGTAAAGCAAATTAAAAATGTAATCGCTTCCGCTGACCTCTCAAACAACTCACTGTTAACTCAGAGTAAAACACTTGCTTGGGAATGTGATTATCGGGCATACGTATTATTGGGTCGATGCATATGTTTCGTGCGGAGCCTATATTTTTTTATTTTTTATATATTTACTGTCACTGTTACGCACTGTAACTCACAATCACTCAGTGATGTATTCACCTCACACTCTACGACCATCTGCCAACATTCAGATAGCAGTTGAATGCCTCGCCTGTATAAGTGTTTTGGTTTTGACTGGAAGAAATCTGTTAGTCAATGGTCAAGAGAAGCTTCGTCAGGAAACACTTGCCCCTGAATGTGGTTAAAAAGAGAGCGGAAAAGATGGAAATCTGAGGAGGCAAGGTCAGGGCAATACGGAGAATCAGGAAGAGGTTCCCGACCAAGTTCAGCAATCACACTTTTGGTCAATATCGCTGTATGCGGACGAGCGTTGTCATGGAGCAATAAGACTGGTTGTTGTCTTTGTTGTCAATAGCAACGGCAAGCCGTCATAGCTGGTCACTATACACAACATTGCTTATCGTTACGTTTCTCGGAAGAAGTGCATGGTGAAGAACGCCATCTTTGTTCCTCCAAACACACAACCTGATTTTCTATGGATGGGCGCTATCCTTGGCACGGCGTTTTGCTTTTTTTTTATGAGGTGAGCCACTCTTTCCTCTTCTTCGTGTTGGCATACAGGCACCATTTCTCGTCACCGGTGACAATGTTCGAAAGGAATGCTTCGTGTCTATCACAAACCAACCGCTGCTGGGCAAGCGATGACAAACATATGTTTACTCGTTGATTTCTGTTACTGTCACTAAGCACATGTGGTACCTATATACCCTATTTCTGTACCATACCCATCGAATGCAAATGGCGTACAGCAGTTGACTGATCACATTCAAAAACTTGCGCCATTTCCCGCGTTATTTGACGAGGATTCTCATGAAGCAACTCATTCAAGCGATGTTCGTCAAAATCTGAAGGTCTTCCAGAACGTGGATCATGAGACAAGTCAAACCGTCCTGCTCGAAAGTGCAAAAACAATTTTTGTGGTGTTCTTTCAGCAATTGCTTCATTCCCGTACACTTCACAAATTGTTCTTGCAGCTCCTGCTGCTCTGGATCCTCGGGTAAACTCAAAGAGTAAAATGTGTCGGAAATGCTCAACTTGACATTCCATATCCGTTTGTCTGAAATATACACAAATAATGCGCTCACAATCAGGATAATTTGTGTTTCACAATACACAAACTCACTTAAAACAACGGAATAACGATAAGCAATCCCTTCACGCCACATTGTTGCCAACCAAAAAGAATACGGCACGAACTTACGCATCGACCCAATACAAGCGCTGACCATCGTAGCTGACATCTTAAATCCATAGCTTCTGTACTGCTGGCCTGTGCCTCTTCAAGCATGGCTCATATCCCAGTCACAAAGCCAAGGATGAGACTGAGACAGTTCAATGTTCTAGCCCATACCAGAAGATACAGTAAACACTAGCGAAGGCAAGTTATGTGAGTACTGAATTACCTTGATCGGAGCTTCTAGCATTTCACAATGTATACCTGTACCTGACAAAATATTACCATTTTCATCAAATCCTTAGAATTATTACGAAAAGTTACTTAACTAATATCGTCGTCTAATTGTTTGAATTAGGGAGACTTTGTAATATTTGTATCCCTTGTCTGTCTGTTAGGTCATTAGCCCAGAGGCTGGTCGGATCCTCAAATAGCACCACCAGAGGTTATGCGGTTATAAGGAAACCTCAAAAACCAATGGCAGCACCAAAATGAGGCGTACTAGGCAAGAAGAGGAGTGATGTAGTTTGCCATTGCTTTTCTCACTGGGTCAGAAAGTACTATTGCAGCACGACTGACCCTATGAGCAGCACAGTTCATAACACTCAGATGCACTAGTCGTGCTCTGAATGTCATTACTCAGCACTACCCATACCCCCACCAGCTTCCATACTGTCACAGCCATGGATGTTGACTGGGACTTCGGTGGAAGCTACACTTTACTCTGGCCTGTGCCAAGAGATGGATGCAAAAGTACTGTATCCATAAAAAAATGACAGCAGGCACTTGTATCCCTTATGTTATTATTATTATTATTATTATTATTATTATTATTATTATTATTGATATTCGAATAACCCTTTTTAGGGTACGATAAATCAACTTTGCTTACTTTTCTTTGTATTTAACTTTCTCCCTTTCCAAACTTCCTTCATTTTCTGAGAATGTTGTCCTTTTCCTCTTGAGTCCATTTTCTTCCAGTTGTTAATTTCTTTCTCTACTGAAATCCTGCTTTTCGTGCTACTTCTCTGAAACGTTTTCTGTTTTCTACCGTATCTATTTTAATTCCAGCGTTTTTCATATCCTTTTCAATTTCAATGAACCACGCTGGCTTGGATTTGTCACTGTTCAATAAGTTGAAGATTTGTTTAGTTAGTCTATTGTTATTCATTGTATAATTGTGTCCAAGAAAATGGAGTTTTCTTTTCCTCATTACAGTTGACAGTTTTCAAGTTTTAAATATAGCTCTCTGTTTTATCATAGTCTAAATTCGGCATTGTGGTTTCTTATAGGTCCTAGTACTTTTCTGAAAATTATTCTTTCAACTTTTTTCAAGATCCCCAATTCTTTGCATATAAAATTTATCGCCGGACCACTGTTTGATAATGTCTGAATTTCAAGTTCCAAGATGGAGATTTCTTATTGTGTATATTTTTTGTCATATCAAACATCCTTTCCATTTTGTTTACTCTTATTATTATTATTATTATTATTATTATTATTATTATTATTATTATTATTATTATTATTATTAATCGCTAGGGCTACTAAGGACGGCGAGATCTGACCTGTTCTTCTTATTGTCGCTCCACCAGGTTTTCATTCTTTCGGAGTGCGCTTTCTTCCATGCATCAGAATGGACATGCTTCAGTCGAGTTGGGACTTCTTCTTGATGAACCAGTCTCAGTCTGTGTTTGAGTGATGCTCGGAGTTGAATGTCTGTTTCTGAGATTCCATACTTTAAAAGAACCTTATCTATCTCCACCAACCAAGGAAAAATCGTTTTGAGACTTCTGAAGGAGGATGACAAACGTTTACAGATTCTGTCAACGTGAAATGTTATCCTTCCTTTCCGGATTACCCTTGATATCTTTTTAGTGTGGGTATATATTTCTATGTTGCTCCGAAGTCTGCAAACACCATCTATGAGATTGCGACCAAGAATTTTTCGGATAATCCTCCTTTCCTTAACTGCCAGTTTTTCAAGCAGGCTGTGCGTTCGAAATGTTGAACATTCTGCCGCGTATAATGCTTCAGGTCTAAGTACAGTTTGATAATGTCGAATTTTTGAATTTCTAGAAATGAACTTTTTGTTGTATATGTTTTGAATTAATCGGAAGGCTGTTTCAAACTTGTTGACACGTGTTACGACGGCGAACTTCTCAACCCATTCAGCAAGGTACTTGAACTTTCCACTTTCAAGATTCTACCGTGCGTAGTCAGAGGATGTGGCGAAGCATGTATGATGTTAGAGATGACGTGGGTTTTGATACAGGGGATTCTGAGGCCAATCTTAAGTGTGCATTCATGCAGGTAATTGATTTCTTGAGTAGCTAGTTCAGGAGAGCGAGGTCATCTGCAAAAGCAAGGCAGTCAATATTGATACCTTTATGAGTTCGGTGTATTTGAACTCCATTAGGAATTCCTTTAGATTGTAGAACATGTCTCTCTTCCCGGATTACTCTCTCGAGAGCACAGTGAAAAGTAGTGGTGATAGACCATCTCCTTGCCGAACTCATGTTTGGATTTGAAAGGCTTCAGAAATCTCCCATCTGAATTTCACTTTGGAAGACGTACCAGTCAGTGCACTTTGAATGATCTGTCGAGACTTGTTATATAAAATTCTGGGAGAACTTGGAAAAGGGTTGTGCGGTCATTATTATTATTATTATTATTATTATTATTATTATTATTATTATTATTATTATTATTATTATTATTATTATTAATTATGCGATTTTCCCTCTAAGGAGCATTATTTAGCACTGGACTTCCTGTTCTTCTTATCTTCGCAAAACTTCTTCATCCTTTCACTATGGGTTTGTCTTCTCTCTTGTGTCGAAGCATTTTTTCAGTTTTTAGTTCTTGACTGTTGGGTTCTTGGATATTAACTTATGCGAATTAATTTTCTGTCTGAATGTGGTGCGTATAATTGCCAGTGGGTCAGTATTAATTTCTGGAAGGTCGCTATGAGTGTCTACCAACCAGCGTAATTTGGTTTGTCGGGTTTCATTAACGATTAAAAAGCTCCTTTGATCACTCGAAAGTACTCCATTCGTGCTTTATGTCCGTAAAATTTCATACGCTTGTTCCGTATAACTGAGCAGAATTCCTGAATTATAGAATACAGTTCTGAGCTTTTACGCATCCAGATACCACCTTGAATATCTTCCTGAGCAGGCTATCTGCTGTTCTATTTCCTGTACGTCCTTGATGTTAACGCTTAAGGATGACGTCTCACAGTTGCGTACAATGCTTCTGTGAGAACAACTCTGTGGTAGTGTCGGAGTTTAGCTTTGGTGGAAAGCGATTTCTTATTCTATATTTTCGAAGTGATAGTGTAGGCTTTACGTAATTTTTCTGCACGTGTTATATTAGCCGTTCCCAAACATTTCACTAAGTACCTGAAGTGCTTAACTCGTGTGATGTTGCCAAATTTGGTTGCAAGTGATGTCAGGATTTGGTTTCTGGTGTCCAGGTGTTGTGTTTTCTCATAAGAGATTTGGAGGCCAGTTTTAATGTCGATTTCATGAAGTTTCTCGATGGCATGTCTGGCTTGCTCATGAATCCTACTTTAGAGGTTGTGTCTGTCAAAGTCTGTCCAATTAAGCAGTTGCTTTGTTTTCCACACCACATCCATGCAGTACATTGAACAGGGTGACGCGATCAATAGAGTCGTATGCTTTTCTAAAGTCTAATCAAGTAACAACTGTGCGTTTCGATTGGCGGTGTTGCAATATTAGTCCATTATTATTATTATTATCATTGTCAATATTATTATTGTTGTTAATATTAATACTATTGTTAAATCTATTATTAGCTGAAAACGAAACTTAACGCAATATTGAAGATGTTACCATAAAAAGTAGGCAATATGGGCAGATGATCGTCTAGTGATTGAAAGAAAGTTCCCACGATGATCGATGTGTGTTTTCCGCAGATTGCTATCTACAAAACACTGCTGTTGTGGCTGGGAAGAGACCATATACGCGCCTGTTGGCAGAGTTGGAGCACGGGTCCTCACCTTGGTGGTGGTGGTTGTGGTGATGGTGCTAGTAGTGATTATTGTTTTAAGAGGAAGTAGAACTAGGCAATCATCTTCTATTGACAGTAATCAGAGAGGAGCAAAAATGGAATGGATCCCACTCTTTGAGAACTGAAGATATCGGAGAACGAGAGACGAAGGGCATGAAAATGAAAGACTCCCCAGGCCTCCAGCGCTCTAATACCGTCAGGGTCGAAAAAGAACAAGAGTTGACCAAGCGAGGTCGGATAGGGAAGACGAAAGTGAGGATCCGAGCATAAGTAAGTGGAAGCAATACCAGGACTCAGCTGAGGGCCCCATGGTCGCCAACCCACGCTCTAAAGTTCAGAGCGTCTGAGGCACCGTTTAGTAGCCTTTACAGCCCCCACCCACAGGGGGAACCCTCAGCTTGGGACCACGGGTCTCCTAGCGAGTCTCGCATTACTGTCACTTATTTGTGCCAGGCTCCTCACTTTCATCTTCCAATGCGACCTCGCTTGGTCAACTCTGTTCTTCCAGCCTCGATGGTATTAGGTTTCTGAGGCCGAGGGCACTCGTTCACTTTTTCGCTCTTCATGGCCGTTGCCTTTCTTTGGCCGATACCCTCATTCTTTGAAATATCATAATTGTTCGTTCCGGTTAATGTTAATAGAGGATGGTTCCTCTTACAACATTAATAAGCACCACAAGTTGAACATCCCACTCTGGTATGTGAAGTAAGGAGAGGAGCACCCATGTGGAACGAGGAAAGACAGAACTGACCGTCGAGCGGAAATGTCAGTTTAAAACACTGTGAAGGACATTTCCAGTAGATCAGCTGTCATGTCGCTGGTGCGTGACTACAGCAGCTACTACTACACAAAATGAGTTTAATGAAGGTTACAAATGTCTTCACATGATCATGAGAGTATTTAGGGGTCGTAGTAAGAAAGTAAAGGAGAGGGCACATAAGTCTCTGGTAAGACCCCAGTATATGGAACGCACTTGATTCGTGAAAAGATTTAGAGGAAAGCAGCACGA
This sequence comes from Anabrus simplex, assembly GCF_040414725.1. Classification (NCBI taxonomy): domain Eukaryota; kingdom Metazoa; phylum Arthropoda; class Insecta; order Orthoptera; family Tettigoniidae; genus Anabrus; species Anabrus simplex. The sequence goes on from NC_090267.1 coordinate 517,485,984, forward strand.
TTTGTTCTGGGGAGAAGTGGACTGGGAAGACTTGTCAGTAAGGAGACGAGCTGCTCTACAAAGTGAAATGTTTCGAACTGTCAATGGAGAGATGGCATGGAATGACATCAGTAGACGAATAAGCTTGCGTGGAGTGTTTGAAAAGGTTGGAATTCGAGAGGAGAAATTGGGGAAAATACTCGTTTACAGGAAGAGGAGTAAGGAATTGGAATAATTTATTTCAAGACAAATGTTTGATACATTTCCAACTTGTTTGAACTCAACTAAGAAAACTGATAGAGAATCCGACAACAACAACAACAACAATAATAATAATAATAATAATAATAATAATAATAATAATAATAATAATAATAATAATAATCAAACTTGATTTTCATTCGACTAACTACTCCTACAGTTTTCAGAGACGTGGACGAGTTCCTTTACGTGTCAGTGGGTCGATGACTAGTTTTAAGCCTTGCACAACGTCTACTTAAACAACGTCTAAGTAGTTCATGATATTCCATTGCATAAACAATGTTCAGCCGACGTTTAGCTACATGTTTAAAGTTTCAATATTGCTTCAGAAATAAAAATAAATAGAAGTATTTTCCATGCGAGTCGCAGGTCGCAACCAATGTAATTCGTCGGTGTGTGCGCCAAACGTTAGTCAGCTGTCATGAGCATGACTGGCCCACAGGTAAGAAATGAATTCGCATTATATTATCAACACTAAAGCGACACGCCACCGCACAGTGAGTGTTATCTAAATAGCTTCTGCAAAGGGAAGATGAAACTGTGGAACGGAATAAGTTGTACGGGCCTATTAGATGTAGCTTGCATTCGAAACGTACCATCGGCAGCCCTGTGCTTTTCCCCTTTTACATCACGCAAATACTTGAGCTATTATTCCGGCAATACCTCTTCCTTCGCAGTCCCTGCCTTTTCCTAACTCAAAGTTGCCGAAAACTTACTGAATTAGCCCGATGATTATCCCTAATAAACACATACACAACCTACTTTTTAGCGTCACGGTTATGTGTGCTTACTTGCTACTAAAGGTAATAACCGAATTCTTCCCGGTTGATGTAGGTGACAGCCGATCGGGACAAGTTATTCTAGTACGGATGTAGTCCAAGTAACCTAGGGAAATTATTCCAAATATTCTAAACATAATAAAATATATCGGTTGCCAGGAATTGTAGTTAAGTTGACAGTTACCAGACTGCCCCTTGTGTCGCACGTTTCATGGTACATTAACTCTGGTTGTAATTCACTCCAAAAATTTGAGGTTAAACAGTGTTGTCGACAGTGTTTAAACATGGCTGGTTAAGCATCGGTTTTAGACAGTGTCTAAGTGATAAATAATGTCTTTGCAATGCGGCAACCATATTTAGACCATGTTTAACCGTAAACATGATCTGAAGACAGTTTCTGCAATCCGCCCACAATGTTGGTCCCGTTCGCACTTCCAAGACCTACGCAGTTCCATTTCAAGCATGAACATCCTTTCATCAGAAGCACGAAGTCGAATGTCCGACTCCTTTTTTGAATGGTCAGCGTTGAGGAGTTCGGTTCATAGGGTCGCGGTTTCGATTCCCGGTCGGATCGGGGATTTTAATCGCGTTTGATTCATTTTATGGGCCAAGAACTGAGTTTGTTTGTACCAACACTCTCAGACAACATACCACACTACCCACCACCACAGAAACACGCAATAGTGATTATATCCCTCCATATAAGATTGGCGTCAGGAAGGGCATCCGGCCACAAAACAGAGCCAAATCCACACGTGCGACGCAGTTCACACCAGCATGTGATAAAAGCGGAAGAAGAAGAAGAAGAAGGAAAAGAATCTGTTTAAGTAAGTGTTAATGGAGAGCTGTGGTAACAATATAAAAATCAACGCGAAGTGAAGCGTAATCCCGGATGAGAATATTTCTTCGACTGGAACACATATCGTGCTGCTCGCAACGTGGATTTTTAAGTGTTTTCAACACTTAGCTTGGGGCAAAACAAACCCCTATGAGTTCCTGTCTGTTAAAACACAGTGCAAATTAATAAAACTAGGGCTTCGAGTCCCGCTGGAATCGAAAGTTTTCAGCTCATTCTTTAATATACAAAGTTAGTATAAAACCGCAGTACACTCATCAATATTTAACCACAGAAACTCGCTATAAAGTGCAGAATGTGTAAATAATAAATAAATAGTTTTCACATTCTTCGGGCTGGCCTGGCGTTCTAGGGGTAGAAAGCCGACCAGGTCAGCGATTTTTAACTGGATCTGAGATGCACTCAGCCTACGTGATGAGCTATCTGACGGTGAGAGAGCTTTCCCAGTCTACAAAGTCAAGAATAATGCCCGAGAACTATACATGGAAGGTTGAATTCAGAGGATGCCATTATATTATTTTATTTATTTAGTTAGTTGTATATTTATTTATTTCTTAATCTATTTACCCTCGAGGGTTGGTTTTTCCCTCGGACTCAGCGAGGAATCCCACCTCTACCGCCTCAAGGGCAGTGTCCTGGAGCGTAGACTTTGGGTAGGGGGTACAACTTGGAAGGAGGACCAGTACCTCGCCCAGGCGGCCTCACCTGCTATGCTGAACAGGGGCCTTGAGGGGGATGTGAAGATTGGAAGGGTTAGACAACGAACAGGGAAGGAAGCGGCCGTGGCCTTAAGTTAGGCACCATCCCGGCATTTCCCTGGAGGAGAAGTGCGAAACCACGGAAATACACTTCGAGGATGGCTGACGTGGGAATCAAAGCTTCCTCTACTCAGTTGACCTCCAGGGTCTCAGTAGACCTCGTTCCAGCCCTCGCACCACTTTTCAAATTTCGTGGCAGAGCCGGGAATCGAACGGGGGCCTCCGGCGGTGGCAGCTAATCACACTAACCACTACACCACAGAGGCGGAATTAATTTATTCTTTTATTTCTTTATTTACTCATCTATGTATCTACCTATGGTCTTTCACGGGGCGGCCACAAAGTCCCGTTACTTACAGCCTATGTACACTGTAGTAAAAGTATGTTTGTGTTTCTGTTTCAGATCGTATCAACGTGTTATTGCGAGAGAAACCAGGGCGCTACGGCTACTGAAGAGATGCTCATTGACTTTCTGACGCGGTTTGTCTTCCTCCGATACAAACACATTTCAGATAGAATATAAACTCTTCTCCATATGAGGTGAAACACGCAGCCAGTCACGGAATCTGTGGAGAGAATATCGAAAATGTCGCCGCGTAAACGATCTGCAGAACTGGGTATTTTATATTTACTGTAATTGCTTTATAAGGAATCTGATATTCAGGAATGTCAAATCTTCATAACGAATAACTAGAGGAGTAGAAAATGAAGTGTGAGTGAATGAAGATATAAACCCTGTTAATAGCGAGGTATTCCACTTGACTTGTGCATTATTACACTGCATTCACTGGAAATACTTCGTATTTACTTCATCTGTGTACAAGCAAAAAAAAAAAACTAGCGTTTCATATTGAGATGCAGAAGCGGAGCAAAGTCACCCCGAAATGTAAACGGCAAGATCCTAAAAGATTGTCGCGTGTATCTAAAACATCCCCTACACACGACAAAATCTGCTGGGCGACCACTTACTGTCGCGACACCCTGCGCTTGTACAACTCGGGGGCAGTGAGTGGATTGTATTAGTAGACTATTACAATCGATGATGTCGGAAAAGGAGAAGGAGATATGGGATATTTCAAGTTCCAGTTACCTCAGTAGAGATATGCGCAATCAAGCGTTAGAAATTTAAGCAGATAAATACAAACTGGTCGATGAGGAAGCGACCACCTCTATTTTAGAAAGGAACATGGAAAATATGTGGTGACACGACCGCACTAAATTGCAAATCTTCGTAAATCGCACAGGCTGCTAAAAACCTTAGTCTTATAAGTCGCTCTTGAACACTCTCACTTTCCCTCATCTCATCACACGGTCTTGTTTCTTGCCACCATATCGAGCAGTTCATTGGAAGTGTCGATATCAATTCGTAGAAAGTTTCTAAAATCGAATGGCTCTAGTTTTTTAATAACATTTGTTTGCCTAAATTCTTTTCTCTCTTTTTAGTCCAATATTTTTTTCTTTTGTATCGACTTCAGTGACAACATAGGCAGTGCAATTCCTATTTTTTGAAACTTAGGAAATGAGGAGTCATGATCACGCCTGTTTCTTAGAGCGAGCCAGCCAGCCTACTGCAGATCGGGTCCAGCATACGCTCATATCGGCCAACGCCTGTTCAAGAATTATAGGATTCTACCATGAATCAGTCGGTAGATGCAGAGTAGGTCTCGGCCAATATGCGGCCACGGCTGGCCGTGGTCCGACAGCTCTGCACTCCGACCAGCCAACCGAGCAGAGGAGGGGTGGCCACGGCTCTGCACCTCTCCATTCGGGAGAGGGGACAGGGCTGGACCTCATGGCTGCCCTGAGAATGTTTTTCCGTGGTTTCCCACTCGCCTGCACTAAGGCGAATGCCGGGACAGTTCCTAGAATAGACCACGGCCGCCAACCCCCTCACCTTCTCCGAGCATCTCTTTCACCGTAACAAATCTCCCGGCCTGACAGACGGCGTCACCCGCCTCCTCCTTCAGGGGAGGAATGAAAACATTATTTTAGTAGTGGTAGTTCAGTGCAGCACTGTACTAGTAGTAGCAATGTCCAAGTTAACTGGACCGGAAGGGACACACAACATAAACAAGGAATCCTGTTCCGTGTGGTTTTAAATGCCTTGTCATTCTAGTTGAGGTTGGAGGTTTTCCTGTCGCTATTTTCTGACCTAACTTCCTCGTCGTGGTTGGCGTTCTGCAACTTCCCCATCCATTTGCGACTCTGTGTGACCAGATGAAATTCATTTAATTTTTCCTCTCGTTTTCCAAATCGATATCGAGAAGAAACTTGCAGATAGCAACACTTGAAGGTGAATCTGATGCTAAAACTTTTAAGAGGAAATACGACTAGACAGCCAACCTTGCTTAATATTAACCAAAGGGAAAACACGAAGAGGTGTAGGACAGAGAAAATTGTAAAAAAAATAAAATAAAAAAAAATAAAAAAAAAAGCTTTGCAACTAGCGTGATTACTAGATCTAAAATCTCCTTGACGTATGACACCAACTTACATTTAGTAATAATAATAATAATGGCCAATATTGATGCTTGTTGTTTAAAGGGGCCTAACATCGAAGGTCATCGGCCCATGGCCAATATGAAAGACAGTCCATTTTATATGAAAATAACAAAGGAGAGTGGCTAAATATGAAGAACAATGAAAAACAGGATAAGGAGGCAAAATTAATGAAAATGATTGCAGCATACATGAAGACTCTTGAGATTTATCATGGGGAGCTATGATCCGACACTTCCAGACAGGTGTAAGACCAGAAGTTTTATACGCAACACTGAGCTTGAGAAATAAACCCTCAAAACGAGAAGTGAATAAACTAGAACGAAGGATAGGAAGAAAGATCTTAGGACCTATTAAAAAGAAGAAACATGGAAGCTCAGAAAAAGTGAAGATGTGCATAACAAGGACGTCATCAGGAGAAGGAGGCTGGAATCTCAAAGGTAAAGCCGGATGACACCAGGTAGTGACTGATGATTTGAGGCCGAGCGGGACAACGGAACAAGATGTCCTAGATAGACACATCATTAAAGAACAAACATTCAGGATTGGAGGGTACCCCGAGATGAGGTCAAACTAGCGAACCGACTTCCCTGGTGAGAGGACACACGAAACGCTCACTTTAAGAGAAAGAATGTGGGCAAACATACGTAAACATAAACCTGAATAAACGTAGTGCAATGAGGCCGTAACGATGTTAATATAATAATAATAATAATAATAATAATAATAATAATAATAATAATAATAATAATAATAATAATAATAATACCGGGAGGTACACCTCAACCCCGCGCACTTAAATGAAGCGCCTTGAAGAACGCTATCAGACAAAACTTGAACCAACTAGTGCAAGAATTTGGGACGTTAATCAACAGATGTCACTACTAAAGTCATAGAGTAACATGTTATTTTACGGTTTCATAATCTCACTGAATTTCTTTTGTTTTTGTTTGCAACAAGTATTTCAAGAAGTTTGGAATTTTCTCCATAGAGGTCTCGATTCAAAAACTGTCATGCACTCTGGTAGAAAGTGGAACAACTAGAAATTTAAAGACTTTTTGTGTTTATATGTTTTCTGAACTGAATTGACTTTGCTTATTTTTGATACTTCAAGGTTCTCCACACTTCGTACTCATCCCGCCAGCTTGGGAGTCTGGCTAATCATAACTTTTGTGTATTTAAGTTTCAGCTAATCATGGGCTTCTTGTAACCTTTTGTCTGTCCAATAAAATGAGAGAGTGTGTCCGGATTTAGTCCAGAGCCTTCTAGAACCTTCCTCTCGGGTTATTAAAGCTGACGCCTTTTCGAGTTAACTTGTCTAATTGATCGTCGTATTACTGAGTATGTGTGTTAAGTGAGGAGGCGGGGTCCTCATTCTTCAGCAGACAGAACACCATCCCAGGTAATGGCCACAAGTTTTCTATCTCAGAAGTTATCTCCGCAAGCTGACCTCGAGGGGAAGGTTCCAGTCGTTAACTATGTAACAATCAATTTCCTAAACTGTAAACTTTCTTTCTTCTCATGTAAAATTCCATGTAAGTCCTAATGACTTAAACTGTAAATCGGGGATAGAGAGTGCCCTTCAATTAATCCTGAAGTGACTATGATTTTGTAACGGCTTTTCTCTTGTAAATTGTAAATTTACTTGTCCATGTAGTCACCTCTGCACCATCGCGCAAGTGTTCGCCTGGGCCAGTAATTGAACCTGTTATTATCCACGAAGGCCTGGTAGAATGGGTACTCGATACCCCTGTGTAAACTGAAAATGCAAATGTGGTGAGAGCTGAACTTAGAAAAATTATAGAATATTGTTATGAAATCGGAACTGTTTCTACTTTTCTGTGTGGTACAGTTATTTATTTTTCGACCTTATTTTGTGTTTATGTGCATGTACATGAATATTGTTACTTGGGTAGTAAAATAACTAACGATGGCAGAAGTAAGGCGGACATAAAATGCAGACTGGCACAAGCAAGGAAGAGCTTACTTAAAAGAAGAAATTTGCTCACTTCAAACATTGATGTAGGAATTGGGAAGATATTTCTGAAGACTTTCATCTGGAGCGTAGCATTGTATGGAAGTGAAACATGGACGATAACTAGGCCAGAAAGAAAGAGAATAGAAGCTTTTGAAATGTGGAGTTACAGCAAAATGCTGAAGATTAAATGTGTAAATCGAATCAGATATGAAAGGGTACTGAATGGAGTTGGTAAGATGAGAAGGACTTGGCAAGTTTGATGAGAAGAAGAGACAGGACACATCCATACCTCGATGGAAGTGTAGGCGGTAACAATGGGAGGGGTAGACAGAATAGAGTAGATGTAGGATGTAGTAGTCACATGGAATGAAGGCTCAAACGAGAAGATCTATTCCTTTCCTGCACGAGGCTTATTACTTTGTCTGTCATCCACGGGTTCTAGCTGTTTTCGTCGCGAAACTTCTCGTGCTGTTTCCGGCATAAAATGTTTTATTGCTTTCCATTGCTGGTTCGAGGTACATTCAGGTTAACATGATTATAATTGAGAAGCTAACTGACGGTGAGGTAGCGGCCCCGGTCTAGACAGCCACGAATAACGGCCGAGAGGATTCTTCACGCCGACCACGCGACACCTTGTAATCTTCAGGCCTTAGGGCTGAGCAGCGGTCGCTTGTTAGGCCATGGCCCTTCGAGGCTGATACGCCAAGGGCTTTCGTTTGGTATTCCATTGCATTGTGGTACTATTGTTCCCTGTTGGGAAACCACACTTGTTGCGTATACATCTTTCATAGTCATCCGAAATTTTGTGTAACGATATACTGTAAACTTATGTAACAAAATGTTACCTAGCAACCGTGCCGGCTGTGATGTAAGATATACGTGGATGGTCAGACAATGTTACCTAGCAACCGTGCAGGCTGTGATGTAAGGTATGGATGGATGGTCAGACAATGTTACCTAGCAACCGTGCAGGCTGTGATGTAAGGTGTGGATGGATGGTCAAACAATGTTACCTAGCAACCGTACAGGCTGTGATGTAAGATATACGTGGATGGTCAGACAATGTTACCTAGCAACCGTGCAGGCTGTGATGTAAGATATACGTGGATGGTCAGACAATGTTACCTAGCAACCGTGCAGGCTGTGATGTAAGGTATGGATGGATGGTCAGACAATGTTACCTAGCAACCGTACAGGCTGTGATGTAAGATATACGTGGATGGTCAGACAATGTTACCTAGCAACCGCGCAGGCTGTGATGTAAGATATACGTGGATGGTCAGACAATGTTACCTAGCAACCGTGCAGGCTGTGATGTAAGGTATGGATGGATGGTCAGACAATGTTACCTAGCAACCGTACAGGCTGTGATGTAAGATATACGTAGATGGTCAGACAATGTTACCTAGCAACCGTGCCGGCTGTGATGTAGGGTATGGATGGATGGTCAGACAATGTTACCTAGCAACCGTGCAGGCTGTAATGTAAGGTACGGATGGATGATCAGACAATGTTACCTAGCAACCGTGCAGGCTGTAATGTAAGGTACGGATGGATGATCAGACAATGTTACCTAGCAACCGTGCAGGCTGTAATGTAAGGTACGGATGGATGATCAGACAATGTTACCTAGCAACCGTGCAGGCTGTAATGTAAGGTACGGATGGATGATCAGACAATGTTACCTAGCAACCGTGCAGGCTGTAATGTAAGGTACGGATGGATGATCAGACAATGTTACCTAGCAACCGTGCAGGCTGTAATGTAAGGTACGGATGGATGATCAGACAATGTTACCTAGCAACCGTGCAGGCTGTAATGTAAGGTACGGATGGATGATCAGACAATGTTACCTAGCAACCGTGCAGGCTGTGATGTAAGGTACGGATGGATGATCAGACAATGTTACCTGGCAACCGTGCAGACTATGTCTTATGCCTGGTGGTCACCTGAAATAAACAACCGGGAGACATATAATATTTTATATTACTATTACCATTTTATTTCTCACTGTTTTTCAATATTCCATATTTTTACCCTTTTCCTGTGTGGATTATTTTAACTCATATCCAAAACTTAGGTGAGGTAATAATGGTTTTTTGAGATTTTGATTCAATAAATTACAATAAAACTTTCACCAAAGGAACAATGTTTACACATGTATTACAATTACATAGGAATGCTGTGTTTATATAATTGAAAATCATTTAGTATTTGACTACACGCTAAGAAACGAACAGACACTAAAGAGACTACCAGACTTACGAATACAGGTGAATCACAGCACTTGCAAAGTCTCCACTAGTCGCTGTGGCGCTTTACAAGTCGGTTATCCCGGACGAGCGACACTGTGTGCGTATTTCCGCTAAGAATTTTGTTAATAATTAAAGAAAATAAAGGAAGCTGATAGGACAACAGGGCTTGTACAAATTGCTTTTTTTCCCCTAATAAATCTTATAATTCATAGTTTCAGCTGGCTAAAATGGAATGGAATGTAACGTTTTCTCCACAAAGTGGGGGATGCCTCGTCTCAATAATCGCTGCTACTTTATTGGATTATAAGCCCCTGTCATGTGTGTCATCCGTCGCCGAGGAAACTGTTAGCATATTCATCCCGTGAGCAGTCAGCTGTTTCACTGTATGCGGTAGGTCTCGCCCCTAACCTAGTTTGGAGTAGCTCTCATCTGATTACGGGAGATCGATGGTCGTCAGCTGATGTATCACATTACCTGCTCGAGATAGCAGACACCGCTCCTTCTCTCTTCAATCACCACTGATTGCATTTAGGGCTTTCGTCCAGGCGGCAGACTTCCTAGCAGTTGTTGATCTAGTATTTTCATCAATGGCTAATTATTCGAATCCCTAACTCCCCTTCCTGTAAACGAATATTTGCCGCAATTTGTCCTCTTGAATTCCAAGCTAGCGGTAGTGTAATCATACAGCAGGTACAAAGTTGTCTAATTCCCAGCTACTGTCCACCAATATTCAGCCAGGCTGTTTTATTCGGGACACACCAGTAATCCCATCTATCGGAGATAAGTGGCAGCAGAAGAGACATCACAACAACAATCAAAGTCATGTTATTGGTGATCAGTTTTATGAGCTTTCGATATTGTATATGTTCACATTTAGTTTTCTTCTGACTCTGTGATATTAGGGCATCTAATGCGTGCGTATGAGGGTGTTTAGTGGTTGTAGTAAGGATGTAAAGGAGAGGGCACATAAGTCTCTGATAAGACCCCAAGTAGAGTATGGTTCAAGTGTATGGGACCCTCACCAGGATTACTTGATTCAAGAACTGGAAAAAAAATCGAAAGAAAAGCAGCTCGATTGGTTCTGAGAGATTTCTGACACACGAGTAGCGTTACAAAAATGATGCAAAGTTTGGACTGGGAAGAATTAGGAGAAAGGAGAGGAGATGCTCGAGTAAGTGGTATGTTCCTAGGTGTCAGTGGAGAGATGGCGTGAAATGACATTAGTAGACGATTCAGTTTGAGTGGCGTTTATAAAAGTAGGAAAGGGCAAATGACCTAGCTGCCAGGCCCGTTTAAACAAGAAACAACAAAGTTGTAAAGATCACAATATGAAGATAAAGTTGGAATTCAAGAGAACAAATTGGGGCAAATATTCGTTTATAGGAAGGGGAGTTAGGGATTGGAATGACTTACCAAGGGAGATGTCCAATACATTTCCAATTTCTTTGCAATCATTTCATAAAAGGCTAGAAAACAACAGATAGGGAATCTGCCACCTGGGCGACTGCTCTAAATGCAGATCAGGATTGATTGATTGATTGATTGATTGATTGATTGATTGATTGATTGATTGATTGATTGATTGATTGATTGATTGATTGATTGATTGATTGATTGATTGATTGATTGATTGATTGATTGATTGATTGATTGATTGATTGATTGATTGATTGATTGATTGATTGATTGATTGATTGATTGATTGATTGATTGATTGATTGACTCCCTCTTGTCTTATTCCTGTACGAATTCTTTCTCTAGTTTCTCTTTTTCGTTGTCGATTTGGACCCGACCACGTCAAAACCATCACCAGTTAACACTGTTAAACAAAATGTTAGCAATGCTCGGCGTTGATATGGACTAAGTAACAAAAGTCTAAAAACATCAATTCTATTATAATAGTCGGTACTGTAAAACTGTACAACACATAAAGGATCAGAAATTGAATTCTCTATAACTTTTGTTATGTAGTACTTTTCGATGGCGTCTTCCCCTAAACTACTATTTCATCCAGTGTGAATAAAATGATTTGTACATACCGATTTTCATTAAATTCTGTTCACCCATTGAAATCGAAATTCATCAAATCGGAAATTCAATTCTCAACTTTAGTTATGCCTTTGCTGGCGAGATGTAGTGTTTACAGTGCGCTACGTTTTCTGGTATGCGCTATATCAAGTTTGTTACTTTCATTGACCTGTCTCAGTCTCACCCTTGGCTTTGACAGTATGAAAGTGACTGAGGTATGAGTGATGCTAGTAATACCAGTCCTTATGCAGCCAGTCCCTGCTATGAATGGTGTGAAAATATCGCTCATAGGGTCGGTTGGTGCAAACATTTCAGTGGGCTTGGCAGACTGATATGTAACAGCAGCGGTTGGCTCGGTGAGGAAAGCAACGGGAAACTACCTCACTCCTCATTTCCCTCTTCAGTGACGCCTAGGCTATTTATGACAGCTGTTGGCGCAGTTGCAGAGGATCAAACCAGCCTTCGGACTGAATAGAAGAGAAAATAACTTTAGTTATACATAACTATTTATCTACATTGTCAGTAATCAGTAGCGACAGTCGCCCCCTCCCCCACTTTCTGGAGAAAACATTATATTTTTGTTCCATTTCGGGCGACTGAAACTAAGAGTTTACACAAACAATTCCTACAAGCCGTCTTGTCTTATCGGCTAACTATCAACTAAATATTAACAAAATTCTTGGCGGAATTACGCATAAAATGTCGTTCGTCTTCCTTTTTTTTTTTGGCAAGGCCATGGACAATGAGGTATGGTTCAGCCGCTATCCGTGCGCAAAGAAGTGCATTTCCTTGTTAAAACCGATACAGAAATACCATTCGTTTCAAATTCTGAGCAACGTACAGGCAAAACTCTTATTTTATATATATACACAGGTGGGAAAAATATACAAACACCATGAAATAAGGAATGTAGAATACTGCAATATATTTGTCGAGTTAACATATTTAAACGGTTAAACGTGCAAGTTAATAGCCGCGCGAGAAAAACCATTCAACCAATCACTACTGATCTACATTTAGGTGGCAGATTTCCTATCTGTTGTTTTCCTAATCTTTTTTAAACTGTTTCAAAGAAATTGGAAATTTATTGATAAGTTATTCCAATCCCTAACTCCCCTTCCTATAAACGAGTATTTGCTCCAATTTGTCCTCTTAATTCCAACTTTATCTTCATATTGTGATCTTTCCTACTATTAAAGACGCCACACAAACTTATTCGTCTACTAATGTCATTCCACGCCATCTCTCCGCTGACAGCTCGGAACATACCACTTAATCGAGCAGCTCGTCTTCTCTCTCCCAATTCTTCCCAGCCCAAACTATGCAACATATTTTTACCGCTACTCGTTTGTCGGAAATCACCCAGAACTAATCGAGCTGCTTTTCTTTGGATTATTTCAAATCTGCCCCTCCTTCTGAGTCTCTTTATTTCTCTATTATAATAAAATGGGTCTTTACCATTCCTTACCATCTTAAAAGGTCCAAACCTGTTTTCACATTCCTCAACAGTTCCTTTGAACCCATCCCAGAGTCTGTTCACATTTTTATTTACCGTTTTCCATCGATCATAGTTACTTTTTTAAAACTGCCTCATGCCTTCTTTATCAGCCATATGGTATTGCCTAATGTCCGACTCGTTGGCTGAATGGTCAGCGTACTGGCCTTCGGTTCAGAGAGTCCCGGGTTCGATTCCAGGCCGGATCGGGGATTTTAACCTTCACTGGTTAATTCCAATGGCGGGGGCTGAGTGCTTGTGCAGTCCCCAACTTCTCTGGAACTCACACACCACACGTAATACTATCCTCACCACAATAACACGCAGTTACCTACACACGACAGACGCCGCCCACCGTCATCGGAGGGTCTGCCCCACGGGCTGCTCGCGGCTAGAAATAGCCACACGAAATTATTATTACTGCCTAATAGTCCTACTTTTAAGACTTTCCTTTCTATCACATTTATGTTTAACTACGACAAAAACTGCTACATGATCACCAATACCACCTATTACTTCGGTTTCTCTATAGAGCTCATCTGGTTTTACCAGCGCCACGTCGAGGATATTTTTCCCTCTAGTTGGTTCCATCACTTTCTGAATCAGCTGTCCTTCTCAAATTAACTTATTTGCCATTTGTTGGTCATGCTTCCTGTCGTTCGCATTTGCTTCCCAACTGACATTTGGTACATTCAGATCTTCCGCTACAATCACATTCCTTTGCATGTCATATCCTACATAGCTGATTACCTTATCAAATAATTCTGAATACGTGTCAGCGCTACCCTTTTCCAGTCTGTACACTCCAAAGACATCAAGTTGCCTATTATCTTTAGAAATGAGCCTTACACCTAGAGTTTTATGTTTGTCATCTTTAACTTTTTCGTAGCACACAAATTCTTCTTTCACCAGCATGAATACCCCCCCCCCCATCCCCCGCCATTCTTATTCTATCTCTACGATACACTCTCCAGTTCCGTGAGAAAATTTGTGCATCCATTATATCATTTCTCAGCCATGATTCAACTACTATTACAATATCTGGTAAGTATATATCTGTCACATTACTTAGTTCTATTCCTTTCTTTACAATACTTCTACAGTTCAACACTAACATTTTTATGTCATCCCTGCTTGACTTCTAGATCTCTGTACGCTTATCACCGCCATCGCAAATGTGCCATGCTGGTCCATTAATAACCGGTGTAATCACCTGACTGTTGAATGCAGCCATGCAAACGTGCATGCCTTGTGTGCCGCATGTCAGTTTGTGGGATAGAGTTCCATGCCTGTTGCACTTGGTCGGTCAATACAGGGACGCTGGAAATGATACTCTACTTTACAAACCATAGCAACCGCTCCTGTGGTGTAGTGGTTAGTATGATTAGCTGCTGCCCCCTGACACCCCGGTTCGATTCCCAGCTCTGCCATGAAATTTGAAAAGTGGTACGAGGGTTCGAACCGGTTGTACTCAGCCTGAGTAGAGGAGGTTCAATTCCCACCTCAGCCATCCACGAAGTGGTTTTCCGTGGTTTTCATCTTTAACTTTTTCGTAGCACACAAATTCTTCTTTCGCCAGCATGAATACTCCCCCCCACTCTCTCTCGCCATTCCTATCCTATCTCTATGATACACTCTCCAGTTGCGTGAGAAAATGTCTGCATCCATTATATCATTTGTCAGCCATGATTCAACTAATATTACAATATCTGCTAAATATATATATATCTGTTAAATTACGTAATTCTATTCCTTTCTTTACAATACTTCTGCAGTTCAACACTAACATTTTCATGTCATCCCTGCTTGACTTCCAGATCTCTGTACGCTTATCACCGCCATCGGAAATGTGCCATGCTGGTCCAGGCAAATGCCGAGATGGTACCTAACTTAAGGCCGCGGCCGCTTCCTTCCCTCCTCGTTGTCTATCCCTTCCAATCTTTCCATCCCCCCATAAGGCATAGCAGGTGAAGCCTTCTGGGTGGGGATACTGGTTCTCCTCCCCAGTTTTATCCCCGACCAAATGTGTCACGCTCCAGCCACAGCGTTGCCAACCTCTGAGATGGTCAGGATCCTGCAATAACCCCAAAATGATAGTATTTTTTAAAGAGAGGATCGTAGAACTTAAAATAACCATTCAAACATATGCTATCGAAGTAATTAGGCTATTCCTGTTTCTGGCTTTATTGAGATTAATTTTGCTGAATATTCTTTTACAATCAGCATTCGAGTGAGGAGGTGACAAAACAGAGATTGAAAATTCTGGAAGTGCAGGAAACTCGCATTCACCAAACGTGATTTTCACCTCCTGTAACTTAGCCGAAAATTAGTTTACTTAAGAGCAGGCTTTAATAGCATAGTTGATGTTAACAAAAGATAGTTTCCTCCAGATCTGCTGAAGGCGAATGCTATGATCTATAGACGCAAGACCGTGAAGTAACTCAGAAAGGAAAGAGCCCTCTCGTGGCAAATTCCCTTTGGGAATTCATTATTCAAAAAGCCTCTCCCCCTCTTTCCAACTTGTGAGCTATGACAGAACATCACTAGCACGATTAAGAGAAGGAACAAAACTCTACGCATTTTAAAAACAATACAAAATTACGATACGAGCAATAGGCGTACGATCCGCGACTTGGATTGTACGATAGTAGACAGTATCTGGCGAATATCACAGAAATGCAAGCACGGTGTCCTTCCCATTGCCAACATCTGCACAAGTCTACGTATTTCAGAAGGTGTGAGGTTTAGAAAACAAGTCTGTTATCGCTAGTTACATGCTAACTTTGTGCTCGAAGTGATATGTGTGAGCCCCTGAGGCGGTACGTTCCTGTACTGACCATGGGTCTTACCGATTACCTAAGCGGATGGCCTGCACGGATTTTAAGCCCAAAGCAATACACATTAAAACATAAGAAATAAATTCAAATTTTCTCAAGTGCATGAACTGCGCAATAATTCTTCATACGTCCTCCTTGACATTTGAGGCAGTAAACTGTTAGTACGTAACATTTAAGGCTTCGCACGCAATTTCCGGTGACTCAAAATCAGTTTCACTCTGAAAACTCGCGTTTGCCATTTCAAGGCTGAGAACGAGTGGGGGGGGGGGGGGAGACTTTGTATTCCATTTTATCACGCTGAGACTAGGACTTATACGAAAGATCAAAAAATACATTTCTACAAGCTTATCAGCTAATTCTTTCCTGTATGTTCTACAATTATTAACAAAATTATTAGGGGAAATATGCACAAAATGTCGTACGTCGCGGCTAACCTGTCTGCATAACTCCACAGCAAGTAGTAGAGAATTTGCATGATCTGTGAAGAAGGATAGCAGGTTTATTTTTCCAAGGTCATGGACACAGGTATGGTTCACTTGCTTGCCGCATGCATTCGCCACTCTGGCGGTCTCGTCTTTAGTGTCTCTTAGTTTCTTAGTGTGCAGTCAAATAATAAACGATTTTTAATTGTATAATCACGCCCTACTTGTATACTGTTGCTTCACGTCCGTAGGTTAAACCTTAAAAAGCCCTACGCGTGAGTAGTATAATTGGATGGTTCTGGCGCCACCGCCACCTCCGGCTCCCAGTGGCCGCCTCCACCTCAGCCAGTGGCCTCTTCCAGTACTGCCAACTTAACCTAACTAGCGCGACAGTACTGCCAACTTAACCTAACTAGCGCGAAATTTGAATTTGTAAACAAAGCCACGTGCTTTTTGACAGCTGTCATCGACAACAACGCATCGCTAACCTCAGTACTGCCATCTTGACGGGCCTAAACCTCAGTAGTGCCAACTTAACCTAACTAGCTCGAGATAAACAAAGCCACGTGCTTTTTGACAACCACGTGCTTTTTGACAGATTTGTAAACAAAGCCACGTGCTTTTTGACAGACAACAACGCATCGCAAACCTCAGTACTGCCATCATGACGGGCCTAAACCTCAGTAGTGCCAACTTAACCTAACTAGCATGAGGTAAACAAAGCCACGTGTTTTTTGACAGCCACATGCTTTTTGACAGATTTGTAAACAAAGCCACGTGCTTTTTGACAGACAACAACGCATCGCTAACCTCAGTACTGCCATCTTGACGGGAATAAACCTCGGTGGTACCAACTTAACCTAACTAGCGAGAGGTAAACAAAGCCACGTGCTTTTTGACAGCTACATGCTTTTTGACAGCTGCCATCCGCCATCTTTGAGCACCGTGCTGCCCTCTTTCGTCACCTGTCATCGGCAGTGCTGCCATCTTGACGGGTCTAAACCTTAGTGCTACCAACTTAACCTAACTAGCGCGAGGTAAACAAAGCCACGTGTTTTTTGACAGCCGTCATCCGCCATCTTTAATCCATAGAGCACAGTGCTGCCCTCTTTAGCTACTTACCTTTGAAATGTGGTGGCGGATAATTTGAAAAATGCTTTTTGACAGCAGCCATATTGCATCGCAAACCTCAGTGCTGCCCTCTTTAGCTAGATACTTGTGGTAGCAGACAATTCCACGTGACAGCAGCCATCTTTAATCAAGAGAGCACCGTGCTGTACTCTTTAGCTAGATACCTTTGAAATGTGGTGGCGGCAATTTGAAAAATTCTATGTGCTCTTGTTGGGGAACAAAGCTACGTGCTTTTTTTGACAGCTGTCATCCGCCATCTTTAATCAATAGAGCACTGTGCTGCTATCATGCGGGCAATTTCGTTAGCTGTCATCCGCCATCTTTAATCCAGAGAGAACAGTGCTGCCCTCTATGTGGTGGCAGCAAATTGAAAAATTCCACGTGCTCTTGTTTGAAAACATACTCACGTGCTTTTTTGACAGCTGTCATCCGCCATCTTTAATCCAGAGAGAACAGTGCTACCCTCTATGTGGTGGCGGCAAATTGAAAAATTCCACGTGCTCTTGTTTGAAAACATACTCACGTGCTTTTTTGACAGCTGTCATCCGCCATCTTTAATCCAGAGAGAACAGTGCTGCACTCTATGTGGTGGCGGTAAATTCCATGTGCTTTACAAACCTATGTGCTTTTCTGACAGCTGTCATCCGCCATCTTTAATCTAGAGAGAACAGTGCTGCACTCTATGTGGTGACGGCAAATTCCACGTGCTTTACAAACCTATGCGCTTTTCTGTCATCCACCATCTTTAATCTAGAGAGAACAGTGCTGCACTCTATGCGGTGGCGGCAAATTCTACGTGCTTTACAAACCTATGCGCTTTTCTGTCATCCGCCATCTTTAATCTAGAGAGAACAGTGCTGCACTCTATGTGGTGGCGGCAAATTCTACGTGCTCTTATTTGGAAACAAATTCTACTCGCTCTTCAGCTGTCATCTACCATCTTTAATCAAGAGAGCACCGTGCTGCCCTCTTTGTGGTGGCGGATAATTTGAAAAAATTCTTTTCGACAAGCAGCCATCTTTAATCCAGAGAGAACAGTGCTGCCCTCTTTAGCTACTTACCTTTGAGGCGGTTAATTTGAAAAATTCTTTTCCACAAGCTGCCATCTTTAATCCAGAGAGAACAGTGCTGCCCTCTTTAGCTACTTACCTTTGAGGCGGTTAATTTGAAAAAATTCTAGCTGCCATCTTTAATGAAAAGGGCATCGTGGTGCTATCTTGCGGGTAATATTTTACGTCACAGCTGTCATCCACCATCTTGCATTGCTAACCTTAGTGCTGCCCTCTTTAGCTACTTACCTTTGACAAGCTGTCACCCGCCATATTGCATCGCAAACCTCAGTGCTGCACTCTATGTGGTGGCGGATAACTTGAAAAAATCTTTTTGACAAGCAGCCATCTTTAATCAACAGAGCACCGTGCTGCCATCTTTAGCTACCACCATCTTACATCGCTTACCTCGCTGCTGCACTCTATGTGATGGCGGTTAATTCGAACAAGTTTAATCACGCATCGGGTAAGCTAGAGTAAGCACGTGCTGCAGTGATGACGTTATCATGCATGTTTAAACCCGTTCGTTGACTAAGAGCTTTAGTCTTCGGGAAACAGTGATAGAGTGTGGAGTGCAAACATGACGAAAACATTAATAGTTGATGTGCAAGGCTTTAAAGTAAACGGAAACAAGTTTGTGTTTAAAGAGGTGGCTGTGTTAGATTGCTGTGTGTTGTGGGCACCAAAACTTGTTAGTTTAGTATTTAGTCCACCGTTCCCTTACTGTTTGCAAACAGATGAAGATAAAAAGCAGACTCAGTGGATTGAAAACAATTTAGGTTTGAAGTGGGAAGAAAAAGGAATACCTTATCGTTTTCTACCTTTAATGATGAATGCACATTTGTCAAGAGCAGATCTTGTTCTTTTAAAGGGTTGTGAAAAGAAAGAATGGTTGCGTGATTTTCTACCATCATCATGTGAAGTTATCGACATGCATGAATTGGGGTGCCCATCATTTAAAACTCTTCCGAAAGAGCATAGTAGAGAAACAACTAAACAGTCTTTACAACATGTATGCATGCTCTTTGATTGGTTGTGTCGCAGTGCATGTCGGGAAGTGAACAACATATGTAAAGTGCAGTGTCGAAATAACCTTAGTGTAAAAGAAACATTTGTAGAGTAAAGACATCATGTCATTTCTAACAGATACTAAGTGTAACGCAGTTGAAAAGGCGATCGTAAAGTTTTATGCATGCAAAAAGAAACTAAACACTTTTACTGAAGAAGAGTTAAATGCATTACCAAAGGCATTTTTGGTCAATGTAGCTGCGAATGCTGTAAAGAAGATTTGGGATAAGGTGCCTCGTGAGTGGACTCAAGATCCTGTTTTGTCAGAGCTTCAAACGTGTAGTTTACATCATGAACACGTGAGTTTAGCTAGAAGACCTTCTGTGAGACAGTGCCGTACATGTCAACTAATTAAACTGTATCACGGACCTAAAACTAACGAGTTGTCTTCGCTTATAAACACTTATCATGGCTGTGGAGAGAGTAAACAAGGAAAAGGTGAAGAAACGTGCTGGGAGAAAGATGAGGAAGCATGTTGGGCGTGGACTCATCAATAGAGTGATTGATCTTCTTTTCTTCGTGCTTCATCTCCCCTGCGGCCCTAGAACACGTTCGCCTGATACGTAGTTACATGCTGCCCGCATAGAGTGTAGCTGTTAAAATCTGCTTCGTAAAGTTATGCTGTGTGTGTGTGTGTATGTGTTATTACCTAGTGCTTTAGCTGCTCAGAAGAATATAGCAGCACTTGTCGTTGTTGGTGCAATAAAACGAAAAACTGAGTGACAAAGACCGTAACATGAACAAAGGATAAAAATGTATGTATATAGTCTAAAATAAATATGAATTGTCAAAACATATTACAGGTGTTGTTTAATCCTACAGCATGTCCTAGTGACTTAGAAGAAAGGAAACGTAGAGGATTAAAAGAAAACACACATAAGATTTAAAGTACATCCTCTTTATTAATCCATGAATTAAAGCTGTTATTAAAACCAAGCCATTTAACATACAGTTTATTACCACGACGTCGAATAACACGTTCAACTAAATAGTGATCAGGATATTTTGTTTTCTGCAGTTCTTCGATGTAGAATCCTCCTTCAATAGGCTGTCCTCTGAGATCGCGAAGTAAATACGTAACTGGATTAGTAAGCTTAACACTTCTGATTTGAAAAATTTCAGTGCTCCAGTTAGGTGTGTATCCTTTTGCAAAGATAGACTTGTGTTTGCTGATGCGAACGAAATCACCTTCTTTAAAGCGATAGCGACGTGGATCAGCTGTTTTGATTACAAGATGAATAGCATCTAGACGAGGTGTATTCTTTGTAACAAGACGTGGCTTTGTTCCGATAGTGCGATGAGGTGTATCGTTGTAGGTAGATAAAAGTCTAGGTAGCAGATCAATCCAACGATATGAACCTTGCGCTGTAAATTCTCGCCACATCATTGTTTTGAGTGTACGATTAAAGCGTTCTACAACACTTGCCTTGAGATTACTGAACGTAGAGTAGTGTTGAATGCCAAGTAACTTGAGGTAAGAAGAAAAATCCTTGTTGTAAAACTCTTTACCTTGATCAGTTTGAAGAAGCCTTGGGCAGCGTTTCGATTCTTCAACAATATGTTTAAATGCTTCTTTAACTTGAGCTGCTGTTTTAGAACGCACGGGTTGTGCAAAAGCAAACTTTGAGTACACATCGATAACAGTAAGTAGATACTTATAGCCCTTATTACTAGAAGCATATGGAATCATTTCTACTAAGTCTGCTTGCCAGAGATCATCTTTTCCTCGTGTAATAACGCGTCTGCGACAGTAGGTGCGACGTGCTGGTTTATGTAACTCATGTGCGATGTTTACCTTTACAGGTGAGATCTTCTCTTGACGAGCCATTATAAAATAATACCGGCATAACGTAGTTCTCTTTCTATTTCTAGAATTTCTGATCCGTGACCAGTGTGACCAGCCTCTTGCGATGCTCTTAAAAGTTGTAATCGTTCAACGAGTAAGTTTGGGTCATTCCAGTATCTTACATCCACATACGGCAACAAAGGCTTGTAGATAACGTCTAGACTACGTGCAGTCGGAAACAGCTTAGAAATAAACTCACGATACTTGTAACTCTTATTCGCATTTACAGCTTCTGTTCTCTTGTAATTACGTCGTGTTGCATCGGTAGCAAAAAGTATTGCTTTATACTTTTTAAGATCATCTTGTAAAATTATATCCTTGTCAGGTATTCGTGAGAAAAGAAGTTCTAAGAGTCCTTTCGTAGGTTTATAGGTAACACCTTTTACAATGAGTTTGTTGCTATTAATCTTAACATTTGAATTTCCTATCCGGAAACAGTCATCTTCGTAGCGAATACCATAGGTAGTGTCAGTTTGTCCTGTAAAAAGTTTTTCTATATAAGGTGCAAAGAGAGATCCATAGGTATCTTGAATAAAAGTTCTAAACTGATTGCGATATTCTGGTGTAATCATAACCTCAGACAAAGATGGTAGATTTTGCGTCGATGTAGTAGGTGTTTCTGCAATAACATCTGTAGTTAAAAACTCAACACGCTTAGATGGTGATGCATCATTAAGTTCTTCTTCTTCTTCTTCCTTATCTTCCTCTTCTTGATCTACATCCTGCTTCTTCTCTTCCGTATCTTCTTCATGCTTTTCTTCTTCATGCTTCTCTTTATGATATGATGTTTGCATAGAAGCAAAACTTGAAGTAGACTGCGGTAATGAAGTAGAATTAAAAATTTCTTTGAGTGGTGTACTTAGTTGTGTTTTTAAAAATAAATCCGTGTCTGCTTGAATACGTTTAAGCTCTTTAAATTTCCGTCGAATATTGTTTCGAGCTTGGATGATATGTTTTGTGATCTCCTTGCTAGATGTTAACATGATGGTGGTTTTTAATCAAGTAGTTACTGTAATTCTGTGTTAATGCATATAAAATGATCGAAACCCATGCGATATCGTCCATGCTGTACATCACTTTCTTTATCAATAACTAAAAAGCTGTAACGGTGTAATGACCAACATTTAGCACACATACGTTTAAAGTCATCGAATGTCATATCAGTGTTAACATGATCGTTATACACATGTCGCATGTTGCGCTCATCTTGCCGAAAAAGCACAATAACATTTGCGTTGTCGCGTATCAACTGCTTGGGCACACGAGAATAGGTTTGGCACAAATAGATGCAATCAACATATTTATGTCGACCCATACTAAAGAATGCACGAATAACGTTTTGCTGTTCTGTTGCGACATCATCAAAGATCATTAGAGAATTAGGAAGCACATCGTCTGGTGATGGTACTTGCTCATGTGAATTAAATTTAAAATATCTTATTCCATCTTTAACTAGATCGTGCATTACAGTTTGTAGAATAGTATATAGCGGCTGATAGAGTGACTTTGCGAAAACGTAAATATTCTCGAAGCGTATACCATTTACAGAAGTAATAAGTGTGAGTAAAAGATTTGTTTTACCGCATCCCGACGGACCTGATATAATACATCGCACAGTAAAAGGAAACAACGTTCCATGACGTTTTCTTGTAGTTGTACTAGAACTAGGTAAGAGATGTGGTACAATGTCGGTAACAGGTAGCGTGTCTTGCTGCTTTATAATCTTCATGATAACTGAATCATAAAGTACGTAATATATATATATATATATATATATATATATATATATATATATATATATATATATTAAACGAAACAAGAGGCAACGGTTAGTTTATGATTTGCTCTTGACTAGTAAAGTCGTGTCCAGCATGGTGAAACAACGATATCCAAACGACATGAAGAAGAAGAAGAAAGTAAAAACTGTTGGATGGAAAGATGTTATAAAGGCTGCGCAAAAAGCTATTCGAGGGGAATACAATCCTCGTGTAGCTATTACTAAGGCGTTACGCGCAGCAAGAGCGAGAATTTCTCCAAAGTGCAGAGCAATATTTAGTAAACGTGCGCGAATTATTCCTGTACCAAAACGAGGAGGATTTCTTCCTGCGCTGTTTGCTGGCTTAGCAGCTTTAGGGTCATTGCTAGGTGGTGCTAGTGCTGTAGCGAGAACTGTCAAAGCTGTAGAAGAAGCGAAACAACAGTTGAAAGAGAGTGAACGTCATAACAAGACGATGGAGGCAATTGCGTTACGAGGCAAAGGTGTGAACATGAAGCTAGCGCCATACAAGAAAGGGCTTGGTATCTACATTTCTCCAAAAAACGTCTACTGAATGCACTGCCATATCGAGCTCTAACGCATGATGAAGTTTTTACGTTTGCTAAACAACTAGGAATTCATTATTTTCGAGGAGTGTATATGCGTGATCAACTACCAGCACGTCCACGTGAACGTGAAAGTGCCGTAATTAACTTGGACGACAGTCGTGGACCTGGAACTCATTACGTTGCTTATGTAAAACGTAAATCTAAAGTATGGTATTTTGATAGCTATGGAGATTTACCTCCTCCTTTTGAGCTCATACGTTATTTCGGAAGCAGTGCAGACATTGTTTACAATAAAAACCGTGTGCAAAACTTTAATACACGCATGTGCGGACGATTATGTCTTATGTTCTTATATCAAACCCAGACAGTAGAGAAAGTGCATTAGTGTATGTGTGATGACGAACAGTGAAAGAACGTTTGCTGTACGTGGAGAAGGACCTGAAACAACCGTCTATTTTAATCCACCAATCGAACTTGGTTATCAGCCGCATAGTCTTGGACTAGTATCGTTTGAAAGCTACAATAAAATCTATAATGTGCGTGATGGTTTAAACAAGTTCTATTACGATGAGTATGTGCTAACACTACCCTCAGGTAGTTATACAGTAGATGATATTCACGACTATATTGAAAGTACGTTAATTGATCAGTTTGGGGAAGATAGTTTTAGTAATCATAATTACAAGTTCTCAATCACTATAAGAAACATTACGCACAAATGTGTTATTGAATCATCATTTAAGATTGACTTCAAATCACAACCTGATTCGATTGGACCACTGCTTGGATTTTCATCGAGGGAGCTCCTACCGAACGTACGTTACGAGTCTGATCAACCTATAAAACTCTTCGATGATTATAATGTGAACATTACTTGTAATATTATTACAGACTTGAATAGTAATCTACAATCTTCGCACGTCCTGCACGACTTTATTGTTACAGAGGAACGTGGATATACTATTTGTGAGAAACCAGCAGTAGTTCTTTATCATCCTGTGTCTGTAAAACACATTAGCAACATTACTCTTAGACTTGTAAATAAACATAATCAGCTTATTCATTTAGATCAGCACGCGTACGTAGCTTACAAACTACATCTTAAACCAGTATGAAAACCATCTATAAAACACGGTGTACATTCCGAAGGCATACTACATGTGTGCAGAGACTCATCGAGTTAACAGATACCCATAAGCAGATACTCCAAGATTTAGGATATACACTACTACAACAGAATGGAAGAAATGCTAGACATTACGAATACAGTAGAAAGTCGTGAAGGTGTAGTACGAAGTGAGCTTCATTCTTATCAACCTTTTACGTTTGGATTAAATAACAATGATGAAATTCATTTTATTATTAATCAACAAGATGTTTACACCTTACCACACGAAAGCTACCTCTATATTGAAGGACGATTAGAAAAGTCTGATGGAAGTGGACCAAGCACTTCACAACTAAACAACCATGCTCTAGCTTTTCTCTTTTCTGAAGCGCGATATGAAGTAAATAATGTTGAAATAGATCGAACGAAGAATGTTGGTATTACAAGCGCAATGAAACTCTACCCTTCTTTCTGTGATGAAGAAAGTAATCTTTTGCGGATGGCTGGATGGTGTCCAAAATCTACTAACAACTGGATGATTAATGAGGATGGAACTTTTACGGGTATGTTATCACTGAAACATATTTTTGGATTCGCAGAAGACTTTACACGTATTATAATCAACGTAAAACAAGAGCTTATTCTAATCCGTGATCGAAGTGATTACAATTCTCTTAAAGCAGTAGAAACACCTGTAGAATCGAAAATAACACTGCATCGTATACTGTGGCGGATCCCACATGTAACCTTATCTGATCGTGAAAAACTTCGATTGCTCAAGATTGTAGAAAATGATACACCATTACCTATACGTTTTAGAAGTTGGGAGCTGCATGAATATCCTGTGTTACCACCTACAAACAAGCATAGCTGGGCAGTTAAAACATCACGTTTTACTAAGAAGCCCTTGTACATTATTTTTGGATTTCAAACTAATCGTAAATTCAATCACGAAAAAGATAGCTCACTGTTTGATCACTGCAAATTAAGACACGTTAGACTATATCTCAATGGAATTACGTATCCCTACGAAAACATCGACATTAACTTTGAGAAAAATAAGTTTGGGATGCTCTATGACATGTTTTGTAAATTTCAATCATCGTATTATCAGAAAGAAGATCGTCCGCTATTTACACCTCAGGAATTTAAAAATAAAGCACCGATTGTAGTTATAGACTGCTCTTATCATGAAGAATCTATAAAAGAATCTCCAGTTGATATTCGTTTAGAATTTGAAACATCTGAAAACATTCCTGCTAACACAGCAGCCTATTGTCTTATTATTCATATGAGTGATGTTACTTACCAT
The DNA here is from genome assembly GCF_040414725.1 of Anabrus simplex. Lineage (NCBI taxonomy): Eukaryota > Metazoa > Arthropoda > Insecta > Orthoptera > Tettigoniidae > Anabrus > Anabrus simplex. The sequence continues at coordinate 517,511,970 of NC_090267.1, forward strand.
CCGCTAACGAATATTGTTACGAGACTATAAATAAGAATAGATCTTTATCATTTTCGTTAGTGTGTGCTTCGACATCGTACGCTATGGAACAAAACTGTAAATGTGCATGCTGTTTGCATGCTCATACGCAACATCTTATTTATGTTTCACGAGTGAGTGAGGCTATTAAGATGTTCTATAAACGTAGATCATCGATGCCGAAACATCTTATTCAATACTTACCACCAGGATTTTTATATACGTACGCTGCCTCTTACGTACATAATTTTTGGGACATCCTTCCTCTACACAGTAAGATGTCAATCGAAGTAGCTTTATGCAGAACTTGTGAGCGACATTACAAGCATCGAGGAGAAAATGGTGATGATGATTGGGATGGACCAAATCCGAGGATTGAACACTGTACACAGTGTATGAATGAACTTTCTCTAGTACTTCATGATGATGATGATGATTCCGAAAAGGAATAACAGCAAGGTAAGAAGTACATGATCTTCTCTGTAAAGCATAACATACTTAGTATAATATATTTCTAAATGCTTTGTTTAATTTGAATGTTGCAGGAGGCATTTCGGAAGCATACGTTGTTAAGAAGCACACCAACCTTGTCAGCAGCAAAAACGAACACTGTTGTAGTACATTTGTAAATAAATATTTGATCGCATTCAAAAAATGTTGTACTTATTGCATTGCTTTACACCGACTTACTCTTAAGAAAAACGATCAGGTCTAAACATGCACAATGACGTCATCACAACAGCACTTGCTTACTCTAGCTTTCCCGATGCATGTTTAAACTCGTTCGAATTTACCGCTACTACATTCCTTTACATCGACTTACTCTTAAGAAAACGGACAAGTCTAAACATGTATGATGATGTCATCACAACAGCACGTGCTTACTCTAGCTTACCCGATGCGTGATTAAACTTGTTCGAATTAACCGCCATCACATAGAGTGCAGCAGCGAGGTAAGCGATGTAAGATGGTAGTAGCTAAAGATGGCAGCACGGTGCTCTGTTGATTAAAGATGGCTGCTTGTCAAAAAGATTTTTTCAAGTTATCCGCCACCACATAGAGTGCAGCACTGAGGTTTGCGATGCAATATGGCGGGTGACAGCTTGTCAAAGGTAAGTAGCTAAAGAGGGCAGCACTAAGGTTAGCAATGCAAGATGGTGGATGACAGCTGTGACGTAAAATATTACCCGCAAGATAGCACCACGATGCCCTTTTCATTAAAGATGGCAGCTAGAATTTTTTCAAATTAACCGCCTCAAAGGTAAGTAGCTAAAGAGGGCAGCACTGTTCTCTCTGGATTAAAGATGGCAGCTTGTGGAAAAGAATTTTTCAAATTAACCGCCTCAAAGGTAAGTAGCTAAAGAGGGCAGCACTGTTCTCTCTGGATTAAAGATGGCTGCTTGTCGAAAAGAATTTTTTCAAATTATCCGCCACCACAAAGAGGGCAGCACGGTGCTCTCTTGATTAAAGATGGTAGATGACAGCTGAAGAGCGAGTAGAATTTGTTTCCAAATAAGAGCACGTAGAATTTGCCGCCACCACATAGAGTGCAGCACTGTTCTCTCTAGATTAAAGATGGCGGATGACAGAAAAGCGCATAGGTTTGTAAAGCACGTAGAATTTGCCGCCACCGCATAGAGTGCAGCACTGTTCTCTCTAGATTAAAGATGGTGGATGACAGAAAAGCGCATAGGTTTGTAAAGCACGTGGAATTTGCCGTCACCACATAGAGTGCAGCACTGTTCTCTCTAGATTAAAGATGGCGGATGACAGCTGTCAGAAAAGCACATAGGTTTGTAAAGCACATGGAATTTACCGCCACCACATAGAGTGCAGCACTGTTCTCTCTGGATTAAAGATGGCGGATGACAGCTGTCAAAAAAGCACGTGAGTATGTTTTCAAACAAGAGCACGTGGAATTTTTCAATTTGCCGCCACCACATAGAGGGTAGCACTGTTCTCTCTGGATTAAAGATGGCGGATGACAGCTGTCAAAAAAGCACGTGAGTATGTTTTCAAACAAGAGCACGTGGAATTTTTCAATTTGCTGCCACCACATAGAGGGCAGCACTGTTCTCTCTGGATTAAAGATGGCGGATGACAGCTAACGAAATTGCCCGCATGATAGCAGCACAGTGCTCTATTGATTAAAGATGGCGGATGACAGCTGTCAAAAAAAGCACGTAGCTTTGTTCCCCAACAAGAGCACATAGAATTTTTCAAATTGCCGCCACCACATTTCAAAGGTATCTAGCTAAAGAGTACAGCACGGTGCTCTCTTGATTAAAGATGGCTGCTGTCACGTGGAATTGTCTGCTACCACAGGTATCTAGCTAAAGAGGGCAGCACTGAGGTTTGCGATGCAATATGGCTGCTGTCAAAAAGCATTTTTCAAATTATCCGCCACCACATTTCAAAGGTAAGTAGCTAAAGAGGGCAGCACTGTGCTCTATGGATTAAAGATTGCGGATGACGGCTGTCAAAAAACACGTGGCTTTGTTTACCTCGCGCTAGTTAGGTTAAGTTGGTAGCACTAAGGTTTAGACCCGTCAAGATGGCAGCACTGCCGATGACAGGTGACGAAAGAGGGCAGCACGGTGCTCAAAGATGGCGGATAGCAGCTGTCAAAAAGCATGTAGCTGTCAAAAAGCACGTGGCTTTGTTTACCTCTCGCTAGTTAGGTTAAGTTGGTACCACCGAGGTTTATTCCCGTCAAGATGGCAGTACTGAGGTTAGCGATGCGTTGTTGTCTGTCAAAAAGCACGTGGCTTTGTTTACAAATCTGTCAAAAAGCATGTGGCTGTCAAAAAACACGTGGCTTTGTTTACCTCATGCTAGTTAGGTTAAGTTGGCACTACTGAGGTTTAGGCCCGTCATGATGGCAGTACTGAGGTTTGCGATGCGTTGTTGTCTGTCAAAAAGCACGTGGCTTTGTTTACAAATCTGTCAAAAAGCACGTGGTTGTCAAAAAGCACGTGGCTTTGTTTATCTCGAGCTAGTTAGGTTAAGTTGGCACTACTGAGGTTTAGGCCCGTCAAGATGGCAGTACTGAGGTTAGCGATGCGTTGTTGTCGATGACAGCTGTCAAAAAGCACGTGGCTTTGTTTACAAATTCAAATTTCGCGCTAGTTAGGTTAAGTTGGCAGTACTGTCGCGCTAGTTAGGTTAAGTTGGCAGTACTGGAAGAGGCCACTGGCTGAGGTGGAGGCGGCCACTGGGAGCCGGAGGTGGCGGTGGCGCCAGAACCATCCAATTATACTACTCGCGTGACCCCTGGATGGTGCTAAGGAAGCAACAACATTGGCTGCTGGACCTATCTTTTAAAGATCTCCCAGAAAATATCCAAACTGTACGAAGTAATCCACTCAACGGCTATTTTAAGAGCCAATTGACTCGAAAGTTTTGACATGGTATTAAAATTTGCCAACTGAATATTGAAGGTATCATACTTCGAAGTGTGATGTTTTGTCAAAATTGTTACGTAATAATGACATTGATCTGGTACTCATTCAAGAAACACATGCTGCTACAGAAAATGAGCTAAGCAAGAGAGGGAAGATTTATGGTTATAGTATTATTGATGCTACCTTTGACAGTGTATATGGTATTGCTAAATATGCCCGTAACAACTTGGAGCAGGTTGAATTCATATCATCTAGTACACATAATAATATTCATATTGTAACAATAAAACTGCAAGATGTAACCATCGTAAATATCTACAAACCTCCAGCCATCTGCTGGCCAACCCCAGCTCTTCCAGATGCTGGCGACTTCAACAGTCATCACGAAACTTGGAAATATGTAAGAAACGATGATTGCGGCATAGCTTTAGTAGAATAGTCAGAAGACCAAAATGTACATCTCATATTTGATGCAAAAGACAAAGGCACGTTTAGATCTGCTGCTTGGAAGCGAGAGTCCAACCCAGACCTCTGTTCCGTCACATGTGACTCTGTTGGCAACCCTCTACCCATGATGAGAGAAGTTTTGGGGGACTTCCCAAACAGCCAACACAGACCAATCTTCCTTCAGATGGGCATCTCTGTCCCCTTAATCAGATCTTTCCCACGCCCACGCTGGAACTTTAAAAAGGCAAACTGGACGAAATTCTCTGAAGAGCTGGACAAATGCATCAGATGGATTCCGGCAACCAGCGATAATTATCAGAGATTTGTAGGGCTTGTGAAATCTGTAGCCAAAAAGCACATCCCAAGAGGCTACAGGAAAGAATACGTTCCTGGATGGAGTGAACAGAGCGATGCCCTATACAAAGATTTTCTTGAAAAAGGTGCCCATACGACTGGTGAGGAGCTATTGCGGAGTCTGGATGAAAATCGTAGGCAGAAATGGACAGAAACAGTTAGTAACTTGGGTTTCTCTCATTCCAGTAGAGAAGCCTGGAGCCTATTGAGAAAACTTGGAGGAAGCTCAACAGGAGTTAGAGAAAAGTCAACTATCTCACCAAACAAAATAGCCTCCCATATTGTTTTAACTTCGAGGGTTACTAAAGATAAAAAACATACAAAAACGGTGAAAAAGAACTTAAGGATGCTTAAACGTACCTCTCCAACCTCTTCCGAGTACTCTGAAGCCTTCATGATTGATGAGGTTGATACAGCATTAAAGGACTTGAAAGTTGGTAAGGCACCAGGTTTTGATGGAATACATCCTGAATTTATCGTAAATATGGGACGGAATGCGAGAAGGTGGTTGACGTGCTTCTTTACCGACATATTTCAGACAGGTATTCTTCCTAAGGAGTTTAAGAAGACTAAAATCCTGGCCATATTGAAACCTGGCAAACGAAAAGATATACCACAAAGCTGCAGACCAATCGCTCTCCTCAGTTGTTGCTACAAACTCCTTGAAAGATTACTATACAACAGAATTAGCATTGTAATTAATCAACATATTCCTCTTGATCAAGCTGATTTTAGGCAGAATCGTAGCTGTTGTGACCAAGTCCTTGCACTCACAACATGCAATGAAGCAGGTTTTCAGCAACAGTTGAAAACCTCTGCTATTTTTTTGGAACTTTCTGCTGCTTATGACACGGTTTGGAGAGAAGGGCTGCTGTATAAACTTCTTCAGGTATTACCATGCAAAACCACGGTACAGTTAATTGGAAACATGCTTAATAATAGACTCTTTCAGGTTGTTCTAGGAAATAGGACTAGCAAGCTGAGAAGATTGAACAAGGGTCACCCTCCAGGATCAGTCTTGGCTCTTCCCCTGTTCAATCTGTATGTATGAGATTTGCCACCAACGAAATCTAGAAAATTTTGCTATGCCGAAGATATAGCTTTAGCTACAAGTCATAGTAACCTGAAAGAAACGGAGAACATTTTAACTGATGACTTTTCCATTTTTAGTGACTATTTTCGGAAATGGAGACTCCAACCAAACACTAGCAAAACTGAGGTGTCCTGCTTTCATCTAAATAACAAAATGGCAAATTGTACTCTCCAAGTGGCTTTCAACGGTAAGGTCCTCAGACACAATAACTACCCAAAGTACTTAGGTATAACATTAGATCAGACACTCTCCTTCAGGCAATATCTAGTTAATACAGCAGCAAAGATTAGAAGTCGTAACAACATTCTGCAGAAGTTGTGCGGTACAACCTGGGGGGCTTCTGCAACTACCTTGAGATGTTCTACCGTTGGTTTAGTTTTCTCTGCGGCAGAATATGGTGTTCCTGTGTGGATCAACTGCTGCCATGTGAAACTTGTGGACACTCAACTCAACAACACAATGAGGATTATTTCAGGTGTAATAAGATCAACTCCTACCCACTGGCTTCCTGTCTTGAGCAATATCATGCCTCCTTCATTCCGTAGAGCACAAGCACTGTTGAGAGAATATTCCAAGATAAATGAGAACGCTGACTTGCCCATCCACACCAATATTCCTGACCTTCAGAGGAACCGGTTGAAATCTAGACATTCGCCAGTTAAGTTCGCTCAGAAGCTTACAGAAGACAATTTCAACCCCTATGCCCAATGGAAGGAAGATTGGATCTCAAAAACAGTTGAACGTCTCTGGCCTTTCTTCCCACCTAATTCGAGGTCTCATCTCCCAAGAAGAACTTGGACCATTCTTAGTAGGATTCGTTGTGGTCATGGAGTCTGTTCTGCGTCCCTATATACATGAGGAAAGATACAATCCCCCGAGTGTGACTGTGGTGCTCCTTTTCAAACCATCGAACACATTGTAAAGAAGGAGTGTAGCAGAAGAGCCTACCCTGGAGATTGGTTTGTATTTCTAGAGGCCAATACAGAGGCTCTAGAATGGATAACATCTTTGGACATTAAAATATAATGTACTTGCTTTCTTGTTTCTATATATATATATATGCCATACGATAAATAAATAAATAAATAAATAAATAAATAAATAAATAAATAAATAAATAAATAAATAAATAAATAAATAAATAAATAAATAAATAAATAAATACTTGTATTTAATTGTAATACATGTGGAATATTGTTCCTTTGATTAAAGTTTTATTATGTATTATTGAATAAAAATGTCAAAAAACTATTTTGCCGCATTTAAGTTGGTAGACTGTCAACCTTTACCTCTCTATCGAAATTCGCTCAGAGCGCATCAAAAACTTACTATTTTTGTGCTTTTTTTTTCAGTTTTGACGTATACACCCCACCGTCACCCCCTCCCACTCTCCGCGATATCCCACAAAACCAAGTAGTTTTTCTTGTCTGTACATATTCCCCCCCCCCCCACACTTTTCTAATACTCAATCGCCGCTCCTGCATGCGGCATTAATTACTATCGCATATTGTTACTTGCAATAACAACAGTACGTTAATGAATGGCATTGCGTCAACCGATGTCATTATGATAGTTACCGTACGTCACATTTAATTAACCTATTACAGTGTGCTCGAACAAATAAAATATTGCTTCACTATATTCAGTTTTGTTTTCTCTTTAATGTTAAGAACAAAACACATGTTGGTAGCTAACATGATTGCAAGAGTAAGAGTTGGGTAATTATTGATTAAGTTTAATGACAGATAAGAAAGTTGAATTGTTAATTATTTAAATATTAAATTTATTTATTTTTAGCGTACGGCTTCTAGTTTTATTTTTTCGCTATTTTGCTTTACGTCGCACCGACACAGATGGGTCTTATGGCGACGATGGATAGGAAAGGCCTAGGAATGGGAAGGAAGCGGCCGTGGCCTTAACTAAGGTACAGCCCCAGCATGTTCTTGGTGTGAAAATGGGAAACCACGGAAAACCATCTACAGGGGTACCGACAGTGGAATTCAAACCCACTATTTCCCGGATGCAAGCTCAGAGCTGCGCGCTCCTTACCGCACGGCCAACTCGCCCCGTCGCGGCTTCTAGTACCGGCAGTCTCCGAGGAACTGTTCGGGCGATCTGTGCATCTGGGTGCGAGGGGCTGGAAATGATAACGAAGTAGAGAGAGGACGAAAACCGGTGTGGCCACGTAGCCCACTCCCGTCGAGTAACAAGGATTAATGTCTCCATCCGACGGAAGTCACTCCATGAGAACACTGCGGACAGGTTTGGAATTCAATCCAAGCTTTTGGCTCGCAACCCAGTGTAATGCTGCCGACACGCTAGGGGTGAAAAACAATCCTTCCACGGGACTCGGATCGGTTAGCCACGGTGTCAGACGGCCACAAGGCCGCTTTGGAAAGCGATACAACATTGGCACTGGACTGTGACCACTTACCTTGAACCGTACTCAGACGCACTTGACCCAACAACTTAGTCCCACAGAAGCGCCGCAGACCTTGATGACTCATGCGAAGTGGAGAAGTGAAGCGAGACAAAAACACTTCATTCCTCATGGCTGATAAGCTTGCACATTCGAAAAGACTGGAACCGCACGCTGAAGTGATACTGATAAGGAGCGTACACACTTGTATCACATCAGAATCTCTGTATCACGATTTGATACGCGATCATGATACAGCCAAGGCTGCCCGATCTGTATCACCTATCATCTATGCATATCTGTTAGTTTTCCAACCATCGGTATTGGCCGTTGAATGTTGAATGTTGTTACATTATATTATATTATATTATATTATATTATATTATATTATATTATATTATATACCGAGCTCGATAGCTGCAGTCGCTTAAGTGCGGCCAGTATCCAGTATTCGGGAGATAGTGGGTTCGAAACCCACTGTCGGCAGAAGATGGATTTCGGTGGTTTCCCATGTTCACACCAGGCAAATGCTGGGGCTGTACCTTAATTAAAGCCACGGCCGCTTCCTTCCAACTCCGAGCCCTTTCCTCTCCTATCGTCGCCATAAGACATATCTGTGTCGGTGCGACGTAAAGTCAATGGCATTATATTATATTATATTATCGGAAGGACGGTGAATAGAGAAATGAAATGTCGTATGGCTTTTAGTGCCGGGATATCCCAGGGCGGGTTCGGCTCGCCAGGTGCAGGTCTTTCTATTTGACTCCCGTAGGCGACCTGCGCGTCGTGATGAGGATGAAATGAAGATGAAGACAACACATACACCCAGCCCCCGTGCCATTAGAATTAACTAATTAAGGTTAAAATCCCCGACCCGGCCGGGAATCGAACCCAGGACCCTCTGAACCGAAGGCCAATACGCTGACCGTTCAGCCAACGAGTCGGACGGTGAATAGAGAAGAGTGACGGGGACTCGGACATTTTCCTCCTCTCACCCTAGCGAGTCTCCGGGGACCCCTGGTAAAAACTCTAACTATTTTATTATGACGGATATTATTATGGATAATAAATAAAAGTAAGTCACAACGAGAGATGATACCTACGTCTGTGTAACGCAGTTGTGGGCTTTATATAACAAGGTTCAGAAAGATCATGTCGATCATGCTATCGATTCAATTCCGATTTCAGTTCCGTTCAGTTGACAGTGCGATCAGCACCGTTGTAGTTCGCTCCTGGCCTCTCACCACCGTAATACGAAGTGTCACTAAAAGTTTCGCGAATAGTACATGTTCCGTGCCTGCCGGGAGGTGTCGGCCCCGCGCGGAGAGCTTTGGCCACGTAATTATATCGTTTAGGCCTTCGATACCATACCTTGTCGCATAGCCCTGAAAATGGTTTTCCGTGGTTTCCCAACAAGCAAATTCTGGGGGTGTTCGTTAATTAAGTCCATGATCGACTCCATCCCATTCCTAGCCCCTTCCTATCCCATAAGACCTATCTGTGTCGGTGCAACGTAAAGCAACTTGTAATTCATTATTTTCAAATGTTGTGTGTATTATTGTTATTGTGGATCACAGGGGTGAAAGAAGGTGCGAGCATGACGTACGAAAATCGAAAGATAGATTTAAAACTAAAATATTGGCAGTTTTATTTCTTTTCTTAACATTTCCCCTTTTTTCGTTTTGAAATCTTAATACTTTGCCCAGTAAATAACAATTAGTTACAAAAGTTAGCTCGTAAGCTTGAAAAACACTTTTAGGGATGGTCTAAAACAAAAGGCTGAGCTTGAAGCTCCCTACCTGAGCACTACTGCTCCTTTCAATCAAGGAGACGGATCTCCCAATTTCTTTGATACCACTAGTAAGAGCATTTACCTAGGAGATTACTCTCCATTGCACCCTTCCAAAGGCACCATGAAGAGCGTCTTTGCACTTAGTCTTCACTCTCGCATACGCTCAACAGTCGGGTATCTTTAACATGAAAAGGAGTAACAAGTACCCATTCTGCAAGGCCACTGGTAAAAACAAAACTGGCCCACAACACTTGCGCTTCTTACAGTTTGGGCTCATGGCCCCACGTTACACAGGCTAGGTGACTAGATGTTGAAAAGATTTAAATTACAGAAATTACAAGACAGAAAAAGTTACAAAATCATACTCATATCAAAATCAAGTTGAGAGGGAATACAAGAGGGTGCCTCACTCTCTATTCCCTGATTTCTGTTAAGTTTTTTCAGCTTGATTGAAATTTACATTTAAAGTTTAAAATTTACATTTTAGAAAATCAAGTTACATTCTGAAAGATTTACCTTTCCCTCGAGCTAGCTTTTAAAGACTATCACATTTTACACTGGATCTGCGATTACCTTGAGCTGGTGGACCTCTCGAAGATGGATGAGACGGCCCCGCCTCCGTTACGAACACACTCTGACTGGAGCGATCACTAAGACAACCTGGTCCGAAAAGTGCCAGCTTTTATTGCCGAGGGGAAAATTCCAGAAAACTCTGGGCTAAGGCCCTGACACCCCCACCCCCAATTTTCATTGGATAATAAAATAATAAAATAAACATCAAAATATTATCATTGGTGAATAAATAAATAATAATAAAAATAATAATAATAACATTTCTGATTGGCCAACGCCTTAAGTTGCCGGGAAGAGACAAAAGTGTTGATAACTTTCGAACATCAAAAACAAACATAAACATTCCACTTTAGGAAACCTTTACATACAAAATTTATCTACATTTTTAACAGTTCATCTGTACACCAGAGGGCACAACATAAGTGTGTAGTAGCGACATCTGTTGAGAAATGTTCAAACTTCTTGTACTAGTTGTTGCAAGGTTTATATTTCAGATGGCATTGTCCAAGGCGCTTAATTTAAATGCGCGGGGCGGGTGTACCTCCGGTACAATTATTATTAGACAATAAACTTGCTTCTAATTTCAAACGTGTCTATATTGTTTTTATCAAATATGCCATATTTACAGCTGCACTATTCGGTTCGCATAGCTGTAAGATTGCATTCGGCAGATGATGGGTTCGAACACGATCATCGGCTACCCTGAAGATGGTTTCCCGTGGTTACGTGCAAAGATTCCGGCTGGAACGAGTCGAAGATTCCCCAGCACATTTCAGGGATGATTTTTGCCAAGTAACTGCGGAGATGTCATAGCGCTAAATTTCAGCTCTTCATAATTTCTCCCTGTAGCTAGAAATCGCAATGTTTTTCTTCAGAACTGATGGTCACTCATTTGTGCCAGCTCTTTCTCAATGTTTGGCCAAATCAACTCCAACAGTTCGGAAAGACTGTTGCTGTCCATATGCAAGAAATTATTGTGATCTACAGACTCTTGTAAGTGCAGAATTCGTAATAGGTGGGCACGAGAAAATCGTGGGTTATTTCTCAACCATCCACATACGTTGCTTCTTCTTTTCCTCATCAACGCACAATACTGTTGCAGCAGTTACATTCGAATTTTTACGTTGGGCCATAATGAAAAACTGGGAATGTTACGTACTATTTTCAATTCGTTGTGAACTTCCCAGATTGGGGTGTACTTACAGACTGGCTCGCCAGTGTATGGTAACAGTGGAGCCAGCCGGGTACGAGGCGGCAATATAGATTGTCTGACAAAAACGTTAAGCACCCAGAAGGAGTGGTCTCATTTCGGTGTACATGCATACCACTGACATGTGAGTAAAGGATCAGATTTACAAGGATCTGAAATGTGTAGAACGCCACCAGTCTACTGCTGTGAGTCAGAGGACTACGTACAGTACGAAGCTTATCCACCAATTCACCGCATTGTGGGATTGCATAAGGCTGGTTGGTCGTATCGTGCAATTGCCAGGCATGTGGGCCATTCTGATGTCTCAGTGGCCCAATGTTTGACTCAATGGGTACATGAGAGCACCCAGTCACATCGTGCTGGTTCGGGTCGACCAAGAAACAACACCCCGAAGGAGGACCGTCATATGGTGCGCCAAGCATTGCGGGATCCAATAAGTTCTGCATCCGCCATCCGCGAACATGTACTGGAGACTCTACAACATTCTGTGAGTTCCCGTACAGCATCTCGACGACTCGCATCCGCCGGATTGGGGCCTTAACCGCCCCATGCGTCGTTGCCATTGACACCAGAACACCAAGGCCTGCGTTTTGAGTGGCGCCTTGTCCGGGAGGAATGGTCACAGGACGACTGGTGTCGCACATGATATTCAGTGTAGTGTTGGCTACTGAATGCATGATTCGAAGCAGTGTATCGATTCATTCAAGTCTCCGAGTGAATCGATTCACAGGAAAGGCGAGCTCACGGCACACGATTCAGCTTACTCCCAGCGGACAGTGCTGAGTGGCGCACTCACTGGACGTTGACGTGGAGCCGAGCTTCCGCTGCAGCGAGACAGTGTATCATGGCACACCGAAAGAATCGTGAACGAGCGCGGCTCAGTGAGACACATGATACACACGGCTCCTTATCGGCTCACTGGACACGCGGAGAGCCGAGCTTCCGCTGCAGCGAGACATACAGTGAGACATGCTAGACTGAAAGAATCGCATGCTATAATGGACTCTCGAGCTCAGCTCATTTAAAAATAATACCCATTTGCATTCACTGTCCTCTTCTTACAGGGAGGTTTAAATAATAGATGGATTTATTTGCAGTGTTAAAAAGGTAGTCACAACATAATTCTGAAGTAGCTACTAAGTAGGTAGGCTATTAGGTTATACTATTTATTAGTTTAATGAATCTTAGTATTATAACTTAGTTGACATTTGACAGTTAAACTCGACTCTAGCCTGCCCTATGACTATGAGTCATGACCACTCAAAAGTACCCGTTTTATATAGGGTTTTTTTTTTTTTTGCTAGCGGCTTTACGTCGCACCGACACAGATAGGTTTTATGGCGACGATGGGATAGGAAAGGCCTAGGAGTTGGAAGGAAGCGGCCGTGGCCTTAATTAAGGTACAGCCCCAGCATTTGCCTGGTGTGAAAATGGGAAACCACGGGAAACCATCTTCAGGGCTGCCGATAGTGGGATTCGAACCTACTATCTCCCGGATGCAAGCTCACAGCCGCGCGCCTCTACGCGCACGGCCAACTCGCCCGGTTTTTATATTGGGAAGAACGGCTCAGTATTCTCTCAGTTCATATGTCACATCGTTGCACAAGACTTCAGTCATATGTGGACAGACGCAATAACAGTATGTTGAATCAGAAAACCAGGGGGCTACTGTACATCTCGAGGAGCCTATACAAAATATGACGATTTAAAAAAATCCTCAGCTGATAGAAAAATACTTTTAAAAAAAGGACTGAGCGAGTTGTCGTGCGGTTAATATCGCGTGGCTATGCGTTTGCATTCGAGGGATGGTGGGTTCGAATCCCACCGTCGGCAGCCGTTAAGATGGTTTCTCCGTAGTTCCCCATTTTCACACCAGGAAATGCTGGCTCTGTAACTTAATTCAGGCCATGGCTGCTACCTTCCTAATCCTAACCTTTCCCACCCTGCGTTGTCGCAAACCTTCGATGTATTAGAGTAACTAGCATTTTTTCTAAGAAAGGAGTTCATAGTATGAAGACCAGATGGCAGCTGCGAGCACTGAATGCTGTTGCTGCTGTCTTACCAGCACATACTACACTGATGCAGTAGGAGCGATGACCAATGAGCCGTGAATCGGATCACTGTATCGATTCAGTAACGTGAACGGAATCAAATGAATCGATTCAGTAAAATGAATCGAATGTCCCATCACTAATTCAGTGATGAGTCCTGCTTCTCCATAATCTCCGATGACCATCCTGTGCGGGTTTGGCAGCGTCGAGGACAGAGGGCAGATCCTGCCCATATTGTGGAAAGACACACAGGCGTAATCTCTGGTATGATTGTATGGGGAGCCATAGGATATGCGTTGAGGTCACCTCTATGAGTGCTTCGGCAGACTTTGACGACACAGCGATACGTCACAGACATTCTGCGTCCGCACGTCCTACCGCTTAATGCGCAGCACTCTAGGACAGCGTTCCAACAATGTAATGCACGTCCACACACAGCACGTCTAGAGCATGTTCAGGTCCGCCCGTGGCCAGCAAGATCCCCGGACCTCTCTATCATTGAACACATGTGGGATGGCATTGGAAGGGGACTTTGTCCCAGTACCAACCTGCGGGATCTGGAAGGACAGCTGCAACAACTGTGGACGAACTTGTCTCAGGAGAAGATCCAAAGGCTGTTTGACACCATTCCCAAATGCGGCCCGGGGTGGTCGGTGGCACCATACTGACCTGATGCCAACATTCCACCTGTAATTGAGAACGGCCTTGTCTCTTTCATCCCATAGTGTAATCAGTTCAATAAAGGCACATGGTCTTTCAGCATATATAGTTTCATTTACTTTCAAACACTCATTCTGGGTGCTTAAATTTTGTTTTGTCAGGCAGTGTATTGCATGGACCGGCTAGCCGATCTGCTGTTAAAGGTTGCGTGGAATGCCACAATGGGGTCTGACAAATCCCATCAGTATTTAGTGATGGATATCACAGCGTATGAATTTTTACAATTCTTATTATTCTAGACATCTATTGTGCAGTTAAACAATACAGGGAAACAATTTATTTTGTGTACTGTTATTAAATGAATCATTTGTGTAATGTTAGCAATGACGCTTTCAGAACAATTGAAGCCAGTTAACTTTTCACCAACTTAGTAAATCAACATTCACTACTCATAGCCTCGTATATCTGACAGGAAGATTGTTTTAAATGGGGTCTCATGTGGTTTACTTTCCGTGTTCACACTCGACGCACAATTTGTTTTTTATAATTTGCTTTACATCGCACCTACACACAGAGGTCTTGTGGCGAAGATGAGGTAGGAAAGAGCTAGGAGTTGGAAGGAACCGACCTTGGCCTTAATTAAAGTACAGCCGGGTGTGAAAATGGGAAACCACGAAAAATCATCTTCACGTTGCAACCCACTACCTCCCGAATGCACGCTGGGTAACCCGAACCGGCAGCCGGTCGCTCGGTTACACAAAACAAGGCTTTGTTACAGGACAAAATGGTGTGTCACATATCAACTCACTGCTGGTTTCATTGTCATCACCTACGTCCCTTTCACTGTCACCATGTGTCAATGTCTGCCTCATGATTTTTCTGGCACAACCGCCAACACCACGCTGGGTTGTTAGTGTCGTGAGAATGCCCCTCGTAACTGGCAGTGAAGCGACCAGAGAGACAAGGATGCTGGTTAAAGTAAGAAAGGTGTGCAATGATATATTTCTCGTTGGGTTTCTCAGACCTCACCGTCGTGTTCGAGCTGGCGAACTTTTGAAGCTTCAACGCTCCATTTTTCCTTCTCAACTATATACTGTATATCCTGCAGGGGCGTCCTCTTCCTTTCTTTCCCTTTATAATGTTCAGAACAAAACTGTTATGCCATATCGAACGACGAATACTTCTTTTATTCATTACACTTAACAATGTGAGATCACCATGTGAGATCATCTCCCCAGTTCCCACATCTTTGATACTTCCTCAGTTTTCAACTGTCAGTGCCATACTAATGGGTAAAAACCACAAGTGGCATTCTTTTTTTACGAGTTAATTGCACTTTAGACACAGAACATAGTCGCAATTTCGGACGGCAGTGAGATAAAGGCGAATACCGTCAGCTACTGTTATAAGTGATAGAACTACGTTCAACAATTTCACACCTACAGAGAATGTCATAACGGTGCAAATTGCCAGATAGCAGACGGTTCCTACAAACATTTTTAGGACTCGTGCTGTTCTTCCAAGCGTATTCCGTGCGGTTCTGAAACAATGGCGATGATGATTGTTACCTAGCACCGACTGAGATTAGCCGTCCTCGTCGTCGCCCTTGAGGCGGAACGTCGAAAAGTGTCTGTGACCAAGAATACAACGCTCACATGCAATCTTTGCAAAATAATAATTTATCGTTGCCATTTACATGTCCAGCTCGACAGTAACTTCGTTTTACTTGTAAACGCATTCTTTTCTACGGAAATTATTTTCTTGATAACCTACGTACTCTGTTATTCCCAGTAACGACGTTACTTAAGGTAGAGGTCATATACTTGGGTTTCAATCGTAATTTGTGGGTTCAGCGCTTCATCGTTATTACCAAGTAATACCTTTGCCTTCTTTGTGTTAATGTTCGGTATTTGATGATTCCTCAAGAATCCTGTTCATTTCTTTCTTTAAGTCCGGTATGACAATGTCAGATACTCCTCGCGTTTACTTCCTTAGTTTTTGTTTTCATACTTTCCATAGCAACCTAAACAAAGTTAATGTGAAAAAATGTGGCGAGAA
The DNA here is from genome assembly GCF_040414725.1 of Anabrus simplex. Classification (NCBI taxonomy): domain Eukaryota; kingdom Metazoa; phylum Arthropoda; class Insecta; order Orthoptera; family Tettigoniidae; genus Anabrus; species Anabrus simplex. The sequence continues at coordinate 517,528,049 of NC_090267.1, forward strand.
TAGACACCGTTGGTGTACCCCTTTCCTTGTCCTGGCATTTTTCAAATTACTATCAAGTTCTATTTAAGTGCTCTGGCTCTTATACGGTCGAAAAATCCACAGTTGTACCTCCTCAGACAGGCAGCTCAATGTTGAAAGAACCCTAGGGATTTGAGCCACATATTTTAGGTTAAATAAAATATGATAAAATATGGGAATACACTCTTTATTTATTCCTAAAATTACAATCCTTTTCTTTATCATTGTTATCCGGTCGATTAGATTGGAAGTTTGCCTCTGTCTAGCACTGCGAGCGCTAATGTGAGTCAATGCATTGTTTCACATAAGCACCACTACGAGCGCTAATGCGAATCAATGTAGAGTTTCACTTAAGCGCCACTACGAGCGCTAATGCGAATCAATGTAGAGTTTCACTTAAGCACCACTACGAGCACTAATGCGAATCAATGTAGAGTTTCACTTAAGCACCACTACGAGCGCTAATGTGAGTCAATGTAGAGTTTCACTTAAGCCTTTATAACTACATTCGGAGTGGACACTTTTCAAAAACCAAAAAACTCCTGAGGGTATTGAACCAAGTAACAGTTACAGAAAGAATTATGTAAATAAGTTAATTGAGTTAGGGTTTGAATAAAAAAGAAAAAAAGTGAAGAAACAAGGGATTTTAGGCTTTTTTACGAACTGCATTTAGGCCGGAAGTGATTTCTTTTTTATTTTGGTACAGATTTCCAAGAATTACCATTTCAAACCTTTCCGGGCCATTTAGGCTTTCAAATTTCGGCATAATTGAGGAAATTACTTAATTTTACGTTTTCCGTAGCATGAGGATGCCTACTTTGTCTGCTAAGAAATATTTTCTACATTAAAATGTTGTATTCTGTTCTCATATTCGTAAGTGATACCCCGGGGCTTGTAAAATAATGTCCCACTTTTCTCATGGAGTGATTAATAGCCGAGATATTGATACTAACTCCTTATTTTTTAAAGAAACGGCACGAATACAAATAGCTGGTCAGTAGTTCGGGCGCCATCACCGACACCGGCTCCACCACCCTTTGGCACATCTCAATCGAACATGCATTGCAAAAGCAAGAGTGTGCAGTAATATAATTGTGCATGTTTAGCCTTGAACACATACTACCGTTGAAAAACACATACATACATGTTGTAGAACACTGCATTGCAACACTAGAATTAAACGCCGTTCAGAAAAAAAAATTCTCTTATCAACATACTTACTGAGCTGCTCTTCTAAGACGATAACATACTTACCAATCTGCTGAACACCTTCTTTCTTGACATACTTACTCTTGTTCTTCTTAGAGAGGAAGGAGCGGGAGAAGGAGAAGGTAATACCTAACTAAAACAAAAGAATAGGCCAATTCTACATTATTTATTTACATCTTGTATGTACATGCTTTATCTTACAATTTTTGTATGCACAAGTTTAAACTTGAATCATTTCCTGCACTACGCTCTCAGCGTACCTCTCCCCTCTTACTATCTTTATATAACATGTATAGTAAATTGTGATGTAAGACAGCTTAGCGTATATATTACAAAGTACACACTTCTAGCATAATGTTTACACACACACATCTGCTTTATGTGAAGTAGTACCTATCAATACTACTATTCCCCCAGGCTAGAGTGCTGGTAGAATTTGGAATGACACACCGTTTGCAATCATCATTATTAAGCGCTACCTTACTAATTAAATGAGTGTATGACTGATGCTTCTTGCTTCTAATAACAGACATTTGCTTATGTAAAATAGGTGGATTACTTTTAATACAATTTTTATAATTTTCTAAACTTAGCTGATTCTGAACTACATTCTTTTTAATTCCTTTTAATCTCTTTATTTGTAGTTTATTTAAGAGCATTATGCAATATGATTTGGATTTAGTACCTACAAATGAATCGATAATATTTCCAGCATATTCGTCTTTCATTTTACCTAGAAACTTTTTCTTTACTAGCGGTAGATTATATTGATTATTTTCAGGATAGTTACTACTATCAAACCTACCCAAGTCTGGCTTTATATCATTGTAATAGTCATCAGTTTTGATTTGGTAAATAAACGAATCAGTATCTGTGTAGAGCAATTGCGCATTATGAGCGTAGTTCTTCATCATATAATCGTAATGGAATTCATACATTAGTGTTTTAGCTAATTCAAGTACAGCAAAGCCAACGTAAGTAGGTTTGTCGTACAAAACCTTAACACGATTCGTCTGTATAATAACTAAATTTTTATGTATGATGGTACAGCTATGGAAATTCGGTTTACTTATTAAACGGTTAGCACCATACCCTTGCTTAATATTTTCCCAGTTTGTAATCAATTTTACATTAACGCGTTTGTCAACATTTTCCATAATCTTACCAAACACACTGTTATTCATTAGCTTGTAGAAATCTTTCTCAAACTCGTTAACTGCATTTATTCTTAAATTATTGTTGAGATCGATATATGGCTTTAGCCACGGTGACTGATTGAATTCTAGTATGCGATGAATTTTCGTTAACTTCAAACTATGCTGCAAGCACTGTTTTAAATTCCGATAATGAATGACATACTTAGATTTGTCACACAAATTAGCAATTAGCATCTTTGTTGTTGATGTGATGTACGAGGACTTCGTATTTTTAGGGCAGAACGGTAAGTTATAATGAGAAGTATGTAACTCTTTAAGATATTGTACGTCAACTTCAAGGAAATAGCCTTTATTAGCTTCATCGTCTAGGGTGTGCAGTTGTGAATCATCAATATCGCACTGCGTTAGTCAGCGGAAACCACTTAATGGTAGATGCTGACTCATTGCTCACCCATACTGATTGTTAGCATCGAGATAAACAATATACTGAGATTCCTGACTAGAGTCAAAACTCGGCATGTACTTATTATTTGCCTTAGAATACCGCCCACTACACTGACTTAGACCACCTCGAATAGACAATTTTATAAAGTGCACCATATCGATATCTGTTAGCAGTTTCAAATTCACTTGCGTGTATTTTAATATGGCATCCCAACTTAACCCAGGTGCTGTAAAATACTGACATGGATCAAGGCTGTAGGTTTTCTTGCAAACACAGCGAAAATTTTCGAATACATCAGCTATCAAAAGTACATCCGTCTTTAAATAAAAGTAAGAGTATTCGCCTAGCGTTTGAATGTGGAACTGCTCCCAGATACGTTGTGCACGTAAATAGTTATCATCACTAATATCCGCTGAATTTAGTGGGCTGTAAAATGATTGTTATGATGGTAAAGTACGTTCTTCGAGGAGTTCTAAGCAGTCAAGATATTCTTAACAGAAGACACCCTTACGCGGAATGAAATTAAACTGCTCTTCTTCAGGAAAAACACGTCGAATTTCTGTAAATTGTCCTGGCTACAAATTACTCAATAGTTTATCAAGGCTACTCGCCATCAAGCGGAACGAGTCAAGAAATCTCACTTTTATACTATGCTCCTCATCTACTTTTACGCACTTTGTAAATGCAATGTACAGCTCTTTGTTCTGAAGGATTATATCTATTTTTTCATCTGAAGCTCCAAATTGTGAAACAATAAAATGTCAGTCGTAACCCGATAAGTTATGAAAAATTACATGAATAAATTTTGGAACTCTGTACTTAGGATTACAGCTATTATGAGCAGGACATCTGTACAAGCCAGTTAAATGATCATGATCGAAAACTTTTGGGGTCATTTTCAGAAAATTCACCATTACAAATTCTACATTTTGTAACTAAATTTCGGTGAGTGGTTTCATAGGAATATTAGAATCTAGAATACTGCTAAGACTCACTGCATCTCTTTTATGTCTTTCTAAAAATACTTTAGCAGCATCAGGTCCTCGATACAGCTCTAACTTGTTAAGCGTACTATCATGAGTACACTTGATATAATACGCGAAGCTGTACGGGACATGCATGTGTGTAGTATAAGTGAAAGAGTCGTCTGGATTAGGCGCGCATATGCTGAATGGTTTGAGGATGACTTCAAAGTCTGCGTAAATGACGAAAGGCACCCACATCTGCTTGTCACAATTCGTGAATTTTAAAACATTATTGCCTATAGTAGGTATCTCTGTACATACATGATTGCAGTCATTCTTAGAATGGTTTGCTAACTGATCTTCAGTTCTAAAATAGTGCAAGCATCCATAACATACCCACATTTTACCATTACGTTTTGACAACTGGCTACCAACAAGTCTACTCAAATTTTTAATCCAACAAAAGTGGCTATTCTCACTGTTTTCGATATAAAGTTAACATGAGTACTCCTCTTATTACATGTATAATACAGAGGACCTACTACAGACTTTTTCTCTACACCATACACATTAATGCTAATATTATTTAGTTGTTCAAAGCGCTTAATGTCCTTTAACTGCATAGGAAATTCTATACCATCTAAATTTAGCTGTGTTGAATAGTGAGGATACGATGATGTTCTACTCGCTACATTCCGTTTTACAGGATTTCAAGCCGACACAACAGCCCATGCAAAACACGCCTCGTCATTGTTTTGAACGTTCACAACAGCTTCTTTTCGCTTAATCCATATCGGCAGCTGGATGTATGAAGATCATCGCAAAGGATTGTACTTATTGATGTTAACTTCTAGATACAAAATTTCAACTAAAGCCCACCCTGATTCCTTTTCCTGAAATTCCTCGCCCTTTGTTGAAATAATGTTCGAGATATCCCTAAATACATCACTAAAATTAGTTGACTCACTTACTATAAAATTCTTCGTATTAAATGATTAAATTTCAGTTATTTCACATTCATCTGTGCTCTTAATAAGGAACGCAAAAAGTTCGAAATTAACTTTAAATAAATTATGATCCGACAAAGTTTTGTCAAGAGCACATCCGGTTGAACGCAATTTAAAACGTTTTCGGTACTTTGAAACTTCTGACTAGCACGAATTCTGCAACTAAAAATCCTACTTTTAAATGCAGTATTAATTTCCTCGATGTTCGTATTAGCACTTCTACACGCATTATTTTTTTGCGCATTACTTCGTAAGTGATCCTGAAAATATGAAGATGGTACATTAGTGTAACAGTGTTCGCAGTGTTTAGTTTGAAGTTCTTTATTTTGCCTTGGTTTTTTGTTACTACAGCATTCTACATCTACATCAGTATTTGCACGCTTTTTTCGTACTACCTGAGGGCTATAGTCGTAAGTAGATACCTGATGTACTTCTATTAAGTGAGCCTGGTATTGCTCTACATTAGCGAAATACTCCCCACAAACTTCACATAAAGCTGATGTTATGCTAGGGTGTATTGTTTTAATATGACGCGAAAGGTTATCACGTCTTGTGAACGTTACGTTACACTGCGAGCAGGGGAACATAGTGTCTTCTCTAAGTAAAGAGCGTATGCAGCTAGTTCTGAAAAGAGAACAACTATTTATCAATAGAGATTAGACGAAAGTTACGATGTTTAGAAGAAACGACGTTTCAATCTATAGAGGTCAGACATGGTAGGGAGTTCGGAAGAAACTAGGTTTTTACCTATAGAGGTTAGATATTATCGTAAATTTAAAGTTAGAAAAAGCAAACAGAGAGAGATGAATGTTCCATACCTAACAAAGTAGAAGCACTCTTGCAGATAACGTTCGATGAGGGTGTTACTCAATGTCATTTCCTCGAGTCCCAAGGTTAAAATGGAGAAAACGAAAATTCAATTAATAGCGGTCATATACAGTAACCAGCATGAGGATTGAAAAGAACAAATATTTATCAATAGAGATTAGACAAAAGTTGCAATGTTCGGAAGAAACCAAGTTTCAACCTATAGAGGTCAGACATTGTTACGAGTTTGATGTTACAAGATTAACCTCTCCCTTTTCTATGCCTTCTAATCCTCCTATCTTAGAATGCTATTTTAGATGTTTAAAAACAATGTAAACATGTAAGATCAATTAAAAAGATCCGAACATACCTTAAAAATGTACACGTTGCAGACTGCAAACTGTTACTCGGTTGAATAGCGATCATTCTTAAAATGTGCACGTTCAAGCCTTTCAAACTGTGACTCGAATAAATGTCGACGATAATTCTTGATGTACCTAGAAAAGAACAAAAATATATGAATGTAGCGATAGCACTTGCATTGCACATAGTGATAGGAAAGGGCAAGTCGGTTCGTCAACAGCTAGCCTGTTATGAATATCGTCTAACTGCCTGAAAGTAGCGTTAGCACATACTTATGTTTGCACACACAGCACTTGCATCGCACATAGTGATGATAACATAGGAAAGGGTTACGAAAGTTAGATCGTCAACAGCTAGCCTTGCTATCTTTACTAAGCTAAAAAAAACATGCAATTCGAAGATTTTTATTACCTAGTGTAAAAGCACTTGCATCGCACACAGTGGTGATGGGATATGAAAGGGTAAGTTGGTTTGTTAACAGCTAGCCTAGCCTTCTTTACTAAGTTAAAAATACATGCAACTCGAAGATTTTTATTGTTTAGTGTAGAAGCACTCGCGTCGCACATTGTGATGATGGGATAGGAAAGGGTACGTTGGTTTGTTAACAGCTAACTTGTTATAAATATCGTCAAACTGTCTGAAAGTAGCGTTAGCACATTTTCATGTTTACATACACAGCACTTGCATCACACATAGTGATGATAGGATATGAAAGGGTAAGTCGGTTCGTTAACAGGAAGCCTAGTCTTTTTTACTAAGCTAAAATACATGCAGCTCGCAGATCTTTATTAGCTAACGTAGAAATTGCTTTCGAAAAAAATGTGAACACTAACCGACAGTTTAGGCATACCTTAAGTTAAAGGCTGCAAACTGAAGAATGGTTACTGGAATAATGTTCACAGCTGACGGTAATTTTCTAAAAACAAAGAAAAAATCGTAAAAATAATAAATAATAATAATAATATTCAAAGAATTAATCTTACCTGTTGTTTTACTACTAAACAATAGACGATAATAAGCTTCGAATCAAAGTACAGGAATTGTACATGCACACACACACGGAGAACTGCGTACGCTTCGCACAGACCACACCCAGTAAAATGCGACTTGTTACTAGGCGGCTATACAATCTGCAGACGCCCGCACTACAGTTGTAACGTCTGTAACAAACGTTTATGCGCTGACTTTCTAAGCGGTCGGCAGAAAACACACAGGCCTTTAAAGTAAGCAGTAGATTAGAGCCCTTCTTCCTCCCCGTGTTAGTATCCCAAAAAATAGTTAGCAAGAAGCGATTCTAAGTTAACAACAACACACCGTAAAGAAAGGGAGTATCGTCTATGGTATCCCCTACCGGATCGAACATGCTAGAGATGCCGAGGTGTCGAAATTTAGTCCCTCAAGAGTTCAGCTAGTAAATCTACTGATATAAGGCTGAACCACCGGACTGAGCTGGGATGGAACCCAGAGACGCTGAGGTGTCACAATTTAGTCCTACCGAACTTTAGACTGAGCCGCAGGATCGAACCCGGAGACGCCGAGGATCGAACCTAGAGACGCCAAAGTGCTAGAATTTTTCCCTTAGAAATTCTACTAAGCACCTTCAGACTGAGCCAGGATCGAACCTAGAGACGCCAAGGTGCTAGAATTTTGTCCCTCAGAAGTTATACGAAGCACCTTCAGCCTAAGCCAAGATCGAACCTGGAGACGCCGAGGTGCTAGAATTTTGTCCCTCAGAAGATCTACTAAGCACCTTTAGACTGAGCCAGGATCGAACTTGGAGACGTCGAGCTGCCAAAATTTAGTCCTTCAAACGTTCTTCCGAGCACCTTCAGACTGAGCTAGGATTAAACTTAGAGACGCTAATGTGCTAGAATTTTGTCCCTCAGAAGGTATTCCGAGCACTTTTAGACTAAGCTAGGATCGAACCCGGAGACGCCAAAGTGTAAGACTTCAGTCCCGACATGACGTATACCAGACTAAGCCAGAATCGAACCTGTTGTGTTATAATGATAGCGCGTCTAAGCTACTCAGCCCAGCCCGCCAAGAGAGAGCACAATGCCGCTGTTACTTTTGATGCGGGCTGTACGTGAGCAGTGAACTTTGTACTGTTCGAAACTCGCTGAAACATCACATTTCAGCAGTGTCCATGTGCTGGCCGACTTGATGTAGCTTGTGTGTGGGTTTGCTTTCAAGCTCACTCTAATACAACGTTTTAGTAAAACACAACCCGATATTTTTCTTGCTCGGGAACTCTAGAGTCTGCTTATTCGAAACCCGGTGCTGGTACATACCTTCTCGCAAGGCATAACGCCCGAACTGCACTAGGGAGCGGCTAGCTGCTTCCCCGCTCCCAGTCCTGTTTTACGACCGGATGCCCTTCTTGACGCAAGATTTTAAGTCGCGGAAATCTGTTTTACAGCCGGATGCCCTTCTTGACGGGAGAACTGGGATTTTAAATCACAGTATCTAGTGTCTTACACCATAAACCATCGTTTTATGGATGTATGCCCTTCCTGACGCCGAAGGCCCGGCATTCGACTGGTTGGCCTTCCTGATGTAACAGGACCGGGATTTATTTTTGCTAAGTCACTTCCGTTTTGCTTGCACAAGAGCATGTAAGATGCAAGTCGTGCTGAGCAGCATTCGCCTAAAGCTGTAGTTGCTTCTGCATGCTTTAACTCGAATCCTAAAACAGATCCGTTGGATAGGGACCGTCAACAAAGAAAATAGCGCCTAACAAATTCCCTGCGTAAAGTTGCAAGCACTTTGTTGATGGTCGCTGTAAAATTACCCAGCACCACATTTCAAAGGTATGTAGCTAAAGATAGCAGCTTAATAGAATTTCAAATCGTCGCCACCACATTTCAAAGGTATGTAGCTAAAGATAGCAGCACGATGCTCTGTTGATTAAAGATGGCTGCTGTCAAAAAGCCCCTGGAATTTTTCAAATTGCCGCCACCACATTTCAAAGGTAAATAGCTAAAGAGGGCAGCACGATGCTCTGTTGATTACAGATGGCTGCTGTCAAAAAAGCACGTGGAATGTTTCATATTGCCACCACCACAAGTTAAAGGTATATAACTAAAGATAGGATCACGGTGCTCTGTTGATTAAAGATGGTAGATGACAGCTGACGGAATTTTTCAAATTGCCCGCAGTGCCATAAAGATAGCAGCACGATGCTCTCTTGGTTAAAGATGGCTGATGTCAGCTGTTAAAAAAGCACGTTGGTTTGTTTCCAAACAAGAGCACGTGGAAATTGCCGCTACCACATTTCAAAGATATGGCCTCAGCTACCGTGCAGACATTTCGATTTAACGCCATCTGGCTGTCTGCTCGTCAATTTCGACGTCCGTTTTACTCTAGGCCCACTAGATGGCAGACACAGTAAACCGGATCTCTCATGGGCGTCTATGGCTGAGATTTAATTAATTTTGTCAGGTAAATACCAAATGTATCACCAGAGATCTTTTACATGCCGACATCGTACGACATGGAGTGTCGAGTGGATTTTTTTCCGCCCTTCAAAAATCCGCCTACCTCTGTCGGGTTTGAACCCGCTATCTTGGGATCCGGAGGCCGACACTCCACCACGGACCCACAGAGGCAGCTATTTCAAAGGTAGTACCGTAAAGAGGGCAGCACTGAGGTAAGCGATGCAAGATGGCGGGTGACAGCTAACAGAATTTTTCAAATTGCCGCCACCACATTTCAAAGGTAGTAGCTAAAGATTGCAGCACTGAGATTCGCGATGTAAGATGGAGGATGACAGCTGTCAAAAAAGCACGTGGATTTTAAATTACCCGCAGTACCGTAGAGATAGCAGCACTAAGGTAAGCGATGCAAGATGGCGGATAACAATTACCGCCACTACATTTCAAAGGCATGTAGTTAAAGATATCAGCACGGTGCTCTGTTGATTAAAGATGGTTGCTGTCAAATATAATTTTTCAAATTGTCCGCCACCACATTTCAAAGGTAAGTAACTAAAAAGGGCAGCACGATGCTCTGTTGATTAACGATGGCTGCTGTCAGCTGTCAAAAAAGCACGTGGGTTTGTTTCCAAACAAGAGCACGTGAAAATTGCCGCCACCACATTTCAAAGGTAAGTAGCTAAAGAGTGCAGCACTGAGGTTTGCAATGCATGATTGCGGATGCCAGCTGTCAAAAAATCACGTGGATTTTAAATTGCCAGGAGTGCCGTAAAGAGGGCAGCACTAAGGTTAGCGATACAAGATGGCGGATGACAGCTGTCAAAAAAGCACGTGGCTTTGTTTATGGCTTTGTTTACCAATTCAAACCTCGCGCTAGTAAGGTTTAGTTGGCAGCAATGAGATAGCAGTACTGAGGTTAGCGATGCGTTGTTGTTTAAAGATAGCTGTCAAAAAATCACGTGGATTTGTTTACCAATTCAAATCTCGCGCTAGTGAGGTTTAGTTGGCAGCACTGAGGTTTAGGTCCGTCAAGATGGCAGCAGTGAGGTTAGCGATGCTTTGTTGTCGATGACAGCTGTCCAAAAGCATGTGGCTTTGTTTACAAATTCAAATCTCGCGCCAACATTTAAATTTCCCGCGGGTGGTGGAGGCCTCTGCGGATGGCCGGTGGCGGTGGTGGCGCCCGAACTCTCCAGGGTATACTACTCTGGTCTAAAAGTTCAACTGCGTATTATTTCAAATATGCATTTTCAAAATCGGACGGTTATTTTTTGAGATATCAATAAAAACAGCATTTGGGATTTTGCGTGACGCATCAGACAGCGTGAGATCGGCCAAGGACGTATTGGCACGCAAGCTGTTTACTGGCATTGATTCCATCCACAGAACGGACTCTCACAGGCTGTCCTATAAGATCTTCCAAGTAGCCAGCAAGGGTAAAGGCACTACATCGATTTGGATCCAGCAGGAAGAAAACGATCTGGCAGAATGTAATGTTAATAATGGCATCATAATTAACAGAAGCAACCACCGTTCGACTATCAAAACCAGACCCTTCCTACCACCCCTTACAACAGATAACAACAATGAGGCCAGGAAATGGTCAAGAGGAAAGCAGCAGCCAAATCTACCATTAAGAACATCAGAAGCGGCAACACAAGCACGCTGGTTCTCAGCCGGCCCAAACGAACTCAAATAATAATAATAATAATGAGAATGACGTATGGCCTCTGTGTCTGTGAGGATGGAGCCCTACTTAAGATCTTTTCTAATGCTGACGATTTCCGAATTTATTGCAAGGTACAATTCCTGGTCCGAAATTGTGAGAAATTCTCCGTCGTTCTCAGGTTGCATATTGTATCTCTGACCACTGGCGTGGTGATACCTCCCTTAAAAGCTGCCCTATCGAAAAGAGTAAAATGGCTCTTTAATTTTTTCCGTTACCGATCTTGAAGTGACATGCACGACATGTCCCACGGGACTTCGACTAAAGGTCCAATTTTTCGTAATCATCTCCGTTATTATCCATCGTACGATAAATGCGAACATGGCATAAAGGAACGGAAATAGAATATTATTAACCGTTTGTTATATGCAAATACATAGTTTGGTTGAAATAAGTCCAGCAGTTTTCCACTTTTAGGAATATACAAACAGATAGATAACAAGGCAGACAGACACAAAAATGAAAAATTCTACCTCATGTTTCCTCGGTGTTCAGTTACATTAAGTGGGGTTAATTTTCAGTCCGAGCGAAATATTATGCATCGTCTGATTTTCTCCTGTTATGGTTCCTTAAAATAACTTGTAGGTCTGCGAGCTTGTCCGTTACTGGCTGCAGAGCATGAAGCTCATAGAAAATAGTAATTTTCTCCGTCATTTGAAGAGTAAGCGACATTGTGTAGGCTCATAACAAAAATTATGTACTATGAAGGCACGTTTCACATATAGTCTAGAGATTTTATATACAACCGATAGTGTAAGAGAAAATTGAAAAAATCTTCTGGTTTTCCCATAAACCCCCAGTCTTAACAGTGATTTTTAAATGATATGCATATCTAAACATGCTCCTGGATGAGTAGACTCTAAATATGAAGTTTCATTGAGATATAATGATTAGTGTAAGAGAAAATTTAAAAAAAGGACTCTTCCGGTCTTCTTATAAACCCCAGTATGTTCAGTAATTACCACAACCTGCTCTCAGATGAGTAGACCCTAAATACGAAGTTTGGCCGAGATCTATTTAGCCGTTTACCCCTGATAGTGGAACAAACAAACAACAAAATCTAAAAACTAGTGATACGATCTTGAGTTGAGCTAAAAGGGATAAATATATCAAAACATGGCGAAATACATGACGTTATAGACAGCAGACCCCTACACCTTTATGAGATTAGTTAGAACGTAGGATGCGAACGTTGCTAGGGAGCAGTCGTTCTGAAAGTTAGTTTAGTCTAACTTAGTGATTGATGTCTCTATGCTAAAAGACAAAAAATAGAGTAACGTCTTTTTCCTTGCAAACTTTGCTATCATTCCAGCCACATGTGAAGTAACTGTAATTTTATTGATTATCTGTTAAAAGGCTAATTGAGTGAAATATTCCTTAGGTGACTCTAGTTCAGCCCAATTACTTTTAGTCTGTACTGAACGTGACACAGTATGGGAGTGGGTTACGGAAGAATGTTTAAAAGAAAAATTGGGTCACAAACGAAGAGGCTTTGAACCGAGTAGGAGCGAAGAGAATGATTTGGTGACATTTGACTCGAAGGAGGTGGTTTGTTACGTTCTGTGAAGTGCAGAATATGTTCATTTAGCTTTGAAGGGCGGTGTGTGGAATGAAAAGGGAGGGAGTCCACGGGGTTAGTGTGGCAAACATGGTAGTATGCAATAGTTCTGTTGTGGAGAACTGAATCAAACGAGTGGCAACGTGTGTCAGGTGATCACAGACAGACTGGTAGAGTTCTTCCAATTTCCTGGTTAACGACCGGCACGCTTTTGAAGACTAGCTGGCAGGCTGTGTTTCAATTTCTTGTCGCCGGAGTGCTAGGATTCGCCCAACGCGAGGCACGACGTAGTGAAATTTTAACTACATAGCAGGTGAGCGCGAGCAGCGAGACTGGACAGAACTGCGTACGGCTGTGTAACGCTGGAGACCTGAGAAACGAGTCGGGTTCAGGACCGGCACGCTTTTGAAATACTCCGCGTGGACTGTCACTAACAAAGTAGTCAAGAGTCATGTGCTATCGGTCACAGCAGAGGCGACTGTAGACAGACATAAATCTGGTTCTGTCGGGGGTGGTAGTGTTTAGCGTGTGAATCGCCGATTGTTAACGAGAAATATTCACCTAAGACGTTACACGGAAATAACGTCTACTTTGAAGAGGACAACCTGTGGCAGTCCATTCTTTACAGGTGTTTGTAGAAAGCCAGCCGTTTTCTTCTTATGGCATCTGTGAGAGTTTCTTGGTGTTGGTACAGTTCACGGTTTGGTTTGTACCATTACCTTCTATCTTCTATCCTTGGTCCTAATATCTTTCTCAGGAACTTCCTTTGTTGTAATCGAAGGCTCTTAGTGGGGTCTTCTTAGTAAGAGAGAGGCACCGGGCTGCGTAGAGGACTGACGGTCTGACTATTGCATTAAAGTGTCTTCGTTTGACATTCATTGACAGGTGTTCTGATGCGTACAGTGTTCTGCAGGCATGGTACGCATTGTCTAGTTTGATTCTCCTCTGTTCGAGAGCAACCATTTAACTAACGTCTTCTGAAATCCACTCTCCAAGGCACTTCACAGTTTTTGCTCTCTTGATATGCTTGTTCTAGCAGCGTCCTTTATATTTGTAATGACCTCGGTTTTTCCGATGTTGATCAGGAAACCTGTTTTAGACGCTATTGAGTGTAGTGTTTAGAGTTGCGTAGTAGCCTCTTGCATGTCGTTTGTTAGTAAGGTCAGGTCATCAGCAAAGGCCAGGCATGGTATCCTTAGGTTGTCTGCTTTGGCCCCCGTTCTTAATCCGGTGTTCACTGGTAGGGATCTGGTCCACTCCCTGCTGATATTTTCCAGGACGCAATTAAATAATATGCATGAGATCCCATCTCCTTGCATCATCTCTGTTTTGATTGGGAATCTCTCGGAGAGCTGTCCTCTAAGCTTTACTTTGGAAGATGTGTTTCGCAGTGTGGCTTGCACTAACCTAGTAATTTTCTCGTCGAACCCTAGTTCCCTTAGGGTTTTGAAGAAATGTTCTATCCACGGAGTCGTTGGAAGCTGAAGAAGGTAACTACCCATTGTACGGCTCACATTTTGCTATACTGGTGGATGGTATCTGTTCAGTATAGGATCACAGTGCTCTGAACCGCGCTTGGTAATCTCCTAACTCGGTGTCAAGCAGGCGCGTTTGGAAAAGATTTTATATGTGACCGCAAGGAGTAATATTATTCTGTAGTTGCTGGGGTCTGTTTTGATCCCTTTCTTGTAGATCTGTTCGATAACGACTGAGATGCAGTCATCTGGAAGCCTCTCGGTAGCCCGTATGTCAGGGATCCCTTCATGTGTGTGCCTGAAGGTGTGTTCTCCGGCTTGTTTCAACATTTCTGCTACTATCCCGTCTTCTCCAGGGCCTTCGTTGTTCTTGAGGAGTGTTATGATTTCCTCGCATGTTGGAGGAGGGATGTGCTTGGTGTTAGGATTAGTGGGTTCTCTAACCGGGAGTCGTTGGGGAGGCTCAGTGTTTGGAAGTAGTGCATTCGCTGTCGGTGAGGCACAATGATTTCTCTGCTCTCTGGAAATGTAAGGTAGGGAGAACGAACTGGGTCGTCTCTTGTTTGAGGTCTCTATAGTTGTTCCTCGTTCTTTGTTTTGCTTCCTCTTTGCCTACCTTATGATACTGAAAGTGGTGTTCCTTTGTGTAACAAAGGCTTGGTGGTTGGCTTCGTTCTTATGTTGGTTCCATTTGACCCAAGCTAGTCGTCTGGCCTCTACAGTCGCATCGCATTCGCTGGACCACCGCGGATTCCAAGTTCATAATTTGTTCTCAAACCGCACTCAACACACAACAGTCTGTTAGCATCCTTTCACGACCAGCATTCTCCTCAGGTTGGCTTGCTCTACACCCTGCATTAAAACGTAAGACATAAAGACTGCACCCATGCCTCACTCCCTCCTCTACTCTTGTCATTGCAGTTTGTTTCTCGTTCCTTGTATTTAAGTCCAATCCTCTAAAAATTTGAAAAAAAAAAGCTTATCTTTTTTTTTACAACTTGCTGTACGTCGCACCGACACGCATAGGGACAAGGAAGGGTTAGGAGTGGAAGGAAGCGGCCGTGACCATAATTAAGGTACAGTCCCAGCATTTGCCTGGTGTGAAAATGGGAAACCAGGGAAAACCATATTCAGGGCTGCCGACGGTGGGGTTCGAACCCACTATCTCCCGAGTACTGGATTCTGGCCACACTTAAGCGACTGCAGCCATCGAGCTCGAAAACAGCTTAGTCTAATAAGGGAAATAAAAAATGTAAGAAGGAATTCGATAGAGAACTCAAGTACGGTAAACGTATTTAAGGAGAGATCAGGATTACATGGCTCCACTTACCGTATTACTCGCACGCTGACAGCTATGTCCCGGGGATGCAGAGAGAATTCAGCTGATTGGGAGAACGCTGGCATGAAACGAGTCAGGACTACAATCCACAACATCAAGATACCATGAATAATAATAATAATAATAATAGACATACTAGTTTTTCTCGGTCATCGGATTCTGGGGGGCCGAGAACATAATGCGGGAATGTATTGGAGCTTACCAAACCTCTTCGCCCAAAATGCAAAACTTGCTTTGGTAGTCTAAACATCAACACACTTCGGAAAACTGGGAAGTTAAAACAATTAACAGACATGTTAGGTAACTTAAACATACAAATTTTAGCACTTCAGGAAACCAGATACACGGATGAAAATCATTTTGACTCAGGAAGTTATAGAATTTACAAAGGCAAGCCAGCAATTTTCCTTCATAAGAGACCATTACAATTTGGCACATGATTCGCTGGAAGAAGAAACATTGTAAACTCAGTACTTAACTTTTCTTCGCCTTCTGAAAGAATTTCAACACTATCCATTAAATCAGGAAACAAAGCTTATACATTACTTAATGCGCATGCACCCACCAATAAATACAATCAAAAAGATCCACAAATGGTGGAAGACTTCTGGGAACTGCTAGAAGAAACTACAGCCACAATTCCTAATTATCACATAAAAATTCTGTTAGGAGATTTCAATGCCCAAATTGGTAGAGAAAAGAAATTCAGGACCATTGTAGGACTATACCCAGCGCACAATACAAGTAATAAAAAGGGAGAAAGATTAATTGATTTTTGCAAAAAAAAATTGATCTCAAATTAATGTCAACACATTTCCGGGCGCTTCCACACAAGAAAACAACCTGGAGATCCGCATATTTTCACTTGGGAGAATTTCAACTAGATCGTGTGGCTATTTCCAAGAAAAATCAGAAAGAAATTATGAATTTTAAAGTTAAAAAAGGGATCATTGACTCTGACCACCATCTATCCTTAATCAAGGTCAAATTTCAACCAAACAGGTCCAAACCAAGTATAACAAAAAACCTTCGGGTCGATCCGGAATTTCTTAAACAGAACACTAGTAATTTCCTTGAAAGTATTCCTACTCACAATCCTTCGAACTGGTTAGAACTCAAAGACATACTTTTGAAGGCTTCTCAAAATGTTGGCACACCACCCAGGAAACGCAAACAAAGGTGGTGGAATGAAACCTGCGACAAGGCCATAAACTGTAGAACTAAAGTCTGGCAGAATTGGAATTCTCATAAAACTGAACAAACCTGGCAGGAATTCAACGAAATACAGAAACAAACATGAAAAATTATCAGGTCTGAAATACGCAAATACGAACACCACAGATTGGCGGAAATTGAACAAGATTTTACAAAAAACAATACACGAAACTTCTACAAAACTTTCAGAGAAGAATTATCGAATTATCAGGCACCTGGTCTTTGCTTCAAACGCGCAGATGGGACATTGGAAACGAATAATCAAGAGAACTGCAAACTTCTAGCAGTTTATTTCCAGGATCTTTTAAACTGTGAATCCCCTAAAGAACAACTCACCTTTGAAAAACCCTTATCTAATCAAGATTCAGAACGCCCAACACTGGCAGAAGTCAAAGAAATAATCGATGGACTCAAAAATAACAAAGCCCCGGGGGAAGATGGTATAATTGCCGAAATGCTGAAGATAGGAGGTGACAGCGTAGCCCGGAAAATCCACTCGATTCTTGAGAACATCTGGATCACTGAAGAAATCTCGGAAGATTGGAAATGTGCGCTAATCCATCCACTGCACAAGAAAGGGGATAAAACGAACATCAATAATTATAGAGGAATTAGCTTGATACCAGTTGCTTACAAATTTTTTCCAAAGCCCTGCTCACTAGACTTGAGAAACAAACAGACCATCTAATTGGTGAATACCAGACAGGTTTCCGAAAAGGAAGATCTTGTACAGAACAAATCCTTAATCTCAAAACTATCCTCCAAATGCGCAAAACCAGACAAACAGTCATTACTTTTGTAGATTTCAGAAAGGCATATGACTCTATAGACCGTCAAACACTTTTCAATACTCTAGAAGAATTTCAAGTGGATAAAAAAACAAGAGAATTAGTCAAACAAACATTAACTGGCACTACTTCAAAAGTTAAATTCCTAGGCGAAATATCTGAGCCTTTTCCGTCAAGGGGATGGTTTATCGCCGTTACTGTTTAACATGATACTTGAGAAAGTAATCAGAAGCTGGGAAAAGGAAACTAAAGGAATAACTCTTGGAAGACTACGTAAAGACAGAATTCACGTGCAATGTCTAGCCTTTGCTGATGACATAGCAATCCTTTCCAATAATAGGCGTGAAGCAATTCATTCCATTGAAAAACTACATGAAATTGCCATCAAAACGGGACTTCAAATTTCGTATGAGAAAACTCAGTAGATGGAGGGAGCCTCACGATACTTAGATGGACAAGCCATGATAACTAAATTCGGCAAAATTGTTCAAGTGAACCAATTTAAATATTTGGGAGAAATTATTCAACCCTCTGGTTTAAACCGCGAAGCAAATAAAGAAAGAATTTCCAAATTACAGAAAGCATACAGGATCACTAGGAACAGGTATAATAAAAAATCAATATCTCGGAATGCAAAACTTAGACACTATAATACAGTGATCAAACCTGAAGCGTTATATGCCTGAGAAATCTTAATCAGTGGTGGCGGATCTTTAAACAAAGACATTGAGAAACAAGAAAGGAAAAATTCTTACACTTTTCGGAAAAGACGATTGAAATTTTATGGACACATTATCAGAATGAACACTAACAGGCTAACTAAAAGAATTCTCAACCTGGCCCTTTCATTAAAAACCAAGAACAGCTGGCTTCGTGAAATTGAAACAGATCTCCAGGAAATCAACATCTCAGAAGACATTGTACAGGACAGATGTAAATTCAGAACCAACATCGATAATCACCACTTTGAAGACAAACCCAACACCAGAGCTAACTTGGACAGAAGAGCGAAGGAAACAGCTCAGCGAGAGGATGAAGAGATTTTGGGAGGAAAAGAAGGCCAACACATCAGCTAAGCAAGTTGAACCGTGCTCCTGAGTAGGGCACAACGATGTAAAAAATAATAATAATAATAATAATAACCCACTACTAAGAATGACGAGTGCAGGAAATGCAACAGCAATCCAGAAACTATCGAGCACATCATCAGCAACCTGCAGTTTACTAGCGCCTACATCGTACAATGACAGACATAATGATATAGGCAAAGAAAATGCCCTTACCCGACCTTTGAGGCAGAATACTACGAATACTCCCCACTAAATGTACTGGAAAATGAAAATGTTAAACTCTAACGGTACGAACAGAACTCTGCACAATAAAGCAGACAACACACATTCGTATCTCATTCACATCGCTATCCAGAATGATCACAATATGAAACAGAAATACAGAGAGAAGGTCGATAAACATACTCATCCGTCTGGCTATGGAAGTAGCAAGGATTTGGAAACAAGACAGAGTGACATTTCTTCCTATTCTCCTCTCCCACTGAACTCACACCATGCCAGAAAACTTAATGTAACAACAGCCCCCATCTTCACTCACAATCTGGCACAACATTCCTGAACGCTCAGTAAAAGCAAAGCAAAGTCATCTCCGTACAGGCCATGAAGGCCCTTGGAGTAACCTCAGCACTTGATGGGGTAGCCGCGTTTGCCCCCAGGAATTAACCTGGTACTCATTTTTCGTGTAGGGTGAGTGAACCTCAGGGCCATATGCACCTCCGGAAGTGGAAATCTCGTTTCTTAATTTTTTTGCGACTTCCTGACGGGGATTCGAACCCACGTCCTTCCGGGCAAACCGAGCACGCCTTTGCCGCCTCGGCCACGCAGCCCCTTCTGAATGCTCAGTACCGACCATAAATTGAAAAGGCGAAGAGAATAATGAAGGCGTATATTGTAAAGTCATGTAAATTATGATTAAGCTCTGATTCTTGTGTGTAAAATATCGATGTCAATCGAAATACATGCTATATTATCAACTATAAAGCTGTACTTTCAGAATACTGATTAATAATCATTGTTTCCGGGAGCCAAAAGCTAGAACTAATAAAACCTGGAGAGAAGAACGTAAGAAGAATTTCAGTGAGAGGATGAAGAGACTTTGGGAAGAGGAGAAAGCAAAATAATCAGTTAAATAAATTCGTTCGAGCTCCTCAGTTGGGCGTAACCATGTGATGGTAATAATAATAATAATAATAATAATAATAATAATAATAATAATAATAATAATAATAATAACACCCTCACAAACACAACATCTAAGGTGAAATTTTTGGGAGAAATAAATTTCTGACCCTTTTGAAGTACACATAGGGATTCGTCAAGGAGGTGGTGGTGGTGGTGGTGGTGGTGGTGGTGGTGGTGGTGGTGGTGGTGGTGGTGGTGGTGGTGGTGGTGGTGGTGGTGGTGGTGGTTATATTTTAAGAAGAAGTACAACTAGACAACCATCCTCTATTAACACCACAACCTGTTTTCCAGTCAATGACCGGGTCAGAAATGGGATGAATGAAGCCCCCAACTTGCGGCGAGGATAGGTCTGCGGAGGTCTGTCGCACTCCTCTGGGGCTATTGCTAATGACTGACAGATGAAATGAAATGATAGAGGAGAGTGTTGCTGGAATGAAAGATGACAGGGAAAACCGGAGTACCCAGAGAAAAACCTGTCCCGCCTCCGCTTTGTCCAGCACAAATCCCACATGGAGTGACCGGGATTTGAACCACGGTATCCAGTGGTGAGAGGCCTGCGCGCTGCCACCTGAGCCACGGAGGCTCTCCTCTATTAACACTAATCAGAGCGCAAAAATGGAAATGATCCGACACTTCGAAAAATGAACATATCGGCCAAAGGAAGACAAGGGCCACGATTTAGAGTAGCCACGGCTGGCTCGTGGTCCAACACCTCTGCACTCTGACCGGCCAACCCAGCAGAGGAGGGGTGGCTCTACGGCTCTGCATTCGGCAGACGGGACGGCTTGTCCCAACCGTCGGCTGTCATTCTCCTGCACTAAGGCGAATGCCGGGACAGTGCCTAGTATAGGCCACCTCTCCTTCACCGTAACAAATCTCCCAGCCTGAGGGACGGCCCGCCTCCCCCTTCAGGGGAGGAATGAAAACATTTTAGTAGTTGTGCTTGTGGAACAGCAGGTGCACTCATGTGGTCGACATGTTTGATTTGGGAAACAAGTGCGAAGCTAGTGCGTTGAGCGCAGGTACGATGCTATCCTTACGTAATTGGTCAAACAATTGTATCATAATGAAAATCTGAACTCCGATTGGTGGAGTAGGCAACAGAGATCACATAGGAAACACGAAAATGAAGACGGCAGCACAGGTAAGTGGAAGCAATGTCAGACGCATCTAGAGGCCCAATGGTCGCCAAGCTACGCTCCCAAGACTCTGTATAGAGGTACACTTGAAGGTAGTACTGTCAATATCAACACGAGTGTCAAGGATTGTTTACGTCAGCAGCTCCATTGAGAAGAGACGCACGAACTGTTATAGCAGCACACGCAGTGCCAACACTTGCGTCATCCTCCTCACCGCTTTCTTTTCAGGTGAACTGGAGTTCTCAATATGCCCATAACGTTCAACTTTGACAGGCCGGTAAAGACTGAAGGTCTTCGTTTCTTCAACTACGTGAATGAATGATCTGTATTGTATATTCATTTCCAAAGGTCCTTTTTCACGTGAGATATTTTTTAAGAGAATGGCTGAACGTAAAAGTATGGTTACGGTATTAAAATGAATGTCTTACCATGCAGATGTGCTAGTCGAAGAGAAAATAGTATATTAAGACTATAATGGCAATAATTAAGACACGAGTATGTTTATAATTTCCATACGAGTGTCCTAATTACCATTATAGGCGAATTGCATACGACTATTTATGTTCGACAATAATTATATCTCTACTTTCTAAATATTCATAAATTTCTGTCGAGATGTCGCTTGACAGTTGAGTTTACTGAACAGAGCGCAGAGCTCATACGCTGGATTATTGATTTTCCGTGAGTGGATCAGAGACCTTGACAATGTCATATGCTCTCAAAGTTTTGATAGAAGGTTATCATAACCCAGCTTGATTTCAAATACAAATTGTTTATTGCACAGTTGGTGAAGTGAATTGTGGAAATGTGCCGCGTGGTTGTGGAATATTGGAAGTAGAAGGCGCATTGCTGTTAATATATGTGTCCGATATGTTTGATTTTGCAAGCAAGTGCGAAGCTAGTGCGTTGAGCGCAGATGCGATTCTATCCGTACCTAATTGGTCAAACAGTGGTCTCATAATGAAAATCTGAACTCTGATTGGTGGAGAACCTGTATCATAATGAAAATATGAACTCTGATGGATGGAGAACCTGTCCCATAATGAACCTTGAACTACAATGAGCCTCAGTAAGATTCAGTTTTCTGACATATAATATTTATTATTTCGGCTTTGTTGAGCAGAAATGATATTGGTGCAACGGTTTGGACGTGGTGGAGAGGTTCCCCTTTAAAGTCTGTGGGAGACAATGTTTGGTACCAGTGGCCCAGGTGACAGACTAGCGAGAGAGCTGACCGTGGACTTGCATTCAGAAGATAGTGGGTTCAAACCACACTGTCGGCAGCCCTCAAAATGATTATCCGTGGTTTCCTATTTTCACACCAGGCAAATGCTGGCCACGTCCGCTTCCTTCCCACTCCTAGCCCTTTCCTGTCCCATTGCCGCCATGTGTATGTGGGTGCGACGTAATGCAACTTGTAAGAAAAGTTGTTTACCCTGTCTTTTCTTAAACAATTTCCAAGAGTTTGTAAATATATTGAACATTTCCCTTGGTAAATTATTCCAGTCCCTATCTCGTCTTCCTATAAACGAGTTTTTGACACAATTTGTCCTCTTCAAGTCCAACTATAACTTCATATTGCGATCCTCCCTACTTTAGAAAAGACCACTCAAACATAATCGTCTAGTAATATCATTCCAAGCCATCTCTCCCGTCGGAAAATGTTGTAGGATCTCAAACAGAGCATTAATTGACTGCACGTAGAGACTTACGTTACTTTTGGGAAATGTCTATATTAGTTATGAAACACGAAAACAAAGAGCTAGGACCAGCGAGGAAAATAATACAATCATCATTAAAGTAACAAACGTAACGTGTATATACAAATAACATCCAATATAGCAGGAACAGACAACAAATGACAATGATAACACACTCCCTATGATGACATCAATGATCTGCATTTAGGGCTGTCGTCCAGGCGCCAAATTACCTATCCGATTGTTTACCTAGCCTTTTCTTTAAAAATTTCAAAAGAATTTGGAAGTTGATCGAACATTTCCCTCGATAATTTATTCCAACCCTTTACTTCTCGTCCTATAAATGAGTATTTGCCCCAATTTGTCCTCTTGAATTCCAACTTTATCTTCATATTGTGAACTTTCCTACTTCTAAACGCTCCCCTCAAGCGCATTTGTTTCTAGTGTCATTCTACGCCAACTCTCCACTGACAGTTCGGAACATACCACTCATCCACTTAATCCCAACCCAAAGGGTGGCGTGCACCATCTTGGAGTAAATTACTACGCAAGTAGCCTTTACTAAAGAAGTCCATACTACAGAAGTAAATTACTACGGGAGTTATTTACTCCGGAAGTAACGTCGGAGAGTTGAAGTACAATTTACTCTTTTAGTTACTACTATAGAAGTAGCGTTCGTTACTCGCGGAGTAGCGTTGTGTTCGTGTATCTTCTTCAAAGAAATCTAAATAGATAAGGTTATGTGCGATAGGAAACGGGGAAAAACGTAAGCGAAAAAGATAAATGTTTGTTAATAGAGATAATGACGATCTATGCAAAGGATATAAGAAACACAACATAAAGATGCTGGATAACTAAAGAAATTCATGGAAAGTCGTGACAGAAGAATCCAATGCTTCGAGTGACGGAAAACGCAGTGAAAAGCAATTTAAGATTCTGTAGAAGGACTTAAAAGCGAAGACGGAAGCAAAGCAGTAAGTCATGGACACGCGGGAAAAATTAAAACTGATGGCGGTTTCTTCATACAGATCGCCTACATCCACAGCGAAATGTTCCCATTTTCACACCAGGCAAATGCTGGGTCTGTACCTTAAGGCCACGGCCGCTTCCCAATCCCTAGGCCTTTCCTGCCCTATCGTTGCCATAAGACCTATCTGTGCCGGTGGGACGTTAAGCAAATTGAAAAATAAAAATACCTCTTCCGATTTCTGAAAAGTTCACCGTTGTCACCGAGAGGGCAATAAATGGGAATATGCGCGCAGTCACAGTCAATTGCACCCACGATGTGTGGAAACCTGCCAACGTGAAAAATATCCTCTTAGCCGCAACTAGTGCTTTAACCACGCGATGAATGATACGGTAAACGTTAATTAGATCACCGGCAACTGTACTGAAATGCTCCGGTACGAAACACTCGTAGGCCACACAGCAACTGTAATTTGAGAGATACAACAAAATTAAGACAAGAATTCAGCTGTAAGTGATCTCCAAGTGGATTTAGAAGGAAAGTAAAGGATTCCTTCCTAAGACCAAAAACGTTCCTGAAACTCGCCGTATTCACATTACACGGCTCTCGCCTTTCACGCACTGTAGGCCTTCGCACTATTACATTTCCCATCATTTACTGCTTCGAGATCGTCAATATAATCTAGGTAATCCATAAACACATTTGAAAAGTCTTTCCTCCCACATACGGCACGATATTATCATTAGTCAACAAGTCTAAACCTAGCTTACTCCATGCACGACGTGAGTAAATTCTAACCTATATTCGTACGTTATTAACTTCTTTAGTAATATACTACGAGATGGTGCTTGTAGTAATTTAGTCCAGTAGTATCTGAAAGGACTCAAACACTTCGGAAGTAATTACTCTCGTATGGAAGTCGCCGAATGCTGACTTCAAGAGTAGTTTACCGAGTTCGATAGCTGCAGTCGCTTAAGTGCGGCCAGTATCCAGTATACGGGAGATAGTAGGTTCGAACCCCACTGTCGGCAGCCCTGAATTTGGTTTCCCGTGGTTTCCCATTTTCACACCAGGTAAATGCTGGGGCTGTACCTTAATTAAGGCCACGGCCGCTTCCTTCCCAGTCCTAGGCCTTTCGTATCCCATCATCGCCATAAGACATGTCCGTGTCGGTGCGACATAAAGCTAATAGCAAAAAACGAGAGTAGTTTACTACGGAAGTAGAACTTACTTGGTTGGTGCACGCCACCCTAAGTGTGCAACATGCGTAACACTACTCTTTTGTCGGAAATCACTCAGAACAAATCGTGCTGCTTTCCTTTCGATCCTTTCCAGTTCTCGTATCAAGTATTCCTGGCGAGGCTGGAGGTCTTACCACAAACTTATACGCGCTCTCTTTTACATTCTTTTTCTAGTTGCTTTACGTCGCTACATACCTCATAATCATATGAAGAAATCTGTAACCTGTCTTTACAACCGCGTTAAATTAATTACTCCCAATAAAGACCAAACCTTACGCTAAATCATCACCTAGGTGATCCCATTGAGTAATTAAAACTGAGTGGACTTTCCCTATTAGTGAAACTTACAGCCCGCCTTGCCTGCTGTCCATCTCACAACATTGTCTAGCTCATTTCGTAGTCGTTCAGAATCTTCTTCTTCTTCTTCTTCTTCTTATTATTATTATTATTATTATTATTATTATTATTATTATTATTTCTGCCGCTTTTTCCACACCTGTGGGGTCGCGGGGGCCAAGTGTGACGCACATGTGGATTTTCCCTTGTTTTACGGCCGGATGCCCCTCCTGACGCCAACCCTATATGGAGGGATGTAATCAGTATTGCATATTTCTGTGGTGGTTGCTAGAGTGGTGTGTTGTCTGAATATGAAGAGGAAAGTGTTCGGACAAATACAAACACCGGGTCACCGCGCCAGAAAAGTTAATCAAAGGCGATAAAAATTACTGACCCGTCCAGGAATCGATCCCAGAACCCTCTGACCGAAGGCCTCAACGCTGACCATTCAGTCAATGAGTCGGACGTAGTCGTTCACAATCCTGTAACGTATTTATCGCCCGCAAATAGCCTTACCTATGACTGACTGACTGACTGACTGACTGACTGACTGACTGACTGACTGACTGACTGACTGACTGACTGACTGACTGACTGACTGACTGACTGACTGACTGACTGACTGACTGACTGACTGACTGACTGACTGACTGACTGACTGACTGACTGACTGACTGACTGACTGACTGACTGACTGACTGACTGACTGACTGACTGACTGACTGACTGACTGACTGACTGACTGACTGACTGACTGACTGACTGACTGACTGACTGACTGACTGACTGACTGACTGACTGACTGACTGACTGACTGACTGACTGACTGACTGACTGACTGACTGACTGACTGACTGACTGACTGACTGACTGACTGACTGACTGACTGACTGACTGACTGACTGACTGACTGACTGACTGACTGACTGACTGACTGACTGACTGACTGACTGACTGACTGACTGACTGACTGACTGACTGACTGACTGACTGACTGACTGACTGACTGACTGACTGACTGACTGACTGACTGACTGACTGACTGACTGACTGACTGACTGACTGACTGACTGACTGACTGACTGACTGACTGACTGACTGACTGACTGACTGACTGACTGACTGACTGACTGACTGACTGACTGACTGACTGACTGACTGACTGACTGACTGACTGACTGACTGACTGACTGACTGACTGACTGACTGACTGACTGACTGACTGACTGACTGACTGACTGACTGACTGACTGACTGACTGACTGACTGACTGACTGACTGACTGACTGACTGACTGACTGACTGACTGACTGACTGACTGACTGACTGACTGACTGACTGACTGACTGACTGACTGACTGACTGACTGACTGACTGACTGACTGACTGACTGACTGACTGACTGACTGACTGACTGACTGACTGACTGACTGACTGACTGACTGACTGACTGACTGACTGACTGACTGACTGACTGACTGACTGACTGACTGACTGACTGACTGACTGACTGACTGACTGACTGACTGACTGACTGACTGACTGACTGACTGACTGACTGACTGACTGACTGACTGACTGACTGACTGACTGACTGACTGACTGACTGACTGACTGACACACTCACTCACTCACTCACTCACTCACTCACTCACTCACTCAATCACTCACTCACTCACTCACTCACTCACACACTCACTCACTCACTCACTCACTCAATCACTCACTCACTCACTCACTCACTCACTCACTCACTCACACACTCATCATCGCCGAGCCAAAGCTACTGGATATAAAGAAATGAAATTTTGGGGATACACCTATATTACAATGTAGGAGCTCACTAAGGGAACATTTTTTGGAGATTCCATCGCTAAGGGATAGAAAAGGGGTGTCAATTTTTAAATGAGTGCATCTATATCTCAAAAAGCGTTTAAAGACGTGATATTTGGTATCTGGAATCTCCTTTAAAAACAAAGAAACACGGATTTTATGGGGGGGAGGGGGAAACAACTTAAGGAGATGTAAAAGAAGTTGAGGATACAAATAAGAGGTGGGCTTGACTGGGGGAGTGAGCAATGATAACAAAACCGTTTGATTTACGAAGTTAAAATTTTAAATGATATCCCAGGTGTTAAGTAACAGAAGGTTAGAAACAAATTTAACCCCTCAGAAAGTTAAATGCGGGTTAAGATCTGAAAACCAAATGTATTCATTTCTTCCTCCGAAGAGGTTTAACGTACGAAGAGAAATTTCCAAATAGCGGTATATATTATAAATCCTAGGTGTGAAATAGGAAATATTTTTGAACATTCCACCCCTAAAGTGTTAAATGAGGTTAGCTCCATAAACGAAATTGTTCATCCCTCAAAAACCGTTTGACATACAATGTTGTAATTTTGCGAGAAGGGTCGTATACTTCAAAATATTTCTCTCTTCAGGGTTTGTTGACTCTCAAAAACACAATATTCATTCTTCAGGAACCGTTTCAGGCACGAACTTAATTTTTTTATGAAGGGTGGTATTCTATGTCCCATTTACTCCTTAAAAATATTCATCTCTCCATTACTGTTCGACGTACAAAATCAAAATGTCACAGGTTGGTCGCTTTTACATCCTAGATGTTAAATAACATAGGGTTTAAAACATTCAACTTCTTCCTTATGGGGTTCAAATGACTGTTAGACCAGAAAATAATCATTCCCCCACAACCGTTCGACGTACGAATTGAGGGCGTATTTTACAGGCTCAACTGACTGTGGACTTTACAAAATGTAAAACTTTGAATAATAACTTTTTCAGTTTAAGACCGTAGCGAAGCACGGGTATCTTGCTAGTAATTTATATATGAAAACATAAAAGTCCTTATAACACTTCACCTACTCTAATTCTCCACCCAATCGACCACTGTTTTGTACAGCCCAATAGCCCTCACTTTCATCAGTAATCCCCCATGATGTGCCCTATCAGAAGCCATCTAGTCCATTCACCTCCTGAAACTAAAATATCTGTTATGTCTTGCCGGAATCCTACAAGTTGACCCTCACTGGAAATCCGAAATGCCTTTTATGAAACCAGTTAGTATTCAAAAACATGTCGTCTAATGTAATCAGAAAGAATGCTTTCCCAGAGCTTTTCTACCTTCCTTAAGCTGTTTTAATGTTACGGGTCACGAAATCTTCACCTGAGCCCAAACGTGCTCAATATCATTGAAACAGGCAGAGTTCGAGCGTTGTCATCGGACATAGTTCAAATTCACGTTGAAATTCCCGAGAAATATACACTTCAAACACGCACACTTATCCCTTAAGCCTACGAAAACAACGGAGCTAACCAACAGAAAACGAATCACTAAGGAAGATTCTCAAAACAACGAATAAAATGTGTAGCCTAACTACAGCCTAACGAGAAACCAAAAATGACTCCATCTCAGGTCCGAGGAGGCTATTGGTTACCTCCTGTGGTGTTGCACCGGTTATACTCCTGAGTGAGAGCTGATCTCTCTTGCCGGAAACATTTCCAACAATGATCAGTTTCTCTATGCTGTCATTCCGCCGTCGCAAAGTGTGCCCAAAGAATAGTAAAACTCCTTGTTTACACATTGATGATGATCTGATTCTGGCAATGAGCTAGTTTTTAATGGAATAATTGGAGCGAAATGCTGTCCAAGGTATGCACAACATAAAATTACTCAATAATCTCACATATATAATGGTTCACACTACACTAACGTTCTGTAAACACTAAACACAGAGTTGTCTGAGACAACATGGCGTCACTTGATCTGGGCAAAGTATAAGAAATCACAACACTGAGAGCGCCGCTGTGCGGAGGACCAAATAATCACAAGAATATTGTGACCGATTTTCCACAAACAACCAACCCATGTAGCAAACACATTATTCTTTGTTGTCTTCACCACCGTCTCGATCATGTGATCATACGGTTATCAGTAAATAAACAGCGGGAAATGGCCAATGATCACACCTGAATCGCACTTCTCTAGCCTAATTTACACGGGGATAGTTTACCGGAGTCAGGTATTTGAAGCAAGTCGACTTTGTTTCAACTTTTCACTTTTGATTAGGTCAGGCCGGTAAATTTTTAACTTTCCTTGTAAGTAAATTTGAGTTGCCGAGCCGACAATTTTTGCGTCCACTTTCACGTCACGTGACTGACTTAACTCCATTAGTTGCCCCGTCTGAACACCGACCTGTAGGCAAATCAACTCGAAAACAGAGCATGTGCATTTATCTCGATGTTTTTAGTATGTATTGTATATAATAATTAATGCTTCTAACAATAAGTGGAATGCAAACCAAATATATCGGGCGAGTTGGCTGTGTGCTAGGAGCGCGCAGCTGTCAGCTTGCATCCGGGAGATAGTAAGTTCGAGCCCATTGTCGGTAGCCCTGAAGATAGTTTTTCGTGGTTTCCCATTTCCACCCAGGCAAATTCTGGGACTGTACCTCAATTAAGGCCACGGCCGATTACTCCCCACTCCAAGGACTTTCCTATCCCATCATCGCCATGCCCTATTAGCGTCGGTGCGACGTAAAGCAAGTTGTAAAAAATATATATATCGTGTGGTCCACCAGCCCCTTGCGACCCAGTTTTATGCATCCTTTCACATTTACTACAATTCTGAAAGACATCGGTCCATCTTCCTAAACCGGGGTAATATAACGAGATGTGTGTGTACGGGCTAGAAGACAGCAGGAATCTTGAGCGCCATTATTAATTCATGATGGGTTCCTCAAATGAACCCGTAAAACGAGTACAGATACGCAGAACACGTACTTTGAAACAGGAGGTGGACACACGGTACTGTATAGGCTGGGAAGTGGGCACAGCAGGTCAAGTGTCGCATTAGCTCACATGGCAAGCGGACGGAGAGATATATATGATAGTGGACAGTGCTCGACGTAGGAGGTTCGAATGCCACATAGTATTTTTTTAAGAGCCAGTTGCCTGCGATGTGGTAAGGTTGCATACTTGATAACTTCCAAGGGCTGATTTGTTTATTGGACCCTGTAAAAGACCGTATGTATCGTTGCATTTGGTATGGTGCTGGGTTGGACGCGGACGTAGAGTTGATGGTCCGTGGCCAGCATAGGCCGGCACCATAGGTCAAGTGTCACAGTAACTCACGTGGCTAGCGCACGGTAGAATTTGTAATAGTTGAAAGTGCTCGAGGGTTAGAAGGTTCAAGTCCCAAGCAAGTATTTTGTAAGCCAGTTGCCAGTTACCGGTAGTTTTCACAGACTGATTTGTTTATTTGGCTCTGAAAAGTGCCGTTGGTATTCGTATAGAGCTGGGTTGATACAGGCTAGGAAACATGTGACAGGATTTCAGTT
The DNA here is from genome assembly GCF_040414725.1 of Anabrus simplex. Classification (NCBI taxonomy): domain Eukaryota; kingdom Metazoa; phylum Arthropoda; class Insecta; order Orthoptera; family Tettigoniidae; genus Anabrus; species Anabrus simplex. Next base: position 517,558,547 of record NC_090267.1, read on the forward strand.
ATTCACGTAGATTAACGCAGCACCTGCTCGAACTGACGACCTCCGTAGTCAATACAGAGCTGCGCGCGATGTTGTAAGAACCGTCTGGCCCCTTGGAACATCTCTGGCGAAACGGATCGGCATGTCTCGGTGATGAACTGTCTAAGGTGACAAGGACTGGCCCGCTCCTGTGCATACACCGGTTGTTTTACATGACCCCACAAAAAAAATCCAGGGGCGTAAGATCGGGCGATATGGCGGACGAGGGGATAGGTCCTTCCCTTCCTATCCATTTATCAGGATATGTCGCATGGAGATGGTTCCGGACGACCACTGCCGCGTGCGGTGGAGCTCCATCATATTGAAACCACATCCTGCAGCGGTCAAGGAGTGGCACATATTCCAAAAACGGGATAGTTGAAGAGTTGATTCCACACCATACATTCACGCCCCACTGTACCTGACAAGCTGTCTGTTGCACTCAATGGGGATTATCCATGTTACGGAGTTATCCGTGAAAGTCAGAGGTGAAAGAAGGTGCGGGCTGGAATGGGTCTAACTACAAGTCCGAAAGATAAATTTAAAATTTAAATAAAGGTTATATTTTTCAATAGACAACAAGAGTTAACAAAAGTTTACATAGAATTTGAAAACTTAACAAGTCAATCAGGTACAAGACCAGAAAAGCACGGATTTAGATACAAATTAATGATCTGGGCTTCAAGCCCCACCTTTTACAATCTCTGAGCTCTCAGCTCACAACCACAAAATACCAAAGGGCAGAAAACCCTTAATTACATGGAGCATTAGCTCCCAACTTTACATCTCAAGCCACTCTAAGGCACTTTTACCACAACACCATAAAGAGCTGACCCGCTCTCGATCTTTCAAGCCTATAAAGGCAATAACTGACTTTTACACAAACTGCCATCAAGGCATAATAAAGAAACAGGGGTATCTCGTACCCAATCTACTGGGCCTTAGTGTGCAAAAACTAGGTTAATTTAAATGGCCCAAAGCAAAAAGGATGGAGGCGTGAATTTGCACTCCTAAATCTACATTTTAAAACCTAAGTGGCTCTAGGCCGATACACAGGGGGTAATCCCAAGCTAGGGAGGTGACTCGCATGAGAAAACTTTAATACATTAAGGAAGAAAAGAAACGGTTACGAAAACTGTTGTAACCAAGGTTGAAGTTTACAGAACACAACTTTTATTGCTTCACTTTATGATATTTACACAAATAACTGAAATTTATTTTGAAGCAAAAAGGAATATTGAATCTTGAGAAAAGTCTGTCTTTATACAATATGTACAGGTTTGCAGTCTTTATATACACTTCTATCTTGAAAAGATAGTCTTTGTGAATTGACACGTTGATAGTCGAGAACTATCTGGCACACTAACATAAATGTTCATGAGAGTCCTTGTTTGTTGAAGTGCCTGAATTCCTAAAAAGCAAGTTCAATTGATTGAAGAAATTCCACCTAGCGAAACTAAGGGAGCTTGCATAACTTAGGGAATGAAAATGGCTTGTAAAAGAATTACGGAACATAGGCAGCGGAAACAGGTAAGGGAGCGGTGACCAGAGGTGAAACCTCGTACTGCCAGAAATTAAGTCCACCTGGTCGAAGCACATTTTCAAGAGGAGTAGCCTCCGTGCTCGACGTAGGGTGTATTCTGGAGCTGGACACCGGGGCAAGTGGGCAAGTGAGCAGACAGGGAGCTCCTATTTATAGTACACTCGATGGTCAGGCACGCGCACTGAGGGCTGCGCGTCGAAGCTAGCAGAATGATACACAGGCGCGCGTGCAGCTGGCTGGCGGAGCGAGAAGGGAGCGCCGGACATACAACACCCTCCCCTCCTAAATACGCCGGTACGGCGTGAAACGGCGGCGGCGCTGGCGGCGACTGCGATGCTGGGGCGGAGCTGCTGGTGTCTCTGTTGTATTGTCCGGAGCTGGAACTGGGCGGAGTGGCGCTGTCTCGTCCTGAAAGGAACCCATTGTTATTAAATGATCTAAAGCTCGTTCAGCAATAGATTTATCAGGTTTAGCAATAGCATCAATAGCTGGACAGGGGCGGTAGCGCGGACGTATCTGATCTTGATGGCGGCAGATACGTTTCTCCGTAGTCTGTATCTCGTAGAGACGATGACCCAAAGATCTGCAGATGACTCCAGGTATCCAGAGTGGGTTGGATTTGAATGTCCTGGTGTAGACCTTGTCGTTGAGGGAGAACTTCGTTGGTGAGGTCTTATGCTGGGCCGGAAGAGGCTGTAACAGAGAAAGTAAAGTTCTGTGAGGTCGTCCATGGAGCTTCTGTGCAGGAGTGATATTATCAGCGCCGGGTAGAGTTCTGTAGTTGTTTAAGAGTTGGAGCAAGGCTTGGTCTTTAGTTAAGCCTGAAGAGACAGCTTTCTTCATACTTCTTTTAAATGTTTGTACGAAGCGTTCAGCTTCACCATTAGATTGAGGGTGAAAAGGTGGTGCTAGGATATGACGAATGCCATTATGTGTACAAAAGTTCTGAAAAGCAGTAGCTGTAAATTGAGGTCCGTTGTCCGAAATGAGTACTTGCGGTAAACCTTCTGTAGTAAAGATTTTCTGGAGAGCACGAATGGTAGCTTCGGTTGTAGTAGTCGAATGCATATCCACGACATATGGAAAGTTTGACAGTGAATCGATGACTATTAACCACATGGAATTGAGGAAAGGACCTGCGAAATCGATGTGAACTCGTTCCCATGGAGTAGTAGCAGGAGGCCATGAAGCAAGATCAGAAGACGGGGCGTTCTGATTCGTTTGACATTGCTCACAATGACGTATTAGCTTTTCGATGGCGGCATCAATACCGGGCCAGTAGCAGTGTTGACGGGCGAGTTGCTTTGTTCTGGAGATACCCCAATGGCTTTGGTGTAATAATTCGAGAACTTGTTTCTGTAGGCTAAGTGGGATAACCACGCGGAAGATGGTGCCTGCTTCTAGTAGTACAACTCCGGCACGAGTCGTAAGACGATGCTGCATACGATGATAAGGTGCCAGGTGGGCAGGAAGTGTGCTCTGAAGAGGCCAACCGTTGCGGATGTAAGTACGTACAGTAGCAAGTGTACTGTCCTTATCCGTAGCTTTAGCTATGCAGGTAGCATCAATAGGAAAACTGGATACAGTATCTTCAAGTTCTATGTCCAACTGAAGACATTCAGATTCTTGAGAATCGAAGGCAGTATCAGGACCAACGGGTAAGCGGGAGAGGGCATCAGCATTACAATGCTGGGATGTGGCTCGATATACAATCTGATAGGAATAATCAGAAAGGAACAGGGACCATCTTTGAAGCTTTCTGAGGGAATTCTCTGGGATCTTATTACCAGGATGGAATAAGTGTACGAGAGGCTTATGATCGGTAATGATCAGGAAATGGTTGCCATAAAGATATTCATTGAAACGGCGAATACCAAAGATGATGGCTAAAGCTTCTTTCTCTATCTGTGAGTATCGACGTTGATGGTCATTAAGTGTTTTCGAAGCGAAGGCGATGGGGCGTTCTTGTCCATGACGATCCTTCTGGGAGAGAACGGCACCGACACCATAGTCTGAAGCGTCAGTAGCTAGCGTGATGATCTTGTCGGGCTGAAAATGAGTGAGTTGTATAGCTTGAATTAAGGCGTTGTTGATTGTTTTCCATGCCTGTTGGCATTGCGGAGTCCACTGAAACTTAACACCTTTTTTACGTAGAGCGTTTAATGGAGCTGCCACTGTAGCGAAGCGTGGAATGAACTTATTATAATAGTTCGCTTTGCCTATGAAGGACTGAAGCTGCTTGAGGTTCTGAGGTGCTGGCATGTTTACTATCGCGGAGACATTCTGCATACTAGGACGAATTCCATTCTTATCAAGTATATGTCCGAGGTAGTGAACTTGAGGCTGAAAGAAGGTACATTTAGCAAGATTCGCTCGTAGGCCATTGTCTTTCAATTTCTGGAGAAGAAGGCGGAGATTGGTTAGATGTTCCTGATGATCTTTGCCAGTAACAATAATATCATCCAGGTAGTTAGCACAACCGGGAATTGAGGCGGTGAGTTGAGCCAAATAGCGCTGAAAAATAGCCGCTGAGGATGAAACACCGAATGGGAGCCGCTGGAGCTGGAGCAGTCCGAGAGGAGTGTTAAGTGTGAGAAATTTCTTAGATGCTTCGTCTAAAAGTAGCTGGAGATATGCTTCTTTAAGATCAACTCGAGAGAAGAATTGTCCACCAGAGAGACGACGGAATAAGTCTTCTGGACGTGGAATAGGAAAGATATCGGTTTCGAGTTGTGCGTTGACTGTAGATCGAAAATCGCCACAAAGTCGAACATTACCATCAGGTTTCTTGATTACCACGAGTGGAGTAGCCCATTGACTAGAAGTAACTGGTACTACTATTCCAGTTTGTATCCATCTTTCTAATTCTTTCGTGACCTGGTCTTGAAGTGCTAGGGGTACTGGACGTGCTTTGAGGAAGCGAGGCTTAGCTCCGGATTTCAGCGGTATGTGAGCTGTATAGTCTTTTGCTGTTCCGAGCTGAGAGTCGAAGACTTCAGGAAACTGCGCTAGGAGAGCGGTAACGTCAGAAGTAGGATGCAATGTAGATACGACGTTAATGTTGTCATGTATCTGGAAACCAAATAAGTTAAATAGATCCATGCCCATAATGTTTGATGCAGTGTAGTTGTTAACTACGAGAAGAGGAATGGCCTTCTGAATTCCTTTATAACTAGCCTGAAGCTTAATTTGACCTTTGATGTCAATTTTCTTCTTGTTAAATGTCACGAGCTGGATGTCAGCTGGAGAGCATGAAGGTGAACCTAAGTCGTGGTAGGTAGTCAGGTTAATAATAGAGACAGGTGATCCAGTGTCTAATTGAAAATCGACAGATCTATCAGAGAATGAGAGAGGAATGATGATTTTGTGAGAATCCTTTGTGGGAAGAATAAGATTGATCTGATCAACTTCCATGTCTTGGCGGGGCTGTATATGCTTCCGGCGCGCTGCAGTAGTCTTAGCAGGGCGGAGCGAACTTTGACAGACAGTCTGAATGTGTCCAAGTTTATTACATCGTTCACAAGTAGCTTTGAAAAAACGACAGTCACGACGTTCATGATGCTTGAAACAACCTCGGCAGGAAGGCAGGAGTTTCGAGGTGCTGTTAGAATTGGGCTTCCGTGTAGCATGACGAGAGGGAACCTGGCGAGAATGCTTGGTGGAGAGCGCCTTATCCGTACGGTTCACTGTAGCAGAGGACTTGCGGGCCTGAGGCGAGACTTGTGCAACTTCGTGTGGAGAAGCTATGGCTGCGGCAGTCTTGGTAGTAAGCTCATAAACCGTAGCAATACGCTGGACGTCTTCTAAAGAAGGGTTACTCTGCTTGACAGCGTCAAAACGTATTTTGTCTTCAGGAGTATGTAAAATTATCATGTCCCGAATGAGAGAATCAGTGTAGGATGAACCACAACCGTCCTTGGAGCAGATGAACTGGCAGGGTTTAGCTAGACCACGCAATTCAGTTATCCATTCAATATGTGTCTGATGGGGTTGCTTTCTGCTCTGAAAAAATTTATAGCGAGCAGCCACTATGTGAGGAGCTTTGGCATAGTGTTCCGTGAGACGGGCGAAGAGCTGCGTGAAGGGTACCTCAGATAAGTGTTCTTCTGGACTTAATTTACGTAGTAATTCACACGTAGCATTGCCAACCGAACTAAGAAATAGTGCGCGGCGGCGTTGATCATCTGTGACAGAATGGCAGATGAAATGCTGTTGCAAGCGGGCTAAATAAACTGACCATTCTTCCTTAGCCGGATCAAAAGCAGAGAACGGAGGAATAGCTGATGGCTGTGTAGAGACAGAAATAGCTTGAATAGCCTGAATTAATGCTGCCTGTTGTTGTTGCATAAACTGTTGTTGTTGCTGCTGTAAGGCTTGGAAGACCGTAGCGAGTTGTTCCGCAGTAGCCATTGCGAGATGCGTGCAAGAAATAGTAAGGTAAGCTGTGTGTCAGAACTGGTTGGAGTGTCGTTGTTGCTTAGCACGTTGCCGTAGAGTTGACAACTGGGCCCGTTGAATTGTAGTGTTGGTTTCGCGTGTACCTCGTCGCTATAGAGTTGGCGACTGGGGCCGATGAATTGTATTTTGTTGCTTGTTTACCTCGTCGCCATAGAGTTGTGTTGTAACCAAGGTTGAAGTTTACAGAACACAACTTTTATTGCTTCACTTTATGATATTTACACAAATAACTGAAATTTATTTTGAAGCAAAAAGGAATATTGAATCTTGAGAAAAGTCTGTCTTTATACAATATGTACAGGTTTGCAGTCTTTATATACACTTCTATCTTGAAAAGATAGTCTTTGCGAATTGACACGTTGATAGTCGAGAACTATCTGGCACACTAACATAAATGTTCATGAGAGTCCTTGTTTGTTGAAGTGCCTGAATTCCTAAAAAGCAAGTTCAATTGATTGAAGAAATTCCACCTAGCGAAACTAAGGGAGCTTGCATAACTTAGGGAATGAAAATGGCTTGTAAAAGAATTACGGAACATAGGCAGCGGAAACAGGTAAGGGAGCGGTGACCAGAGGTGAAACCTCGTACTGCCAGAAATTCAGTCCACCTGGTCGAAGCACATTTTCAAGAGGAGTAGCCTCCGTGCTCGACGTAGGGTGTATTCTGGAGCTGGACACCGGGGCAAGTGGGCAAGTGAGCAGACAGGGAGCTCCTATTTATAGTACACTCGATGGTCAGGCACGCGCACTGAGGGCTGCGCGTCGAAGCTAGCAGAATGATACACAGGCGCGCGTGCAGCTGGCTGGCGGAGCGAGAAGGGAGCGCCGGACATACAACAAAAACGTAGTCACCTCAATTTCAAATGAAGGGGAGCTCGAGAGGGTAAAGCACTCTCTATCCCCGAATTAAAGTTCAGGAAAACTGAAGTTTACCAGCAAAAGGGTTTACATGTTTAATAGCTTACATATTAAAGGTTTCGAACCTTCCCCGGGAGTTAAACTGCTGAGCTAGCAAGAAATAAAGATGTTAAGAGGCCATTACCTTGAAGAAGAGCTGCTGCCTGAAGAACGGGGCGTTTCCCGCCCCCTGCTACATATCCACACACTAAGCTAGATGTTACTGAAGTGGCCCGGAGACAAGAAAATCAGCAGTTTTTATACCCTCGTGGAAAATTCGAGACCTTTGAGGAATGAGTAGACACACCCACTCAATTTTTATTGGTAGACTAAGAATTACACATGGAAATTTGAAGAAGAAAGCTATGGTTGAAGGAAAATTAATTACAGAAATTACTCATTGGCTAAATTCAAAATAGGCGGAAAGAAATGATTAATGTTGCCAACCTACAAACCACAGAACACAATTTAGTAAAGACAAAACTTATAAATACAAAATTCCTTCAAGAGAGTTCATTCCATTGCACCAGAGTGTATTGCCATAGTTTTTGGTAGAGACATCTGTTAGAGAATGTCTACACTTCTTGATCAATGATAGGGAAGCAGGATCACATGCTGTAGGATCCATTGACAGAACGCCATCCGGGCATCGAAATCATGACCATGGAGCTTCCGGTGTAAGTGCAGATGGTACGGGTCAATAATCCGCATAACAGACGCTCGGCTCTCCTGAGCAATGGCCCGTGTGCTAGTGTGAGGGTTACGCCAGATAGCGTCAAACATGATCTCTTCATAGTCTGAAGAGGCCGTGTCCTTCCCAGGGATGCAGTATCCCGCAGTACTCCGAAATGTCATGCCCGTCGCTTATCGTCTATCCGGATATTGTTCTTGGTATAGGCGTTGTGCCTGGTATGCATTCAGTCTGTCTGTCGCTGGAATACATCTCGAAGCAGCGAATAAACTTTGTGTTATGAATTGCTTCGAAGGAAGGTCCTGATAAATTTGAATAGGACCAGAATGCGAATGGTAGTTGGACTGTTGACAGGCCACAATACCTTACAGAGACACCTACACATCATGAAAATCAGTCAGGATCCGATGTGTAGAAGATGCGGTAGGAAGGAAGAGACCTCCGCGCATGCGTTGTGTCAGTGCGAGGCTCTTGCAAGCACTAGACACCGATATCCTGGCTCACGCTTTGTGAGCCTGGAAGACATCAGGAATGCCAACATCCGGACACTGGTATCCTTTATAGAAGCACTGGGGCTGGACTAGGCAAACCCGTTTAAGGGACGTAAAGGGTCTTCACAGACCTACGTGTGGAGCCCGTAGGATCACCCATTCCTTATCTATCTCTGACAGCTTCGAAGGAGGGGAGTTCGCGCACCTGCCACCGCATGTTGCTATCGTTCCAAATGGAGCATACTTTCCCTACATCTGGTATACGAAGCTTGGAACATGTACGATAGCTAACTGGCCACAGACCATCATCTGCTCATGCTCGTCCAACCCAGCACCATACCAAATGCAACGATACATACGGTCTTTTACAGGGTCCAATAGAGAAAGCAGTCCTTAGAAGCTATCAAGTATGCAGCCTTACCACATCGCAGGCAACTGGCTCTTTAAAAAAATACTATGTGGCATTTGAACCTCCTACCTCGAGCACTATCCACTATCATATATCTCCCCGCCCGCTTGCCATGTGAGCTACTGCGACACTTGACCTACGACGCCCACTTCCCACCCTATACAATAGCGTGCTCCCGATCTGTCGTCCACTTCCTCTTTTAAAAAGTACGTGTTCTGCGTATCTGTACCCGTTTTACGGGTTCATTCAAGGTACCCATAATGATTTAATAGTGGCGCTCTATCCCGTAAACACACATCTCGTTATATTACCCCGGTTTAGGAAGAGGGACTGATGTTTTTCAGAATTTTAGTAAATGTGACGGAATGCATAAAACTGGGTCGCAAGGGGCTGGTGGACCACCCGCTATATATTACAGCTTCTCAACATTTATGAACCTATAAGCTGACAAATCCTCTCCAGCTAGTAAATTCAACAAGTTATAACATGCACCATGCAAAGCACTTCTACTAATCCATCTTTTAACTCAATTTTCCCACTTCTTCTTCTTCTTTTTAAGCCAGGTTTGTTAATCATGCATCAGTAATGTTCAAATTAGCTGCACGCATTCTTGCATTTGTGCATTTGGCATATCCACTTCAATAAACTGAATGCAAATTCGCAGGCAGTTGCAAGTTACTTGTAATATTAAACCAATGAAGTTTACGTGCGCTTCTAAGAACAGTTAGCGAGCGCTTTCACCGTCTGTATTGGCTTCAAGTTTAGAGGTTTCAACTACTTGACTCAGTAAACTATTCCCGTGTGAATTAGTCTTATTGCTTATCCCAGTGAACTGTAAATAACGCAATTGCTGCCTACGTAAGTAACGCTAGCTTTCTTCTGTCCCTCACGCATCGAACTCCGAACTCTTTTTATAATAATATATGTTTAATTACGGTATTTACCTCGTGAACGCTATCATTGTCCTTAACTACAGAAGACATGCTGTGTGTTCATGCTGAATACTTTATTGGATAGACTTCTCCACACTTTTCCTGCTTGATATGAGTTTATTCGCGTAAAAAATGACTAACCGTCGATTTCGATAGGTTTCTCTAGTCATAATTTGTTTTGCTTCTTAACCAGTAACACCATCTTCTCATCCCATCTGGCATTTCTTCCACTTCCTTGTGCCTTCCCGAAACACTCACCAGCGCAGAAACCGCTATTTAATGTTCATTTGTCATTGGGAACTTAAGTAGATTCTTGACGACTGGTACCAACTGAAGTGGCGTAACTTACTGTAGTTCCTAGTTCCTTCGTATCACCAACTTTGGGTGCGCAGTTTAATTTACAGTATTCGTGGTTAGTTACTAAGGTCATAAATACATTTTCAACGTTATGTCAATGAACAAGTTAATTTTAAACATGGATGTTGTTCTGTGCTGAGGTTCCTGTGTCAAAATTACTGATTTTAGTGATTTCAAGAGTTGTTTGAAGACTTCTTGTTGTTTTATGTTAACCACGGCCTCATAACAAGGGAAATGAATTGTGAGAAATGTGTGCATAGCACGAAATTCAGTATTCGGCGAGGGAACGAATAATTCTTTAGTTGCTCTTCAATAAGGTATGCTAAATTTTGGTATAAATCTTCCTTCTTGCTACGTACGTTTATGTGTGTGTGTGAAATATTTTTTCAGGATTCCTCTACCCTGGACACTTAGTTTTACTTTTCAGGAAAATATGGCTAGCCTTATAACAATCACACATGTTTTCATTCCTCCCATAAAAAATTATTATTTTCCCTCGTATCAATTATAAGACTGACATCACCGCAATCTATGCTTTACAGTGACGAGATTCGAAATTACTGTATGGGTAGCCCTGAAACATTCAAAAATATGTTTTCTCCTGGTTATAGATGTTACCAATCATGGCTGGCGGTGGCACGAATGGACTCTGATATTGGCTGAAGATTTGCCCAAACAAACGCCACTCCCACAATTCAAGACAGTGAGATGTTCTTATTGTTATTAATTACATATGCGTATTCTTTCCATTCTTTCCTCCCACTACAACGATGATTAGTGTGTCGGTCACATTGCCTCGTTTTAGGACTTATCATACTGCCTAAGTTGGTCATAACATCTCACTGTCTTGAATTATGGGAGTGACGTTTCAATCAATGGCAGAGTCCATTCTCGCCACCGCCAGCCATGATTATCCCTGACTCTTCTCTCTCATGTTCCCTATACGACCTCAATTGGCCGCCTTTTACGGGTTTTCTCTGTTAGAAATTGTTTCACGTAGTTTTCACAGTTTCCAAGACTTAGCATTAAAGAAGTCATGGCGCAGATGTTATTTGGAATATAGTCCATAATGTGTCTCCGTTGGAATAAATGAACGATCGTAGGCAGCTAGGATGGTAACAGAACGTGGATTATGCTGATGGAAGGAGGATGAGAGATCTTTCGAACAACAAGGAGGCTATATAAATTGTTCAAATTTCAGAAAAGGAAGTTGCTTGTAATAGAGTGTAAGATGCGTGACATAGCTTAAGGGAAATATGAGTCTGAAGGAGGAGTTATCTTCCTAACTTATGATGATGATGACGCTTGTTGTTTAACGGGGCCTAACATCTAGGTCATCGGCCCCTAATGGCACGAAATGAGACGAAATGCAATGACAAATGAAAAGTCCAAAATCCTCCACTGACCAGAATTCAAAACGCGTGGACGGACGGACGGACGGACGGACGGACGGACGGACGGACGGACGGACGGACGGATGGATGGATGGATGGATGGATGGATGGATGGATGGATGGATGGATGGATGGATGGATGGATGGATGGATGGATGGATATGAATATAGAAGCAATCAGTGGGTCCGACCCATAATGCCTCACGTTCGCAGAAACTGGCGTAAAACGGTAGTATTACTGACCAAGGGACTACTTCTATGTCATAATACTGAATCGATGATGCTTGTAGTATAGGGGTCCAAAATCCAAGTCATCGGTCCCTCATAATGGTACTTATCGCTAGGAAAGTAGAACCATGGTATTTCTCATGTTGCGGTACTAATCGAAAGGAGCGTAGACTTGCGGTATTCCACACACTACGGTACTGCTCACAGGTAATGAAATTCGCACATATAATACAGACCTATGGTGTACTAACCACGGGGACTCGTACTCGTACCAATCATAGGCAAGCCAGAACCATGGTGTCGCTCAAATAGTGGTACAAATCACAGGTACTGTAAAAGCCAACAGCGCACTCTGTTGTTACTAATCACAAACCTATTGTGTACTTAACATAGTGGTGCTACGCGCAAGTAATAGTGACCCATGGTGTTCCCCGCGTGGTGGTACTAATTACAAGTAGTCTCATGGTTCTAATTCGATCATCCCGTGGATGCCCCTTTTAGTCGCCTCTTACGAGAGGCAGGAGATACCATGGGTGTATTCTTCGTCTGCGTCCCCAACCCACAGGGGGTCTCCCTAAGTTAATGTGTTAATAAATATTGTTTCAATGATTATATCAGAGTATGACATAATTAATGAGATTATAGGCCTGATGGTATTTGACTTCACCTGCACACACGCATAGTGAATACATCCGTACAGACAGGATCTACATCACGTGTCGACCCCAAGAGGAGATTTTATTGGAATGAGACATAATATTTTACAGCTACGAGCCGTCCGCTCATTCCAATTAGAATTCATTATAACCAATCTTAAAGAACCTTCAGATTAGCTGGTCTACCCCACCCTTTAGGAAAGGTCTTACCTGTATAATGTGCAGAAACACCTGCCCATAAAATAACAGGTGGTGGGTTGTGATCCAGTTCAAAGAGCGGATTCCTCTCCGCTCAAACAAGATACAATGATTAAGCAAACTGAAATCGCACACTCATGTTCACAAAAGACATGTTGTCGACATAAGGGTGGAAACCACTCAAGTGAAGAAACAAACGCATTAGAATATTTATTCATGTCAGCATTACTAACTCCATTTACGAACGAAGGTCAAAATAGCCGCAGCGATAAGTTATGGTGCGTTATTGAACGTTGCATTCAAGTTTTGAAGCTCGTTTACGGTCAGGACACACATTACCCGGTACAACAATGTACGTAGGTGGATCAAAAGGTTAGTTGCACTAACGCGCCGCAGCAGCGTCCAGTGTGTCGCAAACGTTGGCACAGCGGATAAAGGGACCGACACTGCCCACACGTCTGTTAGGAAGGTCGCTGTGGTGTCTCGTCTAGTATTGTGTGAATAGCGGCGAAATGCAATGGCGCGTCAACTGGACGTTCACTCCAAATATGAGGTGCGTGCGACAATCCGATTCCTATCGGCCAAAAGGAAGAATTGCACGGACATTCATCGTGAAATTAGTGCTGTGTATGGGGAGGGGGCCATTTCCTGGCAAGGTATCGTAAATTGGTGTCAGCAATTCGAAGCCGGACGCACGGATATCACAGACAACCATCGCGAAGGCAGGCCCGCAATGTCCAGGACCCGTGCAAAGGTCAACAGTGTGAATGCGATCATTAGACAGAACCAGCGCATTAAACTGAGAGAAATCGCGACGCAGCTGAACATGTCGGTATGGCAGTGTGTTCGCCACTGTTCACGAGGACCTTGGATATCGTAAGCTGTGTCAAAGATGGGTCCCACGTCTTCTCACCGATGAGCACAACGGACAACGCTTCCAATCCTCCCTGGCATTTTTGTAACGCTAAACCGCAGACGGCAACGGGTTTCTGCGGCAAATCGTCACAGGCGACGAAACCCTCGAAACGAAGCGAACATCAATGGAATGGGTGCACCCCTCATCACCACAACGAAAGAAGGCCAAGGTTCAACCTTCAGCCGGTAAGGCTATGGTGACAGTGTTCTTTGACATGGAGGGTTTGCTGCACGTGGAATTCATGCCGAAAGGAACGACGATCAACGCGGCGTCGTATTGTCAAACGTTGCACCGGTTGCGTAAAGCGATTAAAGAGAAGCGCCGGGGGAAATTAAGCGCCGGTGTAATTTTGTTGCACGATAACGCAACACCTCACAAGGCCCGCCAAACGAGAGAACTGCTGCAGCGTTTCAAGTGGGATGTCTGGCAACATCCACCCTACAGCCCCGACCTAGCGCCATGTGACTTTCATCTCTTCGGTAAGCTCTAAACGGAGCTCGGTGGTCGACGTTTCCAGACCGATGAGGAGGTGAAGGCCGCTGTCTCCGAGTGGTTGCAGAACGCTGGAGGAAATGTCTATGCATCCGGCATCGACAAGTTGGTGGTGCGTTCGCAGAAATGTTTGGAGTGTCTTGAAACTATATGGAAAAGTGACGTTACAGTGCATGTCGTTATAGTCGTGTTGCTGTTGTATAGGTGATGTAATAAATGGCCATAACTGGGAAGTGCAACTTATTTTCTGATCTGCCCTCGTAATAGCTCAAACAGCCTCGCTGCACCGAGACAGGTTTAGTTTACTTTTTGACGTTGAGAGTGCGGTCTCGGCAAGCATTGCTAGCTTTAGTTTTTAAATATTTAAAAAAGTAAGCATAGACATCGTGAAGTGCCATTCTAAAATATTCACAACATTTCATTTCATCATCCGTGAGATGAGGTAACAGCGAGTAAAAGTCCCCTGCAAACGGGCTTCACTGCTCAACTTGCTCTACCGCGAGTGCTGCAACCGCAACTCACTTCTTCCGCAGACTGACACAACTAGACCAAACGTCCCGGAAATCCGAGATTATTCCAGTTTTTCATCATAACGTACGGCGTCGCTCAAAAGTCTAGGAATTCAGTTTTTAAAATGTATTTTGTGTAATTCTATACGTTTGTGGAGATTTCGCTCGATTAAATGGAATACAACACGGTAAATTAATACATTTCAGCTTATTTTATCAATGCTGATACACTGAAACAATAAGAGCGGTATCATGGCTGGAGGCTAGTTGTATTGTTGTAACAGTTCAGGCGTCGCGCCTCTTGCCACTGTCATTGTCAGAATAGTGTAGTTCAAGCTGTACCAGTGGCTTCCCGTATTGTTGCCACTGAGTTGCAAAACGCAATGCTGAAGCGTGCCTGCAAATTCAGTGACTGTTATTTTAAGGAATGGAATTTTATCAAGAAAGGTCGACCTGATTACGAAGCAGAGTGTTCGGTATGTTACTGTTTTATTAGTATCAGTCATGGTGGGCGTTTTGACAAAGTTGATCACATCAAGTCAAAGAAACACATTAACAGATTTAGAGCACCGAATTTTAGTAAACCTCTACAAACTTATTTTGTAAGACCTCAATCAAGTGAAGTCAAGAAAGTTAAATCAGCCGAGCTTACAGTAGCCTCCCACATGGTGAAATGTCACCGAGTGTTTGTAATGAAATGAAATGTCGTATGGCTCTTAGTGCCGGGATATCCCAGGACGGGTTCGGCTCGCCAGGTGCAGGTCTTTCTATTCGACTCCCGTAGGCGACCTGCGCGTCGGGATGAGGATGAAATGATGATGAAGACAACGCATACACCGTGCCATTGGAATTAACCAATTAAGGTTAAAATTCCCGACCCGGCCGGGAATCGAACCCGGGACCCTCTGAACCGAAGGCCAGTACTCTGACCGTTCAGCCAACGAGTCGGACTAATAAGCTTAATACCATTATGTTTGATGATACTACCGTTGCAAAAAAAGTTTAGTTCGGCAAGAACTAAAGTATCAGCCTTAGTAAAAGGAGTTACCGTTTCCCACGGTTTAAAGGAAAGCCTTGAGGACATCAAAATTATCTTTTCTACAGGATATCCATTGATGCCAGCAATCACAAAGCTACTAAAATATTTCCGTTTGTTGCTTGTTTTTCGATATTAATGAGGGAATTCAGTCCAAACTTTTGAAGGCGAGCTCCTCACTAATGAAACATCTGACAAAATGTCAACATTTTGTAAACAAAAACAAAACAAAATGTGTGAGGCATTTTGTGAAGACAATACGAACACCAACTTTGGTAGGTTAAAAAGGACAAGGCAAATGTAATGTATTTATCATATTAAAGACAACATTGCATGAAAACATTAAAGTGATTCGCTGCCCTGCACAATTGCGTGCAAACATCTGTTAATAGTTTGAGCTGTGATATTGAAGCTATCATTATAAAGGTATTCTAGTATTTTTATATACACGTATTTAGAACAGAGAGGTTTGCGATTATGTAGGGACTGAATGTTAGGAGTCACTCAAAAACCCGCTGGTTATCACTCTTTCCAGTAGTTGAAAGACTCATCAGACTATTTGAAACCTTAAAAGATGTTTTCCTAAATGAAGACAAAGCCCCCAAAATACTGGTTCAATTTTTCAGCAATCCTTTAAAGTGAAGCCTACTTCTGGTTCATTCACAGTCAGCTTAGTAATTAGTAGCATGAAATAAAGGAAATTGAGGGGAGCCGAAAAGCGTAATGGAGGTAAGAATGTGCTGAAACTGTTCCTAAGAGAAAAGAGCAGCATTTCTTTTCATGTTAAATATGTTCTTAAAAGAGCGGAAGTAACACAATTAGCAAAAAAGGACTTTAAAGAAGAAGTTGACAAATTTTATGACACTTGTATAGAATATCTGAGCAAGTAAAGGACCTCATTATTGTCGGTGTTTGATTCCATCTTATTGAAGAGAGTAAGTGTTGAAGCACAGTTGCTTATTTGAAGCGCGGGGGGGGGGGTGAGAATTAAAATTGATGACTCCATTTTCGTTGATCAACTCGGGGTATTAACAAAGAAAATCTTCACAAGTGGAATGATGAAAACGAAGCACCATTGTAGAGTCATGAGAAGTTGGTGGGTATTGTAACCATCTTCAGGAGTACTCTGCGATGGTAATAACTGCAAGATACTTGTCTGCCATACTAGACCCTAATGCCACGGTAGAAATAATATTTTCGTTCATGAATGCCCACTGGACTGATGAAAGGAACAGAATGGAGGTGGACTCTCTTGAAGCAATCCTGTACAACTACGATATCGACTGTATAGATTTTACCACTACGCCTCAAAGAACAAAGACATGATCAAGAAGGCTGGAAGCACTGAAAAATACTCCGTTCTCCAAAGACAATCAATACCATCTACAAGCGCTCAGTAATATTTATAGCTCATGTTAATTTTACTTTATTAAAAACTAGCTGATGTACCTGTGCATCGCTACGGAATTCTCAGAAAGACTGACTTTGTGGTTTTCCTATCTGAAGTCAACATAGGTCATTACAAAAACGTCAGTAGTAATGTAGCGATTAAAACAATGCTATCATATAAAATACTCGATCAAATGAAAAACTCCACATTTTCTCACTTTTAACGAACAGTACTACGGTGCCGATCTAACAGTCCAAAGTTCCAGAGCTGGAATGACCAGGCCACAGACTGCCGTAAACACTCCTCTGCCATTACCCCGTTAAATATGCACACTGCCCATTTCAATCAGTGCCTCAGAGTAGGGATTGAATAGCTCGAATGCTATGATCAACCAGTGTGTTACGTACCAGTAGTATCAGAAAAATTATGAACTAAACGAATGGTATACTAAAGAAGGAAGTTACCAAATTCCACAGCTACTTCAGGCCAATATTTAGGCAGACTGTTTCACTCGTACGACTGGGCGAGTTGGCCGTGTGGTTAGGGGCGCGCAGCTGTGAGCTTGCATCCGGGAGATAGTGGATTCGAACCCCACTACCGGCAGCGCTGAAAAAGTTATTCCGTGGATTCCCATTTTCACACCAAACAAATGCTGCGGCTGTACCTTAATTAAGGCCAAGGTTGCTTTCTTCACACTCATAGCCCTTTCCTATCCCATCATCGCCGTATGACCTATCTGTGTCGCTGCGACGTAAGCCAAATTTAAAAAAAAATACTCGGTACGCAGCAGTAATCCTATCTATCGGAGATGAGTGGCAACAGAAGACAAAGCACATCACAACAAACAATGGTCAACGTAATGTTATTGTTGATCAATTTGATGAGCTTTCTATATTGTAGGCCTTCACGTTTAGTTTTCTTTCGACTCTGTGATATTAGGGCGTCTTATAAAATTATTTATAGCGTAGACTGTAGTTCCTTATTCTCCGACTTTCATACCGATTTTCATTAAATCCTGTTTACCAATTTTCTCGTGAATCGGCGCTGATAAGGACTTAGTAAAACAATTCCAAATTCATTAATATGGTATGGTATGGTATGGTATGGTATGGTATGGTATGGTATGGTATGGTATGGTATGGTATGGTAAAAATGTATAAGACATAAATGATCGGAAATATAATACCACATAACTAAACTAGTATTTATCGATACGACCACTAATAACATAATTGTTTGGGAATTAAATTTTAGGCCTACCCCTAAACTACCATTTCATTCAGCGTGAATAACATTATTTCAGACCTAGATTATAGCGACTTATTCTCCGACTTTGCATACCGATTTTTATTAAGATACGACCACTAATAACATAAATATTTGGGAATTAAATTTAAGGCGTTCCCCTAAACTACAATTTCAGTCAGCGTGAATAAAATTAGTTATGGCCTAGACTGAAGTGACTTATTACCCGACTTTCTATACCGATTTTCCTTAAATTCTCGTCATCCGTTTTCTCGTGATGCGTGTACATACATCTATATATATATAAAATAACTTGTCCTGACTGACTGACTGACTGACTGACTGACTGACTGACTGACTGACTGACTGACTGACTGACTGACTGACTCATCATCGCCGAGCCAAAACTACTGGACAGAAAGAAACGAAGTTTTGGTGATACATTCATATTAACCTGTAGGTGCTCGCTATGGGAGGATTTTTGGATATTCCTTCGCTAAGGGGGTGAAAATAGGGGTGAAATTTTAAAATGAGGATATCTATATCTCAAAAACTTAAAAGTTTACAGACGTAAAAATTGGTATTTGGAATCTCCTTTAACAATAAAGAAACACGTATTTTTGTGTTTTTGGATAATCTGACGAATATGGGGTGAGCATGAGTGATAAACGGAGTGGATTTCTAAAAACAATGTATCTGAAAATTATCTCAGACACGTAACATATTATAGATTTGAAAACCGGTGTTTGGAATTTCCTATAGAAGTAAGGAAACATATTTTTTTTAGGAAAATCCACGTAGGGGAACTGTAAAAGGGGGTGATTTTTTAAAATTAGCGTATCTACAGTATATGTAAAAAGCTTAACATGTTGCGGACGTGAAAATTGGTATTTGGCATCTCCTTTAAAAATAAGGAAACACGTATTCTTTGGTTTTCCGAAAAAACCTTAACAGTGGGGGGGGGGAGGGGTTGAAAGAATTGAAAAATTATTTGAATTATTTGTATGAGAATGTGCATATGTACCAAAAATTCTAAAGATGTTACAAACGTGAAAACTGGTATTTGGTAACTCCTTTAAAAATAAAGAAACACGCATTTGGTGTGGGAATCAACTTGGAAGGGGCGGGGGATGAAAACGGAGATGAATTCCTCTTACGAGGATATATATATCTATCTCAAAAACTGAAGATGTTACAGTCGTGGTAATTGGTATTCCGAAGCTCTGTTAAAGAAACGGGTACTATTGTTTTTGGAAAATTCACTTGAGTGGGGAGAGTGAAAGGAAGTAAAAAAGTTGAGTTCCTTTTTTTGAAAAACTTATATCTCAAAACTTAAGGTTACAGACATGAAAATAAGTATTTGGAATCTCCTTTAAAAATAAAGAAACAAGCATTTTTTGGTGGGGGGGGAACCAACTTAACAGGCGGGGTGGAGTGAAAAAAGAGTTGTATTCTTTTCATGAGGATACTTATATCTCAAGAACTGAAGATGTTACAGACATGAAAATAAGTATTTGGAATCTCCTTTACACATGAAGAAACACGCATTTTGGGGTGGAAATCAACTTAGGGGTGAGGGTGGAGAAGAAGGAGTTTAATTCCTTGTACATACATAAAGACAGAGAGACAGAAATTATGGAAAAGTAAAAAGTGCATTTCCTTGTTCCTGTGGGCACGACTGATACAGAAATACCATCCTGAGCAATGTACAGACAATACTCTTATTGTATATATATAGATTTGACAGCTATAATATTTTAAAAAATCATAACATCTTTATTATACAAATGAAATATCATTAATTAAACAGATATTCTAGAAATAAACCAGAGTAAATTTGTTTTCATCCATTTTACTAATGGTAAATCGTCGGGTTAACAAAATGTATTAACAAAACAGTTATATTACAATTTTTTTTTAAAAAAATCCTGGTTACATTTGTTTGGAGGGTCTATTGGAGCGCGGCTGGTTGTGTCCCGGTTTTGTCCGAAAATGACTGGTCAGCCTAAGCTAGACACATGGCAGTGGAGGAACGTCACCTTACACTACGGCCACGCGAACTTTATACGCGCTTTCCCCGCTGAAATACAGTATGTCCTTGGTAGTTTTCACAAATGCCAAAACACATTATAAATGATAATATTATGTAATACGGTTGCTAAACAGTATTTTTCAACAAAGGCAGTCGATTATCTTAAACCCATTGTCAAATAAAAAAAATACTGAAATGTCTGATGAAGAACAATATTAATTGTCGTTAGTTGTTCTAAAGTGCGTGTGCACTTATTTCATTCACATAATATGAAGCGAATTTACAATATATTCTAACACACAGTTTTACGTCACATTGACATAGATCGGTCTCATGGCGGCAATGGGATAGAAAAGGAAGCGACCGTCGCCTTAATTAAGGTACCCCAGTATTTGCCTGGAGTGAAAAGGAAAAACTACGGAAAGCCATCTTCAGAGCTGCCGACGCGACGGTGCGATCGGATCCACAGCTACGCGACCCTAACTCGCGCGGTTCTTGTAGAATTTTCGGCGCCCATTTTAAACAATGTGACTTGCCTAACACATGGTTCATGGTTATCCTTCTCACAATGTGAAGCCTATCTCTCTTTTTTTTTTTTTTTTTTTTTTTTTGAAATTTGTTTTACGTCGCACCAACACCCAGATAGGTCTTATGGCGACGATGGGACACGAAAGGCCTAGGAATGGGAAGGAAGCGGCCATGGCCTTAATTAAGATAGAGCCCCAGCTTTTGCCTGGTGTGAAAATGGGAAACCACGGAAAACCATCTTCAGGGTGCCGACAGTGGGGTTCGAACCCACTATCCCCCGGAAGCGAGCTCACAGCTGCGCGCTCCTAACCGCACGGCCAACTCGCCCGGTAAGCCTATCTCTAAAAGAAAGAGACCAGCGCCGAAACGACGAAGGCTACTGCAAGGACGAAGCGATGACGTTGAGATCCAATTCGATCACGCACAACCGACTAGTTCGATAGTAAATATTCATGAGATAGATAATCGGATTTTATTTCCCTCGTTACGCAAGTACTACACAGTTAAAAAAAGGAAATCGAAGACTAAACGCAATAATAAGTGAAGCAAATTCTCCGCAAAAAAAATCGTCCATGAACGCAAACTACTGTAATTTCCAACTAACACCAAAAGAATATTATATAATTCACAGAAGGGTCATGTCGTGAAACATGTTGGTCCTAACGAGGAAAACCCTTTTTTCGACAAACTACGAAAAAAACGAATATGCAATGGGTCAAAAGCATATTGTCTATATCTGTGAGAGGTCCATTGAATGATCGAAAAAGTCCACAGAACACCATAGTTTCTTGAGATAATTAGAAAATGGCATGAAATACATTATATATGCGATACGAAGCAAGGAACAAAAACCTTGTATTTTCAGGTTAATAACTGATGAATACATTTTTGCCATTTGTTGAGGTAATTCAGCACAATAAAGAAAAAAGACCAAAATTAGCAAGGAAACATATGAAGCACTCGTCATTAGCAGCCTGATTAGTGGGCCTGTCGTAAGAGGCCGCAATGGCTCTCAAGTTGGGAGCGTGGGTTGGCGACCACGGGGCCCTGATCTGAGTTCCGGCCTTGATTGTATTCGGATCGATGGTAAGGGTGGTGTAAGGTGTCCAGGTCCGTCAACCATGATGTAATAGGTAACCAATTAGCCAGACTCTTAGCATGGTTGGCAACCAGCCAGAGCTCCAAACTAGTTTCAAGAGGTTGTGGCTGGTCTAAAATTGAAAATACTCTCACTGACTTTACTGAATTCAAGGTGGAACACTTGGCATTGCTTCTGTTCATTCCACTCTAGAGGAATTGCAGGTCTCAGGTTCGAGTCCTTATGTTGTAAAAATATGAACATTTATTCTTCCTGGTGTGTTCTTGTAGCGCGAATCTCTCGGAACGTCCCCATAGCAGTCAATGGCGAGAATACGGGCGATCTCGTCATTCGCATTGCGTGTGAGAGTGAATTAATGAAGCGCATATAAATTGCAAAGATTGCAAGTGTTCCGTTACTCAGAGAACTTGCATCCCCTTTTGTTGGGTTTGTATCCACTTCGGCTTAATTTTTATTTTTTAAGCTCATTTCCAAATTCCCCCGTTTAATAACTTTTCCTCCAGTTAATTTGTTCAGAAAGGTTGGTTACCCAGTTCTACTTATTCTTAAAACAAAAATCACCACCAACACACACATTTTCTAATATAACTATGATACATCTGAATAAATGTTGTTTCTTTTAACTGAAATTGAATTATGTTGGCCTCTGTGGAGTAGTGATTAGTTGCCACACCCGCAGGCCAGGGTTCGATTCCCGGCTCTGCCACGGCATTTAGGAAGTGGTACGAGTACTAGAAAGAAGTTCACTCAACCTCGGGAGGTCAACTGAGTAGAGGGGATAGGGGGTTCGATTCCCCCCTCAGCCATCCTCGAAGTGCTTTTCCGTCGTTTCCCACTTCTTCTCCTTTCCTCTTCGCTGCCTATACCTTCCAAACTTCCCATTTCCCCGCGAGAGCCTCACTTTAGGCGGTAGACGTGGCTGGACGGTAAATAGACTAAGAAAGAAAGAAATGATATTCAGCAGGTGTTTTCATCTCCAGAAGAGGAGCACAAATACCCAGTTCCCGAATATTGTTTTCACGCCCTACTAACTAAATTTTGACGATTTTCGGAGACGACTAGGTGCCGGAGTTATTTTAAGTGCCTGTGGATCTACCGACATGAGGCTGACGTATTTGAGCGCCTTGAGCCAGGATCGAACCTGCCACTGCCACAGAAGGCCAGCGCCTCAACCGTCTGAGCCTCTCAGGCCGGCCCCAGTCACCGAGCAGTTCCCCGGGCAAAAGGGGAATTGAAGCCGAGACACTTATAACCGAAGGCCAGTAAGGATCCAAACACCACAGTTTTGTTACCTAAAATATAAAGAGAACCTCGTACATAATTGAGCATTTGTGACGAAAAACCTAAAACCGGATTACAGTTGATTTTAGAACTATCTTAAAGTGTTGCTACCATGTGGATAGAACAGAAATCGCAGAGCTTTCCTGTCGTGAAGAACTAACAATAAGAGAAAATCCCACCGGCGACAATTACTATAACAGCGAAATATGTAAAGTGTTGTGGAATCAGAACAATCGAAACAAACTGAATAAACATGTGCTAGGGAAAAGTTAATAATAATAATAATAATAATAATAATAATAATAATAATAATAATAATAATAATAATAATAATAATAATAATAATAATAATAATAATAATAATAATAAGTACTTGATACCTGACGTCCACTGCTACGCTTCAATAAATATTTTTGTACCGGGCGGTACACCTCCACGCCGCTAATTTAAAAGGTGCGCCAGTTGAGAATCCTCTGCTGGAGGAAGTCTGAACTTTATTGACGGTATTAATTTTCTACCTTCTCAGAAGAGGTCACTACCTGTAAATTTTGGAGTTTTAGAACTGTGTCATTTTTGATGTGTTTTTGTTTTGCTTGAAGTAAGAAGTGTGAACTTTCTCTTCTAGAGGACACTACTGAAGAACTACAATAGTGCACCCTGGTGCGAAGAAAAAGAACTGTTCCTTGGAGAAAATTTTATTTCAAAAGTTTGTTCTTTGTTAAATTTCTTTCAGTCATTGGTTAAGTTGGCAATATTACCCCTTTCTTTCCCCTTGTTTTGAATCTAACCAATCCCGAATTTCTGTTATTAATTTCTAACCAATCATAGGTATCTTCCCCCAACTTGAATATGTTGCTGTATCCTACCCAATAAAAAGTTTGTGGGAGGGTGTTCTCATTCCCCTAACGCCTAGAACCTTCCGCGAGAGTATATAAACTGCTGATTTTAGGGTCTCTGCGCCACTTCTGTTCCATCTTTCTGTGTGTAAAGTACATAGCAGGGGGCGGGAAGCGCCTCTCTCTTCGGCAGCGGTCAACAACAAGGTAATGGCCAATTAATAACTTCTTTCTTTGCTAGCTCAGCAGTTTAACTCTCGGGGCGGGTCCGAAGCTTTTTCCATTATGTAACCTTCCTTAAAATGTAAAGAAACTTGTATCTATTTCATCTTTTAAACTGCATATCGGGATAGAGAGTGCTTAACCCTCTCGAGCTCCCAATCATATTGTTTTGAGGTGAACTTATTTTTCTCAACCTATTCTTCGTTAATATAATGCAAATTGTTCTTTTCTGAAGTCACCTCTGTAGTATGGGATTAGCCCTTGCATTAACGGCCTAGTGCCAAGTAGGTTTTAAATAAAGTGTATTAGGAGTGCGGAGAGCCTCCTTTCAAGTTGGTATTTTAGAGGCCATATAATTAACCTTTTTTCACTTAATAGGCCTCAGTAGATTGGGTATTTTACCCCTGTGTTTATGTCCGTTGAGGACAGCTTGAAGGTGGAGTTTGGTGTGGCCTGGGAGAGGCTTAAAGTTGAGAGTGAGTGGCTCTTTTGAAAATTGAGTGTTGTATGCCTCGTGGAGGCTTTTCAGTGTAATTTGGAGCAGGGGCTCCTAGGCATGAATGGGGTTTCCTGCCCCTCTGTTGAAACTTGTGTTTGGGGTAAAACTGAGCTGATTGCCCAAGCATTGTGAAGTCAGGGCGCGAAGCCCAAATCCTGTAAATATTGTAACTACCCTTTGGACTTGCTACTTTGTACCTGCCATGCTTGTTATTTCTTTGTTTTTGAAAAGAAAATATAACCTTGTTAAATTTTAAATTAATTTTACTTTCGTAGCTTGAGACCCGTTCACACCCGCACCTTCTTTCACCTCTACCTACCGCTAAAACACGGTAACAATTTTATTAACATATTTCTACATTATTTTTGGTTGTTTTGTTATTTATATTTTTTTATTGCATTTACTTGTAATTTTACTTACAAAACAAAGAAATAATTACTGTAAATATCTTTTACATTCTAGATTCCAATCTGTATTAATTTAATGAAACTATGTCTATTTGCCTACATAACTGGTGATTTATTTAAATGATGTTCATTGCAACGCGAGTGGATACACGGCATTCTTTGTATTTCCATCTGGTGCCAAAAAGAAACAGATTCCTCAGCAATGAGTTGCCTAGTTACATGAACCTCCTAGCAACAAAGGTACGTCATAAAACATGGCGTCTTGGTCCCATCCTCCTATATACAGCCATGGGGATGAACCTTCTAGTACTTCATAAAGCATGGCGGCGTGTTCCCATCCTCCTATATACAGCTACGGGCATGAACCTCCTAGTAAGAAAGGTACTTCATAAAACATGCCGGCGTATTTCCATCCTCCTATATACAGCTACGGGCATGAACCTTCTAGGAAGAAAGGTACTTCATAAAACATGGCGGCGTGTTTCCATCCTCGTATATACAGCTACGGGCATGAACCTCCTAGGAAGAAAGGTACTTCATAAAACATGCCGGCGTATTTCCATCCTCCTATATACAGCTACGGGCATGAACCTCGTAGGCAGAAAGGTATTTCATAAAACATGGCGGCGTGTTCCCATCTTCGTATATACAGCCACGGGCATTAACCTCCCAGCAAGAAAGGTATTTCATAAAACATGGCGGCGTGTTTCCATCCTCCTATATACAGTCACGGTCAAGAACCTCCTAGCAAGAAAGGTACTTCATAAAACATGCCGGCGTATTTCCATCCTCCTATATACAGCTACGGGCATGAACCTCGTAGGCAGAAAGGTATTTCATAAAACATGGCGGCGTGTTCCCATCTTCGTATATACAGCCACGGGCATTAACCTCCCAGCAAGAAAGGTATTTCATAAAACATGGCGGCGTGTTTCCATCCTCCTATATACAGTCACGGTCAAGAACCTCCTAGCAAGAAAGGTACTTCATAAAACATGCCGGCGTATTTCCATCCTCCTATATACAGTCACGGGCATTAACCTCCCAGCAAGAAAGGTATTTCATAAAACATGGCGGCGTGTTCCCATCTTCCTATATACAGCCACGGGCATGAACCTCCTAGGAAGAAAGGTATTTCATAAAACATGGCGGCGTGTTCCCATCCTCCTATATACAGCCACGGGCATTAACCTCCCAGCAAGAAAGGTATTTCATAAAACATGGCGGCGTGTTTCCATCCTCCTATATACAGTCACGGTCAAGAACCTCCTAGCAAGAAAGGTACTTCATAAAACATGGCGGCGCGTTCCCATCTTTCTATATACAGTATTTCTTACCGGACTATCACAATACAGAGTAAGTCGCTGTCGCCTAGCAACAACCTATCCATCAAGGTCAACCCAAATCTTGGTGTGGCATTGTAATTAAAACCCCCTGTGGGTGGGGAAGTAGTCGTAAGAGGCAACTAAAAGGGGCCCAGCTACTCTGAACTGGGGAGTGCGGGTTGGTGACCACGGGGCCGTTAGATGAGTCTTGGCTTTTGCCCCTACTTGCACCATATTTTAGAAACCTACGTGTAGTTGGAAATTGCGGAAGTGTAAAGTGTTGAATGTAAGGAAAGGAACGTTAAGGAGGACACAAACACCCAGTCCCCAGACCCCTGACCCGGCCGGGAATCGAACCCGGAGCCGCCGGGTGACAGGCGGACGCGTTGCTCCTACAACGCGGGGCCGGCCTTGCTTCCGCTTTCTTGTGCCAGGCTCCTCTCTTTCATCTCTCCGATATGACCTCCCTTGGTCAACTCTTGTTCTTTTTCGACCCCGACAGTATTAGAGCACTTGAGCCCTAGGGAGTATTTCATTTTGACGCCCTTCGTGGCCCTTGCCTTTCTTTGGCTGATACCTTCATTTTTCGGAGTGTCAGATCCCTTCCATGTTTTCTCTCTGTTTAGTGTTATAGTATATAGAGGATGGTTGCCTATTTGTACTTCCTCTTAAAACAATAATCACCACCGTCTGCACTTGTAATTAAATGAATTACATAAAATAAGTATATTTCCGTTAAATTTCAAAAAATGCAAGATTTTTTTCTACAGTATACTACTGAGACGATTTGGAAGATTTTGGTACAAACCGCACCTTTTAACTCCATCTGGTTTATAGCGTTATATACACACGTTGCACTAACTACTTTTTAAAAGGTTTTCAATGCTGTCGAGGTGCCGGAATTTAATCCCGCAAGAGTTCTTTTACGCGTCAGTATATGTACCGACACGAGGCTGACGTATTTGAGAACAAGGGGAGGGGGGGAGGAGTTATATTTTTGATGTATGATCAATATAATGTCGATTATTAAACGCGTGTCTTTATACACAATTTCTGCCTTCTCACTCTCTTTCCACAAGACTATAACAAATATATTATCCCGGGTGGTCCGCCTGCCCCTTGCGATCTAGTTTCATGCAACCCACCGCGTTTATTACAATTCTAAAACACATTGGTTCCTCTCCCTAAAGGGGAGTAATATATGGTTACGGACCAGAAGAACGCACGAATTGTGAGCGCCACTGTTAATCCATTATAGGGCCAATCAGTGATCTGCAGTCGCCCAGGTGGCAGACTGACTATCTGTGTTTTACCTAGTCTTTTCTTAAGTAATTGCAAAGAATTTGAATATTTATTGAACATCTCCCTTGGTAAATTATTCCAATCACTAACTCCCCTTCCTATAAACGAATATTTGCCTCAATCTGTCTTCGTGAATTCCAACTTTATCTTCATATTGTGATCTTTCTTGCTTTTAAAGACACCACTCAAACTTATTCGTCTACTAATGTCATTCCACGCCATCTCTCCACTGACAGCTCGAAACATACCACTTAGTCGATCAGCTCGTCTCCTTTCTCACAAGTCTTCCCAGCCCAAAACTTGCAACATTTTCGTAACGCTGCTTTTGTCGAAAATGAAATGGCGTATGGCTTTTAGTGCCGGGAGTGTCCGAAGACATGTTCGGCTCCTTAGGTGCAGGTCTTTTGATTTGACGTCCGCTGCGACCTACGCATCGCGACGAGGATGAAATGATTATGAAGACGACACATACACCCAACCCGTGTGCCACCGAAATCAATATTGTCGGGAATCGAGCCCAGGACCCCTGTGACCAAAGGCCAGCACGCAAACCAATTAGCCATGAAGCCGGACTCTTGTGTCGGAAGTCACCCAGAAGAAATCGAGCTGCTTTTCTTTGGATTTTTTCCACTTCTCGAATCAAGTAATTCTGGTGAGGGTCCAAACGAACCGGTAAAATGAGCACAGATACGAAGAACACGTACCGTACAACAGATACACACATAGACAAGAAGCAGAGAAAAGCGCCGTTGGTATCGTGGCGTATTAGATTGGAAGAGGCTAACGCAGCGCTACTATAATCGTCTGACGAGAGGTGCCAATCTCAAGTCCTAACAATAAACATTTGTTCCGTCCGCGGTGATTCTTATGAACTAAGGAACTGCTGTGAATTTTCAAACTGGCAGTGCAATATTGTGCTTTAGTTACACACTTACTTTATGTACTGCGTAATGAACAATATGATAATTAATATGCTTTGATGTAATTTTTACGGGTATAACAAATGAATTAAGCTTGAAACTACAACGCATTCAAAATGCTTGTCTTAGATATGCTATGGATTTACGGTATGACGCTCGAGTTTCTCCCTACTACAAACAATTATCTTGGTTACGACTAGACGACAGGAGTAAACTACATTCAAATACTCTTGTGTACCAGGTACTTTCGGAAGGCATCCCTACTTATCTCTCCAGCAATTTTCGTCACCTTGGTTCTTTACATCTCCATGATACTCGCTCAGTGTCCCTCCTAGAAATACCTGTCCACCGAACAACTACATACCATCGATCATTTACTATCACCGCTTCGGGATGGTGGACGCTCTTCCCAAGGACATCAAGGATGCTGCATCAAAAAGCATATTTAAAACCTGTTCCCAGCAGTTCCTCGTTAGGTGCTTCCAGCAAGGTACAGTACCTGTATGAGTAGAACGAGTGATTGTGTGTGAAAATGATATGAGATTATTGTACAATAAAATATTCAGTTAATATGATAATTTAAATTAAATTAAAAGCATCCGTGCTGTATTTACGAAGTAGAAGTAGCCTAAACATAGCTAGTAGTAACTACAGTATTTAACTTAGACTAGTATTGCAAGGATACAATTAGATTTCATTTAATATTTTTATTAAGCTTACTAGTATTTTTATATTAGTATTTCTTTCGTTGTGTATTGAAATGAGTAGTTTTTCAAATCTGTATTATCCAGGCAGTTCCTTTTTCTTTCTTTTTTCTTTGCTTGTATATATTCATATTCTTTTCTTAAAAATTAGTGTTATTTGTAGTTGTTAGTATTTTAAGTTAATCAGTGTCATCGTGGTTAAGTGTAAGAGCCCTAACTTCGCCACAGAAAATAAAGGCTTTTATCTATCTTTGATTCACTGTTCGTCAGGACTGATGTTTGTTACTCGTGCCGTCAGACGCAGATAGTCCTCGAGCTGACATAGAGCTGCGCACGCCTGGCACATGGTCGGCATGCCTCGGTGATGAGCTGTGTAAGGTGACCAAGACACCCGTTGTTTTACATGGATCCAGAAAAAAACTTCAACAGGTTAAGATCGGGGTCCTCCCCTTCCTATCCATTCATCAGGATACGTCGCATGGAATGGTTCTGGACGACCACCGCCGCGTGCACTGGAGCTCAGCTTCTCACAGATGAGTAACTCGTCGCTGGAATACATAACGAGGCGGTGAATAAGCGTTGTGTTCTGACTTGCCTCAGGAGGGGAGTTCGCACAGCTATATAACTACCTGCCATCGCATAATATTACGGCTGTATTGGGGCACACTTTGCCCTACCTGTGTCTTACGAAGCTTGAAACACGTGCGACGTAACTAACTGGTTGCCTGTGTCCTAGTCATCACCCACCGGGCCTCTGCCAAATGAGTTATTGCGAGGCTTGATACGCATCGGGCAGTTACCAGCCTATACAACACCTGCTCCTGATCTGCGTGCGCATCTCCTCCTGTAAGGTACGTTGATCGTTCATTCGGGGTACTCATATTTAAGTAGTAGTGGCACTCAAGATCCCTGCTTTCTTCTAGCCCGTAACCATACATCTCGTTACATCATCCCAGTTCAGGGAGAGGGTGAGTTTCAAGACTGTAGTAAACGCGGCCAGCTGCATAAAACTAGATCGTGGCCGGGTGGACCACCCGCTATAGACACATTCGTAAGTTTTATGAGGGGGAAACCATTCATTCAGTAAGGATGTCCATTATCACACACGAACTGAATGCAAGTACCCCAAGATTATAGAGAAACATCTGTGCGTACAGAGCGTCACTAACAGCTCAGTGCCATGACCAACGTCCTTGACCGACCTAGTCTAGAGTAAGCTAAATGAGCAGGAAAACACACGCGGAATAACACATGTGGGACTATGTGAGGTACATCACTTTCAACAGATACGAACACCCAATAAGTGACTCCCAGTTCCTTCGGCACATTTTAACGAGGTAAGACCAACATTTGAAAAAGACTGTTTTACAACGCTAAGTAGGCTGCAGAAGACTTCGAGGATAATCAGTATCGTCCTACAACTGTGGGTGGCGACATCCTCGTCAGAGAAGAGAGCGATGAGTAAATTATGATACTGTACAAACCCTCTCTGCTTCTCAGATTTCTTTATCAACGATAAGTGACGCACGCACCTGGACAATATTATTGCGAATTTCTTAGAAGCATGAGAAATTACAACACGATTGCCTATTAGATTATCTCTCATAGGACCAAAATCTTGACACGAATCCTTTATCTTGATTGATAACACCGAATAAACTCTGTCTCTACACACACACACACATACCTGTCACCGAATCAGAACTGTTAGCTAGCCATGACAGTCCTCGGAATTCTGTCTTTGGAACATCAAAAGGAGCGGAGGTTTCACATTCTCTCTGTCCAATCAAGGAACCCGAAGAAGTTAGTGCGATGTTACAACACTTCTTGCAGAAGAGAAGACAAGAAACAGGGGGCGGTATCCGCTGTCTGTCGTAAGAGGAGACTAAAAGAGGTCCCAGGAGTTCTTAACTTTGGAGCGTGGGTTGGCGACCACGGGGGCAGTGTTACCAGGTATTCCGAAATATCAGACCTCCCGATTTTTTAAAACGCACCAGAAAATCAGAAAAAAGAAAAAATTCCCGACATTTCTACCAATCCAAATTTAAGGAAAATGAATAACAGTGATGAATGGTGCATAATATATTTGTGCTGAAAAACTCTGTCCTCGTCTCATTGCGTGGCGTTTTATCGATAACATGACTCGTTAGGTGCTTTCCGCATTCACTTTAGGCTCGAATTACGTAATCTCTCCTCTTTTATGGAACTCAAAACGCACCCTTGACTGCATCATTCGAAGGCAAATCCCCGACCCGCGTATAGAGTCAGATTAACATGTTAAATGAGCGAGTCACAGTCAGTTGTCGTTCAGATCAGGCCACTTTTAGCTACGTGTTAATCTGTCACAGTTCCTAATAGTTAGCCAGCAAGCTTTTTTAGAAATATGGATTATAGTTGAAGTTCCGAATCGGCATCTGTGTCAAAATCAATAAAGAAAAATGTGAAGTTCAGTATAATGCAGAATGAGAAAAAGATGCAACTTTTTGTGGATGGATTATGTGCGTCATATGCATGCCTAAAATTACCAAGGAGCATAGAAGATGTTGCAAGGGATGCGTACACCTACTTCATTGTAGTCCTAAACGCATAGATGAACTACAAGAATTCCAAAATTCTTCACCCTAGTCAGACACGTTGGCGTTCTCTACGTATTCTTGTATCTAGGCTTCCACTGAAACTGTATTTTATGAACGCTGTGGCCAATGACAGGCTTCTGGCAAGCGACACTCTTCTGCAGAAATTAAAATTTGATGGAACCAAACTTTTTCTGGACTTTGTACTGCCTAAATTCAACATTTTAAATCTCAAAATGCAATCAGAAAGACCTCAAAATTCATACCATTATCGCGAGGTTGAGGGAACCTTGAGGGCAATTCTAGAGTGCTTTATAAAAGAGTTCTATCTAATAAAAACGCCCTTGAATTACGTTAATTATCGAAATCCCTCTCATTTCAAGTATATTGATGAAATGTACTTGGGCAGAAAAGTTACTTTGTACATCGAAACAAGTAAGGATCTTTCTCTTCAACAAGCCAAGAACTTTAAACTGAGATGTTTAGAGTTTTTTTTTTTTTTTTTTTTTTTTTTTTGCGAGTGACTTGTAGATATTCACACGACTTTCTTTTACAGGCACCGGAATAAATGATTTAGAACTGCTTGATCCCAACTGTGTTAGAAGCGAGAGAATTACATCTATAGCCAGTCTTGCATTAAAATTTCCCACCTTAGTTAAAAATTGATGTTCAGGAAGTAAGGGGCGGATATTAAGAAATGCGAAGGTGAATGTAGACAGTACAGAGAAGGGAGATGGATCACAAATGTTTCCTAACCTGTCAATCCTGATGTTGTCACCCTTGTGTTTGCCCCTTTCCTCTGCCAGAGTTGGAATGATTTTTTTATGCTACCAATCGAATTAAAACAGAAATCAGAAATAGACTGAGCACTTAAACAATCTCCGGACTTCTGCATTTCAAAAAGGAATACAAAGTTTGCATCGTGCTACGACTTTAAAATTGGCACATAATTTCTACGCCTGATAAATAACGACGTCTGCAGGAAAAAGAAGAAGAACAAGCATAGATTGGCCACAGAGTATGGGTGAACAAAATTGTATATTTTACTCACAATGACTATTGCATTCCTTAATTTATTTATATAATAAAATTTCCGTGCTCGAGAAGCTACCGAAACTTTCATTAAACTCCCCGAATTTTTACGTACAATCTACCGATTTTATTTGTAGACCTGGCAACACTGACTTCTGGAAATGCTTCTACAAGTTGTGGCAGGCTCCTCACTTTCATGTATCTTATCCGACCTCCCTTGGTCAATATTTACATTCTTCCAACCCCGACGGTCTTCGGCTTTCAAGGCCTTCGTGGCCCTTCCCTTTCTTTGGCCGATACCTTCATTTTCCAACGTTCTCTCTGACTAGTGTAAACAGAGGATGATTCCCACCTTAAAACAATAATCACCATCATTATCTTTCTTTTGTCGATAACTTGAAGTGTCCTACCGGAGCTGTTCTGTCAGTGTGTCGAGCGTCGTGTTTGTGTACTGCCTTGGAGTACTGTTTGTGGAGTGAGTGACGAGATCTTGACGGGAGCAGTGCTGCCTCGCCGGGGTCAGTACGGAGCGGAGTACTGTGTGTGTGGGACTTCAGACCGTCGTGGAGTCAGTGTGTGGAGCAGTGGAGCAGTTTTAACTGTCGTTGCTGTGAGGAGTATTGTAGTGCTGGCTAGTACTGTTGACTTGTCTGAGCGTTGTTTTTGAATTGACTCTGTAAATTACTGGACTTTGTCTGGAGTCGAACCAAAGAATAGTCTCGTGTGTTGTGCAGTTCGTATCTGTCCACCTGTATCTAGTGTGCGATGTGACTGAACTTGCGAGCAGAAGTGAAACTAAGGCGGGCCTATCAATAAGAATTATAGCCAACTCAGGTAATACCATCGAGCCGGACAACCTGCTGTGTGAAGAGGACAGAAGCATATAGCGAGGATCGTCATTTGTGTTTAAACATAGTTTTATCTGTGTGTGTATGTGCATGTATTGGGTCATTCAGAAATAAATTACAGCGGTGAAACAAACTGTATTTTATTCGTAGCAGTATATGTACTCTATATTGCAATTATATGTACTGTATGATCGTTAAGGCTTGAGGTATATATGGTCTAATGACACCGTGGCTATCAGTTCGAGTCCCGTTGGTCGAAAACTTTTCACCATCAGAATGATGGCCGGTAGAATAGGGCAGGTGGTGGAATACAATTTCTAATCACTAAATTGATAGCCAAAAGCCCGTATTAACCTCTCCGCAGTGCCCATATAGAGTGAGGGCAGATGACGCTGTTAATAGTGATTCGTCCGTCGGATGGGGACGTAAAGCCTAGAGCAGAACTCTTGGTGCCATTCCATAGAAGTAGGCTACGCGCCGGCAGCGGGTTTCACCCTCTTCCTTCGTGCTATCACATATCACGTAATTCATTTTATCTTATTAACTCCTCTATTGACGTTGACATCAGGAAGGGCATTTAAATTTAAATTCGCTATAAGGTTCAGCTCACTTCATACTCGACCCCGTAGAGAAATTGGACAAGTGTTGGACATATACTATATACACTGACTGACAGAGCAAATGCAACACCAAGAAGGAGTGGTTCGAAAGGGATGAAAGTTGGGGAAAAAACAGAGACGGCACGGACGAATAATTGATGTTTATTTCAAACCGATATGCAGGTTACACAATGCGCACGGCATCGACTCAGTAGGATGTAGGACCACCGCGGGCGGCGATGCACGCAGAAACACGTCGAGGTACAGAGTCAATAAGAGTGCGGATGGTGTCCTGAGGGATGGTTCTCCATTCTCTGTCAACCATTTGCCACAGTTGGTCGTCCGTACGAGGCTGGGGCAGAGTTTGCAAACGGCGTCCAATGAGATCCCACACGTGTTCGATTGGTGAGAGATCCGGAGAGTACGCTGGCCACGGAAGCATCTGTACACCTCGTAGAGCCTGTTGGGAGGTGCGAGCAGTGTGTGGGCGGGCATTATCCTGCTGAAACAGAGCATTGGGCAGCCCCTGAAGGTACGGGAGTGCCACCGGCCGCAGCACATGCTGCACGTAGCGGTGGGCATTTAACGTGCCTTGAATACGCACTAGAGGTGACGTGGAATCATACGCAATAGCGCCCCAAACCATGATGCCGCGTTGTCTAGCTGTAGGGCGCTCCACAGTTACTGCCGGATTTGACCTTTCTCCACGCCGACGCCACACTCGTCTGCGGTGACTATCACTGACAGAACAGAAGCGTGACTCATCGGAGAACACGACGTTCCGCCATTCCCTCATCCAAGTCGCTCTAGCCCGGCACCATGCCAGGCGTGCACGTCTATGCTGTGGAGTCAATGGTAGTCTTCTGAGCGGACGCCGGGAGTGCAGGCCTCCTTCAACCAATCGACGGGAAATTGTTCTGGTCGATATTGGAACATGCTGAAGAATGGCGGTTGACGTGGCGTGCGGGGCTGCCACCGCTTGGCGGCGGATGCGCCGATCCTCGCGTGCTGACGTCACTCGGGCTGCGCCTGGACCCCTCGCACGTGCCACATGTCCCTGCGCCAACCATCTTCGCCACAGGCGCTGCACCGTGGACACATCCCTATGGGTATCGGCTGCGATTTGACGAAGCGACCAACCTGCCCTTCTCAGCCCGATCAACATACCCCTCGTAAAGTCGTCTGTCTGCTGGAAATGACTCCGTTGACGGCGGCCTGGCATTCTTAGCTATACACGTGTCCTGTGGCACACGACAACACGTTCTACAATGACTGTCGGCTGAGAAATCACGGTACGAAGTGGGCCATTCGCCAACGCCGTGTCCCATTTATCGTTCGCTACGTGCGCAGCACAGCGGCGCATTTCACATCATGAGCATACCTCAGTGACGTCAGTCTACCCTGCAATTGGCATAAAGTTCTGACCACTCCTTCTTGGTGTTGCATTTGCTCTGTCAGTCAGTGTATAACACTGTCTTCGCCAGTCGAGATTACTATATGTAAAGCAATTGGATTTTTTTTTGCTAGGGGCTTTACGTCGCACCGACACAGATAGGTCTTATGGCGACGATGGGATAGGAAAGGCCTAGGAGTTGGAAGGAAACGGCCGTGGCCTTAATTAAGGTACAGCCCCAGCATTTTCCTGGTGTGAAAATGGGAAAGCAATTGGAAATTCTAAATGGATTGTTACACTTTCCAGGTATTATATGACGTTCGAATGGAATCAAAACAGGTATTTCCTTACAAACCATACTGAGTGCAGTTGCAGCTCGGACGTCTATGAATCTGCGTATTCTTGAGAAAGATGCATACAGCTGTCCAAAACGAATCACCATCAACAGCGTCATATGAGCACGCGTAGAGGTTTGGAATTTAACTCAGGCTTTTGTCACGCATTCTAGTGATCACAAATTCCGTAACCCTCCCGTTCCCTGCCGACCAATATTCTAACGAGCTTCGAACCAGCTACCCACGGTGTGGGCTGTTCTATGTCATAGTGATAAAGCCCAGAATTTAAAAATAATGGTTGATTCATTGCACTGAAAGATAGTATTTTTCACTGAACAGTTCAAGTTGCATTGTTCTTGTAACTGGTAGGTATCAGTTTAAGACTCAAACATACTGTGGAAGGCAGAAGATATCAGGATGGGCGCAGCTCGACATCATGCCGATAGATATAGCTGTGTACCTACGTCATAATGGCGAATATTCGACGACACTGATATATTGTATTTTTTCTTGTAAATAAGACACAATCTCGACGAGTCCACTCATCCAGGAGTAGGTTTCTATATGCACATCATTTAACAATAACTGATTAGACTGGAGGTTTATAGGAAATCCAGAAGGTTTTTTTCAATTTTCTCTTACACTATTGATTATATCTCGACCAAATTTCACATTTAGAGTCTACTCATCCAGGAACATAATTTAAATCACTCAATATAATAGGGATTTACAGGAAGATCAGAAGAGTTCTTT
Source organism: Anabrus simplex (assembly GCF_040414725.1). Lineage (NCBI taxonomy): Eukaryota > Metazoa > Arthropoda > Insecta > Orthoptera > Tettigoniidae > Anabrus > Anabrus simplex. The sequence goes on from NC_090267.1 coordinate 517,595,094, forward strand.
TTTTCAACTTTCAACTTTTTCAACTTTCTCTTGCACTATTGATTATATGTAAAATATGTAGACTATGTGTGAAACGCCCCTTCATTTTAAATCATGTTTGTCATGTGCGTAATTTCGCTTACTCTTCAAATGACGGAGCTTCATGCTGTGCAGTCAAGGAAGGTCACCCTTGCACACAGGATCAGTAAAACCAAACCAAACCCCATGGCACTACAGCCCTTGAAGGGCCTTGGCCTACCAAGCGACCGCTGCTCAGCCCGAAGGCCTGCAGATTACGAGGTGTCGTGTGATCAGCACAACTTATCCTCTCGGCCGTTATTCTTGGCTTTCTAGACCGGAGCCGCTACTCACTGTCAGATAGCTCCTCAATTCTAATCACGTAGGCTGAGTGGACCTCGAACCAGCCATCAGGTCCAGGTAAAAATCCCTGACCTGGCCGGGAATCGAACCCGGGGCCTCCGCATAAGACGCAGGCACCACGGGACCGGATGAAGGATCAGTAACAGGAGAAAAGCAGAGGATGCATAACATTTCGCTCGGCTTGAAAATGTAACTGAACACCGAGGAAACATGAGGTAGAACTTTTCCCTTTGGTGTCTGTCTGTCTGATGATTATCTATCTGTTTGTATAATATTCATAAAAGTGGAAAACTTGCTGGACTTATTTCAACCAAACTACGTATTTTGAATCTACTCACTCAGGATTGTCTTATCAGGCGAATATGTCATGGTAATCACATGGAGTTGGTATTTATAGGAAGACTAGCTAATGTGCCCGTGCTTCGCTACGTGATTTTCAGAAAGACTGACTTTGTGGTTTTCCTAATTGAAGTCAACATAGGTCATTAAAAAAACGTCAGTAGGAAAGTGGCGTTTAAAAGCAATGTCATCATATAAAATACTCTATCAAATGAAAAAAACGCACATTTTCTCACTTTTAACGAACAGTAGCTGATCTAACAGTCCAAAGTTCCAGAGCTGGAATGACCAGGCCGCATACAGCCATGAACATTCCTCTGCCATTATTCCGTTAAATATGCACACTGCTCATTCGAATGAGTGCCTCAGGGTAGGGATTGAATAGCTCGAATACTATGATGAACCATTGTGTTACGGATCAGTAGTATCAGAAAATCTATGAACCAGAGGAATGGCGTGCTAAAGAAGAAAGTTGTCTTAACTCCCCAGCTACTTCCCACCAATATTCAGACAGGCTATTACATTCGCTACAACTGGGCGAGTTGGCCGTGTGGTTAGGGGCGCGCAGATGTGAGCTTGCATCCGCGAGATAGTGGATTCGAACCCCACTGTCGGCAGCGCTCAAGATGGTATTCCGTGGTTTCCCATTTTCACACCAGGAAAATGCAGGGGCTGTACCTTAATTAAGCTCAAGGACGTTACATACACACTCCTAGCCCTTTCCTATCCCATCGTCGCCATAAGATCTACCTGTCTCAGAGCGACGTAAGACAAATTTAAAAAAAATACTCGGTACGCAGCAGTAATCCTGTCTATAGGAGATGAGTGGCGACAGAAGACACAAAACATATCACAAAAAACAATGCTCAATGTAATGTTACTGTTCATCAATTTTATGAGCTTTCTCTACATTTAGTTTTTTCTACTCTGTGATATTAGGGCGTCTTATAAAATTATTTATAACGTAGACTGTAGTTCGTTATTCTCCCATTTTACATACCGATTTTCATTAAATCTTGTCTACCCATTTTCTCGTGAGTCGGCGTTGATATGGACTTAATAACAAAAATCCAAATACATGAATATCTTTGTGATCATAAGCGGTATGGTAACAATGTATAAGACATAAATTATCGAAAAATGTAATACTATATAACTTTTAGTTATGTAGTATTTATCCATACGACCACTAATAACAAATATTTGAGAATTAAATTTTAGGCCTTCCCCGAAACTACCATTTTTCTCTGCGTGAATACAATTATTTAAGACCTAGATTATAGCGACTTATTCCCCGACTTTGCATACCGATTTTCATTAAAATACGACGAATGATAACATGAATATTTGAGAATTAAATGTTAGGCCTTCCCTTAAACTACCATTTCACTCAGCGTGAATACAATTATTTATGGCCTAGATTGTAGCGACTTATTCCCCGACTTAACATACTGACTTTTATTAAATTTTCTTCAGCCGTTTTCTCGTGATGCGTGTGCATACATACATACATACATACATACATACATACATACATACATACATACATACATACATACATACATACAGACATACAGACAGACAGACAGACAGACAGAGAGAGAGACAGACAGAAATTACGGAAAATTAAAAAGTGCATTTCCTTTTTACTGTGGATACGACTGATACAGAAATACCATCCTTTTTAAATTATGAGCAATGTACAGACAAAACTCTTATTTTATAATATAGATTATTATTTTTGTTAACATTAGGTCTATGAAAAGACTGTATACAACAAACGTTTAAGAATATATTGTTTCCGTTCCTTTATGCCATGTACTTATTTATCGCACGACGGATAATAACGGATATGCTTACGAAATATAGGATGTTTAGTCCAAGTCCCGAGGGGCGGGTAATGCAAGGTGGGTAATGCAAAGAACTAAAGAGCCATTTTACTCTTTTCGATAGGGCAGATATTAAGGGAGATATCATGAACGTCAGAGCGCCACGCCAGTAGTCAGAGATACAATATGCAACCTGAGAGTCGTGGAGAATTTCGCACAACTTCGCACAACTTCGCACAACTTCGCACCACGAATTGTACCGTACAATAAATTCGGAAATCGTCTTCTTTCCCTTTCTCGACTTCGTTCAGCTTCATCATATTTCACGTTACTGCCCCGCGCTTTCGTAAGAAAATATAATTTTAACCTTTCGCATTAAACGTGCGACAAGAGCCATGTCACTTCGCATAAATTCCTGAAGGAAACACATAATCCACTGCAAATACCCGTGCGAAGAACGGCTAAAAATGCTAGTAATCTATAACTGGTGCCAATTTAATCCGTTGAAACCTCGTTTTCTCAATATCGCTGTGAACGGCAGAGAGAATTAGGGATTTAGGCTACAGATGTTTTGTTTTGTTTTAAACACTGTTGGTGCAAATAATAACTGTTCATAAAAAATAGTAAGAGTAACAATGCTCATAAACATAAATAATAATGTCGCAGCTGATACTTATGAAAGCTCCTCTAAAAAGGGGGAAAGTCGGGTAGTATAATATTTAAAGGACCATTTACATGTTTGTGTTGCTTCTTTCATAGTATTTCCCACCTCGGCGACAGCCCTACATGCAAATCGATGGTATGGTTATGATGATTACGAGAAAAACGGTTTTAAACAATTATTATTATTTCCTTACATGCAAATCGATGGTATGGTTATGATGATTACGAGAAAAACGGTTTTAAACAATTATTATTATTTCCCTACATGCAAATCGATGGTATGGTTATGATGATTACGAGAAAAACGGTTTTAAACAATTATTATTATTTCCCTACATGCAAATCGATGGTATGGTTATGATGATTACGAGAAAAACGGTTTTAAACAATTATTATTATTTCACTACATGCAAATCGATGGTATGGTTATGATGATTACGAGAAAAACGGTTTTAAACAATTATTATTATTTCCCTACATGCAAATCGATGGTATGGTTATGATGATTACGAGAAAAACGGTTTTAAACAATTATTCTTATTTCCCTTTCTCAATCTATCCACCGATTATTGTCACATTCAAGGCTCTCTTACTGATTACTAGAACCTGCTTGATTAATTACTATTAGATAAATAGCATGTTGTGTATTTTTTACGATGGTTTATGACGTATGGGATGGAGAGCGGTTATTGGGTAAGAGTTACGTTTTGAAGATGAATTACAAAGGGAATATGAAAAGAATTATAACTTACAGGTATAAACAATGAAAACAGTGTCTGCAGTATCTGAACGAGCGATGGAAGTAATTACGTTTTTCCTTGCCCGCAGGCACTAGTCCTTTTGTCTTTGTGAGGCAAATTGTCTGTAAAAGGCCTCGTTTACTCTGTATAAGATCGAGTAAGATGAATACCAGTGAATTTTAACTCAAAAGAGTAATCGATAAGCATAATCACTGTCAATACCGCAAGATACCTGATCACTTTGCCACCCAGAAGAAGAATAAACTCACGTCTGACCGATCAGGGCAAAAACACTAATTCGTTTCGAAACAGAATGTTCATATGGGGAAACTATAAAAATCTAATATGAAAATATGTTCGTGATTTAAAAATTCGAACAAATTAAGTTTTGCTCTGGTATACGAAATGTATAATTATGTAGAAACGGATTATTATTATTATTATTATTATTATTATTATTATTATTATTAATACTATTATTGAATTTCCAATGAAAATAGAAGGGGACCCTATTGTGCAAAAGCATATTAGGGCTATAGTTTAACAATTACATACAAGTTGCAACAGATTGAACATTATGATGAAAGCTTATTAAAGATGCGGTGGATGCAAGTTTAAAAAATTATTATAACATTGTTTTTTAAATATATGAAATAGATGTTTGTTCAGTTCAGTGTCTCGAAAGTTCAGGGGACATACCAGAGTATATCTTGGTCTTTCGAAAGCAGGAAATCAAAAATTAAATGCTGCACTGTTTGAGAGGATCCACAAAAGCGTAAGTAATCATCTGAGACACTGATGTTAGTTAAATAGCTCGAAATATGATTTAAATTTGCCATGGCCAGATAGAAATTGTGGAAGCACAAAATTAGACACGAGCACTTTGCACTGGAACCTATACTGGATCTCAGAAAACAACAGTTCTCTCGTTACGGATCCTTTTGTGCTTGTGGTCCAGATGTTATTCCACTGAAGAGATGTGTGATTTCTAAGCTTCCTTTTCAGGTAACATATCAGAGCTTGCAGATCTTGCAGCTTCCTTTGCTAACAGGTCTGCTTTCTCATTTCCAATTGTTCCCGTGTGCCCTCGAAACCAGCATAAAGACACGTGGGGGCCATTCTGGATTATGGATCTTATATCAGCAGCTATTGAATTTGAATTATACTTGTCATTTATTGAGCCGGCCCCGTGGTGTAGGGGTAGCGAGCCTACCTCTTACCCGGAGGCCTCGGGTTCGATTCCCGGTAAGGTCAGGGATTTTTACCTGGACCTGAGGGCTGGTTCGAGGTCCACTCAGCCTACGTGATTAGAATTGAGGAGCTATCTGACGGTGAGATAGCGGCCTCTGTCTAGAAAGCCAGGAATAACGACCGAGAGGATTCGTCGTGCTGACCACAGGACACCACGTAATCTGCAGGCCTTTGGGTTGAGCAGCGGTCGCTTGGTAGGGCAATGCCCTCCAAGGGCTGTAGTGCGGTTTGGTTTGGCTCGTCATTTATTGCGTTTAGTGCTGCTTGTGAGTCACTGTTTACCTTTGCATTTTTGCCATTATCTATGCACCAGTGCAGTGCTGACTTTATGGCCCAAAGTTCAGCTTGATAAACTGAACAGTCCGAAGAAAGCTTATGTTGTTCTGAAAATATTTCAAGATCGTTTTCATACACCACGAAGGCACATCCAACTTGGTGATATTCATAATTGTCTGGTATGCGTGAGCCGTCTGTATACGAGAGAGTCAGGAGAGCTTGAGCAACTATCGCTGGCAAGTTTCTTAAAGATACTAGGATGTCCAGATTGAAAATAATTGCTTTGTTCCTTCTCGGTGATCTTGATAATGGGCGCTGATGACATTCTATTTTTCTTGAGTAAAGCAAGCTCAGCCCTACAAATTGCAGTCAAAAATAATGGTTCAAGTCCTGCAATAAAAGTGCAGCATCAATGAACGTTGTGCGGTAGGCGCGGGAAATTAGAAGAGCAAATCCTCTCTGAAGTTGCAATTAATTGTTTTGAGCCCATTTCCTTTCCAGTACAAAGCGGAATGAAGAGGCACAATATAAAATCAATAGCATAAATGATGTGTTGTAGATTACTCGCAGTACGTTAGAAATGAGTCCCCATGAAGGCCTGCAGGCAACGGTTATACCTTGCATGAATTTCCTGGCTTTGTTTTTCAGCCTATGAAAATGAGCCCTAACAGTGAGGTGTTTATCTAGCATAACCCGTAAATACAGGAGATGATCTTCCAAGGTTATTCTGTGACCATTCATCATTATTTTCTGATTTTTCACTTTATTTCTTCTAGTGACTACCAGTTTGTTGTTCTCCCCAATTGTGGAAGATATCACGTGCATTGAGTTCCTGTACATTGTCAGCTTCGGGCATCATCGGCGTAGGCAATGACGTCACACCGCATCATACAAAATGTTCCAAAAATCAGGGCTGTGGACACCTCTTGACTACATGTTTGGTACTGGCTGCAGTTCCAATTTTAAGTGTAAATTTTCGATTTTGAAAGTACGCTTGTATTACCTTATATACATTTCTGGGACATTGTTTTGTCTTTAACTGAGATAAAATTTTGGTCACCAGGCATTATCGGAAGCGTCTGTTGTATCCAGAGAGATTAAAATAGCTACTATTTTCAATGACAAGATTTGTTGGATCCATCTAACTACATCCAGAACGGCGTCCTCAGTTGACCTCTGAGGCGTGAATCCATATTGCTTTTGGCTTAGGAGATTGTGACTATGCAGATGGTACATCACTTGATCAATTAGTAACTTCTCCAACATCTTTCCAAGCACTGGTAATAGGCAAATAGATCTGAAGGATTTAACAGTGGGTATGGTGGAGATGAAAATCCACAGCCTGTTTCCAGTCATTCGACCGGGTCAGGAATAGAATGAATGAAGCCCCATCTAGGGGCGAGGATAGGAATTGTGCCGGCTGACGAAGCCTGTCGCACTCCTCTGGGGCAATGATTAATGAATGATATGAAATGAAATGATATTGGAGAGTGCTGCTGGAATGAAAGATGACAGGGAAAACCGGAGTACCCGGAGAAAAACCTGTCCCGCCTCCGCTTTGTCCAGTACAAATCTCACATGGAATGACCGGGATTTGAACCACGGAAACCAGTGGTGAGAGGCCGGCGCGCTGCCGCCTGAGCCACGGAGGCTCTTATGGTGGAGATGTCTTTGGGTATTATTTTAACCACTGCAAGTCCCAGGAGGAAGGAAATACATTTAAGGATAAACATTTGTTGAAAAGGAGAGTGAACAGAGAAGGGGTATAGAAGTGAATGTTTTTTCTTTGCTAGTGGCTTTACGTCGCACCGACACAGACAGGTCTCATGGCGACGATGGGGCAGGAAAGACTTAGGAGTGGGAAGGAAGGATCCGTGGCCTTAATTAAAGTACAGCCCCAGCATTTGTTTGGTGTGAAAATGGGAAACCACGGAAAACCATCTTCAGGGCTGCCGACTGTGGGGTTCGAACCCACTATCTCCCGAATACTGGATACTGGCCGCACTTAAGCGAAGTGAATGTTTTTAATTATATGAGCTGATATACCATCCCGACCTGGAGCTTTCTTGTCATTTTGTAAGAGGATAATGCGCTCGACTTCTTCCTGTGAGAATGGTTCGTCATCAGCAGTGTCAGAAGCAACTTCTGAGAAAGCCCTGATGTTTTTCTGTAAATCCGTGTCTTCCGCATCTTCCGGGAAGGTAGCATTGATTAAGGCATTGGCAGTATCAGAATAGGAAGCCGTTTTCAGTCTCAATGGAAGAAAGTTTATTATTTAAGTTTATAGGTTTCTGTGATAACATGCACACAAGTCCCCGCGGATTACTCTTGGTTGGAGTTTAACAAAATTCCTTCCAGCTACCGGTATTTTTACAAGCGAATGGACCACTAAGGATCACGCTACAACTTCATTTCTTTCTCTTCGTGCGGAGTTTTTCTCTGTGTCCAATACTCCTTCATGCATTCGCTGGCCTGCTTCCCTTGTTCATCTGTCCAGACTCTTCCGGTCTTCCTAGTTCTTCCTGCGGCTTGAACACCTTCCAAATTCTTCAGTGTGCTCCTAAACTTATTCCTTTCTAACAGTTGGTCTTCCAAGATGCTTAACCTTTCCATATTCTTCTTCGTTTCCTTAATCCATGCTGTAGTGGCCTTTTTTCTCCAGAAGTAATCAAATATCTGTTTGGTAAGTCTGTTTGCGTTCATTCTGTATAGATGTCCTAGAAACGCCAGGCTCCTTTCCTTCGTGGCCTCTGAGATTCTTTCCACCTTCTGGTAAACTTCTTTGTTACTCCGAAGTTTCCATCCGCTTTCAGTTTGGACAGCTCCCATAATTTTTCTGAGGATTCTTCTATCCAGGACCTCTAGCTTCTCCAGCTTGTAGTTCATGGACAGGCATTCACTGGCATACAGGCATTCTGTTTTGACTACGGTGTTATGATGTTTTAATTTAGAATTCCAAGATAAGCACTTCTCATTGTAGATGTTTTTTGTCAAGCCGTATGCTCTCTCCATTTTTGAGATCCGATCTTCCACTGCAGCTTTTTCTAGTCCATTCTTCTGTATCGTCTCACCAAGGTACTTGAACTTCTTGACCCTTTCTATCCGTCCTATCTCAGTTTCCAGGAATTTTGGTCCATCTTTGATGTTCGTCATGAATTTGGTCTTTTCTGCTGGGATCCTCAGTCCTGTTTGGCTGGCGATTCTTTCCAAGAGGTTAATCGGGATGATTGCAAACTCTGGACTTTCTGATAGTATAGCAAAGTCGTCAGCAAAAGCCAAGCAGCTGACTTTAATCCCACCTGATTTTCTCCCTAGACAGATCGGGATTATCCCTTGATGCTCAAGTTCTGAGTTCCATATTCTCACTATCATTTCTAGGACACACTTGAATAGGAATGGGGATAGTCCATGGGGATAGGTGATTTCTAATGACTGTGAAAGATGCCCGAAGAATTTTACCTTGGAGGTTGTGCCTGTTAGGTGTAACGGTTCAAATCCCGTTACAAGATGATATCTGTATTATTATTATTATTATTATTATTATTATTATTATTATTATTATTTCATCTGTGAAATTATTACTATTATTGTAACTATTATTATTGTTCAGTTCAATTCTGCAATGCTTGTCGCTTGCGTGATTGTAGTCAAATTGTCACTTATATATATGTGTGTAGATTAACACTAAAAACATGTACAGTAAGAGTTGCTGTATATCAGATGTGATGTAGTGTGTGCATTAACTTGTGACATTGTAATACTGCGAAATACTGCTGGAGTAACTGCAGAGTTATTGCTACGTCATCGTGAACATTTAGCGGTGAGCTCACTTTCTTAAAGATACCTAGGGTGCCGCCGGCGGTTTCACCATTGCATGTAACATTTGTCGCGAGGTGACAGTAGATCATAGTTATTTCTGGAGATTGCGTAGGTGTGTCAACCAAAGTCTATATAAGGTGGCTGTATATTGTAGCGTCAGTCATTATTCAATTGGAAGCAGAGGCCACAGTTGGTCGGAGAGTGAACGAGATGGAGAGGCCTCAGTCGGTCATTAAGTCAACGGGAGTCTACGGGAAGGAGAGGACTCAGCGAGTCATTAGTCATTGAGAGAGTGAGACCACAGTTGATCGGTCACTTAGTTGAAGATACGGACGGGAAGGCTTACCACGAAGTCATAGAAGGATAGACTTTCCAAGAAGTCACCACATGGATACTTAGTCGTCAGTGAAACAAAAAGGATACATCACCAAATCAGGCATGATACTCCTACAGCAAATACCAATTCAAAGGAATACGTCGTAATTACACTCAAAGTGTTGAAGGTACAGTCAAGTGAACCAGTGAGGGATAAATTTCATGTATAACTGTTTAATGTCCGGTCAAGAAGAATTCAAATTCATGCCTAGTTTCTTTCAGTTGCAATGTCATAATTTTATATTCTCATCTGTTTTAATCGCAGCAGTTCTCACTATTTTTATTGAAATTATTTCAAGAATATATTTTGTTCTATCAAATTAATTAATCGTTTTATTTAAACAGTAAAATTTCTTAACCTCAAATATAATGGGGAAACCGAACGCCAATCTCCTTTTACCAGAACTTATATGGTATGTTGTCACAAGTAAGCTTATTACCCCACACCCTAGACATATTCAAGATTCTCATTCATTCTCTTATTGCTGCACTGAGTTGCAACTGACGCCCTTCAAATAACGTATGTGTAAGTAAGCAGGTAAGAACTAGGTGTGAGTACAAGATCCGACGATTGTGTATTTTATTTAATGAATATTAATTTTCATAATTTTCAATTTAAATTCAGATTAGTATGTCTTTAAAAGTTAGTAAAGGAGTTAAAAACCATCTCATAGGGTCTCTTTGATTATATTTGCCAGTTTGGTTTTGACTCCAAATTCTCTAATGATCTCATCCAAAGTCTCTCTGTCCACCGAATCGAAGGCCTTTTTGAAGTCTATAAACGGCACCACAATTTTCTTACCACTCAACATTCTGTTGCGGAGTATTGACTTCAGTTTGAATATTTGTTCGATACAGGAGCGGCCTTTTCTAAGTCCTGTTGGTATTCCCCTAGTTGTTGGTCCAGATTCGCATCTATTCTATTAAGAAGCAGTTTTGCGAGAATTTTATAGGCGATCGGGAGGAGGGACACGCCCCTATAGTTGTTGACATCCTGCTTGTCCCCTTTCTTATGCAGCAGATGGATAAGTAATTTTCGTTTTATTATTAAGTTTTCGTACTCCTTTGTCGTCAAATATATTTCTTCATATTTCCGCCGCAGAAATGGACATTTACAGCGCTTACATCGTCTCTGGCAGGCTAGTACACGTTTCCGCATAATCTTAAGTTCTTCATTCCACCAGAAGTTTTAAACAGGTTTCTGAGATAGTTTAGGTAAATTGCCTTTCGCAATTTTAATTATAATGTTGTTTAACTTATCGACAGCCCGGTCTAGTTCACTCGCTGTAATACAGAATTGTATTTCTAGTTGTATATTTCGGAGATTTCTTTTAGCTGCAAATTGAGAACTACTCCAATTGACATTTCCCGTCTTATATATTCTCGTTAAGTAAATGGAAGCATTAATTGTGAGTATTTCTGCCGTCGGTTTTAACGTTACCATTATCAATGCATGATCCGAGAGTGTTGTCAAGTTACTATTCAGTGAAATATAAATATAAGAAGCGAAGAACTACATACACATCTAGATAGCTCTTGGAGTTACTTCGAGAACATGTGGGTTTAACTCCTCTGTTAAGAACAGACACACTATTAGCGCTACAGAAGTCGTGGAAGAGTCCCCCTTGAACATGACAACCGGGCTGATCCAGGAACCATACTTCGCGTTCATGTCTCCTATGATACACAGTGATTTCCCACGCAGTTCATTGCATATTTCTTGAATAGCATTTAAGTCTATAGTCATGTCACGCTTGGAATCCAAGTAAACATTGCAAATGTAAAGTTCACTTTGACTGTCAGGAGCCGTACTGAGTTAACAAAATGACATTGTTGCTATAGCCACTCTAAGTTTTTCTAGAGGCGTGGTATTTCTTGAACTATATACGTGAAAGCCTAGATCGAAGCCTATTACTTTATTATTCCTTACATTTGGTTCCTGTAGGCAGATAATAGTTATCTCATTATGCTCATAATTTAGAAGCAGCTCCTGTGTAGGCACGATTGATTTGTGCAAATTTTGTTGGTATATTATCAGCTCAGCCATAATCAATCTTGGATTTAATAATATTAAATGTTTTCCTGTAAATTTGACAATCTGGGGATGTAGCAGGATGCTGGGTGTTCAATTTTTCTTGCAGCTTGTTTTTGATTTTGAGACTTGAAGTTGATGGATTCAATCTTGATTTTAGGACAGTCACTAACATTATGATAATCTGAGCACTGGAGACAGACTTGATCCTTTTCACAATCAGTGGAAAAATGACCATAACCCATGCATTTGTAACAGCAAATAATGGACATGTATCCATTGACACTGCATCTGGTGTATCCAATATAAAGTTTCTCAGAGTTCTGCAAGACCTGAAAGATGGCAGGGGTGACTTCAACAACGGCATACTGTGTGTCGCCATCTCTCGACTTCCACATGAAACACATCCCGGTCGTCTGACACCACTAGTTTAACAGCTGGAGTTTGTTCTATGATAGAGTCTATTAGCTCATTATCGGGAAAACTAACCTCAATTCCATGTATAATAATCCTAGGATTTTTCTTGGAGTTGAAGCCTAAAGGTCACAGCAATAAGTATGGACGGAATCTACGACACTTTGACATTCCTCACATTCCTCTACATTACGGGGTTCTAAAAGGACTCCTTTGTTACGAAATGTTTTCACTCTGTTAACTCCTATTCTTGCCGTGCTTTTTTTATGGATTGCAACAACTTTAAAGTCTGCTCAGAATCCTTAACTGTGTTTTCACCTTTGGGAGATATAATTACCACATGCTTAGTTGTAGCTGAAGCAGCAGGTTTTTTAGATTTGAAAACTTTGGAATAATTGGAATGTTTCGTACCGTTACAAGATGTTTTTTTTCCTGTCAAATTCATTAGTTCATTTGTAAATGTTTCCAGTGTGTGTTTAATCATGTCCACAGAGGAAAGCACTTCCCGATACCAATTATTGTTAGTGGGTTTATCACCATTTAAGATATTACATATTAAATCCACTTGACTTGCGGCAGAGCGATACAGCTTACCTACGTTCACCGCCATCTTGTACTCACTCTCGCTTAGTCTACTGACTTAAAACTTCTCTGCTATTCCAAATCTAAAAGGTGTGCAAACTGTGTCACATAGAAGCTTTGGACCTATGAAAAGAAAATGGCTTCCTCTACGAATATTTTGCAGTATGATATGTAAGTAAATGTTTTTCTTTTATAGATTGAAACTGCTGGATAACACTCCTCCTTGCGTACGGGAACGTGATAAGATAACTGTTCCTATTTGTGAGATCAGATTGTCTTCTTGACCAAAATCATACACCCAGAATCTAGTCCAACTTATGAGACTTCAATATTGTGCACAGATTTTTGTGTAGAAATGGATTATGTCAGTGTATTCAGGAAAACAGTCTTTATGTAGTATTTTCCTTCAACAATGGGAGTTATTTTATATGATTCAGATCTGTTGAAAGAGAGTGATAAAAGCCGTGATAAAACCTCACTTTTAGACTACGACAGGCTGTCTGAAATATAGGATCCATTTTATTTTAAATTGTTATCTATACATTATTTATTACTGTGCTTACGAAGACATCGTACTAAAGTGAAACCGTTCAAATCTAATTAAGTATTATTGTTCTCTTATTTCAGTGTTATTTTCTGGAGAAGTAAAAAAAATGGGGAATTACAGTAAGAGTGCGATATAAGGCAGTTGTTTGGGGACGTGTAAAAGCTTAACCGTAGTATATCACAAGGTGGGCTAAACAGTAACAAATGACGGGACGGGAAGACAAGAACAAAAAATACAACAAAACACTCCCATCGCTTCACAAGATTTTGAGTTTATCCCTCATAGAATATGCTAATATAGGCCGATTCATGGCTGAACGGTGAGCGCTGAGGGGGCTTCGGAGGGTTCCGGGTTCAATTACCGGCCGAGCCGGGGATTTTAATCGCGTCTGATTAATTCTTGTCTCGGGGACTGGGTGTTTCTCCCAACACTTTCCTCTTCATATTCAGACCACACACCACACTATCAACCGCCACAGAAACTCTCAATAGTGATAAAGGATTGGCGTCAGGAAGGGTATCCTGCATCTTGTATTATATAATGCTTTGTAGTTGGTGGCTAATTCAGTAAGTAATATTTTTTCTAATGCAGAAATATTCGTGCCCCTATTTCTCTCCTGAACTTCTTCCAATTTCTGATCACTGCAGTCAGTTCTATCACGGTCAGCAAAGCATAATATCTACCTAAGAACTGAGGAAGAAAACGAATTACGCGCAAGAAATAAATAAAACAATCACGCAAGAACAGGGCCAAATCGACATGTGCGCCACAGTTCGCAACCGCTAACATTCAGTGAACTCAAAATCCAACACTATGCGTAATACTCTACTACTGTATAGCCTGCACTTGCTGACAGGAGGGAATGTGTTCCAAGAACGTCGCTGCTTGCCTTTAAGATCGAATAGGGGCCGGTTTCAATCAACGTAGGTTAAATATACTCTAACCCTGGGTTTTTTATTTAGGCTTAATATTTTAACTCATTTTTACAAGTCACGCGTTTCACCAAACTATTTCGACAGAGGGTTAACTAACACCGTATCACCCGTCGCCGGAAACAGCTGCCGTACCAATCAAGGAGGCAGTGACTACAAATCAGAGACTGTGAACACACTTCTTGCGTGATTGTTTTGTTTATTTCTTGCGCGTATTTCGTTTTCTTCCTCAGTTCTTAGGTAGATATTATGCTTTGGTGACCGTGATAGAACTGACTGCAGTGATCAAAAAATGGAAGAAGTTCAGGAGAGAAATACGGGCACGAATATTTCTCCATTAGAAAAAAATATTACTTACTGAATTAGCCACCAACTACAAAGCATTACATAATACAAGAAAACTGACGGTGTAAAATCAAAAGAAAAGGGGGGCGCATGGAAAAAAATAACAGGGAAATTTAATAGCATTGGCCACGTTACAGGCCATCTTGCAACTATATAACGAATGTTGAAGTTAGAATCACTGATTACTTGACAATTGACAGAAAAATAACCCTTGTTGTCTCCGACCATTATATGAACGACCCTGTGGCATAAAACCTTAATGCAATCAATACCTTTAGTATAGGAGATAGACGCCTGTTTCGGTCAGTTGTGTATTCTAACCTCTCGCGAATTTTATCGACAACTTTACTGACGACGGTTTTTGACAGTCTACACCTCTTCAGAAAATGTTCCTCAGATACATTTTGAAAATAGTTCCTTCTGTTTCTGTTAGGAACACCATTTAACAAATCTAAATAAAACAACAACTGATCAAACGTATGATTTATGGCGGCCATTTTGCTTTTAGCCTCGAGTTAACAGTTTAACCCAGGTGAAAGGAGGTGGTTAACTTAACGCCGGCCTTAACCTAGAATTAAAATTAACCCTCCTTGATGAAACAGAATGAACAGTGAAATTCAGAGTTAAAACTGTATAACTCGGTGTTAAGTTTTAACCCAAGTTGACGAAATCGGCCCTAGGAGTGTTTAAAAGTAGGAGGGGTGAAGATAAATTTGGAATTCAAGGGGAAGATTGGTACAAATAGTATTTTATACTAAGAAGAATTAGAGACTGGAATAATTTACCAAAAGAGGTGTTCGATAAATTTCCAACTTCAAGAAAAGACTAGGCAAACATCTGATAGGGAATCTGCCACCAGGGAAACAGCCCTAAATACAGGTCGGTGGTGATTCGAAATAAACGTAAACACAATTCCGCTAACCTGAGTCCATACCAGCTAGATTTTACGTTAGACAAATGTGAGATGGTATTGAATTCATATTTTACGACCAAAACAGCTTACCTGAAATTTAATTTCATTGCTTGAAATCGGATTAACTTTGTATGCAACCGGTCCTTAGTCCATATCCAAAAACAGGCCATCCATTTCTATGAGTTTCGACTTGACAGTTAACCGGAAGTCAGACATTGATGCCAAATTGTTACGAGTACAAACAGCTGTTTCACGACACACGGAAATGTATATACTCGAATATAAGTCCAGAATTAATTATTCTTTGTAGAAACACGAGTAACTCACAAGAATATATAACATACAGTATTTAGAATAAGGCTATAAGATAAAATAGATCAATACTCAAACAGATTTAACGCGAGAAAATGAAATGAAATTTCTACTCACCATCTAGAAGAGTTCGCGTTGCTAATCGATTTCTTTTCTCCTAAGGAAGGGAAAATCCTACAAAGGGAACACACCACTCATTTCTGAGTCACTATCGGCACTGTCGTCGTCTGCTGAGGTTTCACTCTCGTTTGACATAATAACGTCTTCAACACAATCGTCCGTATACTTTCCTTCTCCCAAGCTTCACTTATCTCGGATTGTCTTCCGCACTTACTCGTACATGGCCTATGACTTCCCAAAGAAGTCTTCAACTTCCGAAACTGTGAAGTCAGTTATTCGCAGCTACATAATCCTTTACTTGGGCCTAAATCAGTTATATGGCGTTAAAATGGCAATGTTGTGGTGGGAGGCAAACAATTTTAGCCCCACGCCTCCTGGCTATTTCATCTACCAGGTAAACTGGGCACTAGGGCTTGTTTTGTTTCACAAGATGCATGAGATCCCGCCTTCCTCATGTTATTGCGAGCCGAAATATTGTGCTCCTTCAACCACTCAATCAACTCATTATTTCTAGCCATTATTGTTAGTGCTTTGTCAAGAATGACCGAGTGAAGTGACAAAAACTGCGGGAAGAACTGAGCACAATACAACCCTCAGCTGACAGCACGTGGTCATGATAAACATACTGACAACACTGGTAACCGGAACTAGAGTATAACGCGCTCTATCGGAGCGATCAGCTGCCTATGATTGGCTGTTTATTAATTCACTTGGCCTCCGGCAAAAGGCAGCGCTCAAGTGTCAAGTCGAAACTCATAAGAACTGAACTATAATGCTAGTCGATCGACGCGCTCTCTTCGGCGCTTAAGGAATGTCCACAATGCCCATAGTATGTATGTATCTTTATTCTTTCTCCAGATCTACATCATATGTATATGATCCATTAATGGGGAGAAAAAATAACAAGTCTGACCTAAACCAGCTCAACAATGCCCATAGAGAACAGAGAGGTTCACTACACATATCCTCGTCTTTTATCACACCACTCCCCATGATAGCGCTCACATTTCTTCCCAAATACAGTCTGCGTCTGGGTACCAAAATGTTTTCCGTGTACACAATCGACAATGGAACCCGTAGACAGCGAACCAAGATACCGTATGACGTAATTCGTAGTCTGCCCCTTCCCAGTCTGCAGATGCCATGGCTTCTGTCACATTAAAGTCGAACCACATAGCTTCTTTCCGTACAGTCATGTTACCAAACTCTGGTAGGTGGCAGTGGATAGCAGGAGCATCCGTATACCCTCTATGAGAAGGGCTCCCTGGCTAGTGCGTAGACCATTCCGGAAGAAAAATATCTCGACAAACACAAAATTCAGTTCAGAAAAGTTCATTTAATTATCTCAATTAAGTACTTGTAAGTTACTCTTGGTGATTTGTGTATTTGGGCCTGTAAAGGGCCAGTGGTATCGTGTCATAGGGCATGGAGCAGGGTTGGACAATGATGAGAGTGATGGTCTGTGCTAGGACGCAGCCAAACAGCCACGTCGTACGGGTCCCAAGTAGTGATAGGATAATAGAATACAAAATAATTGCTTATTCGATTATTTGATTATATTTCCCATTCAATTATTTTTCGATTATTCATTATTCATTCGAATGAATGAGGCAATCGAATAGTGAATTTTTTAATACGATTATGTTTCCGATTATTCATTCGGAACTGCATTCGAATGAATGAGGAAATTGGATAGTGAATGCTTTCAAAACATTCGAATGAAAAGTGATGTTATTAAGGCAGTTAATTCACTCATTTAGTTTCAACATTTAGAGATACGTTTGGAAAAAGGCGTATTTCTATTTTTCATAAAAGTTCATGTATTCGCATATTTCAATTGATTATTCATCCGACACACTTAAAACCGAAATACTGATTCATGACGCATCCGAAAATTATATACGATATAACTGAATGACATTTGAAACTCATTCATCATTATATTCTATTTTTCTCGCTAGTGGCTTTACGTCGCACCAACACAGATACGTTTTATGGCGACGATGGGATAGGAAAAGCCTAGGAGTTTGAGGGAAGCGGCCGTGGCCTTAATGAAGGTACAGACCCAGCATTCGCCTGGTGTGAAAATGGGAAACTACGGAAAACCATCTTCAGGGCTGACGACAGTAGGATTCGAGCCCACTATCTCCCGGATGCAAGCTCACAGCCACGCGCCTCTAAACGCACGGCCAACTCACCCGGTATTCGATTATTTAAATAATCGGATGGAGGTTACTCGATTATTAAAAGTATTCGATTATCCCATCACTAGTTCCACGTTTCGAAGGACACACGTAGGGCAAAGTGTGTTCCATTTGCAACGATAATAACATGCGATGGTAGGTAGGTACGTAGCTGCGCGAACTCCCCTCCTTCGAGGCAAGTCATATCACAACGCAAACTGCCTCGTGATGTATTCCAGCGACGAGATGTGGATTATGTTGCTCATCTGTGAGAAGCGAGACAGAACGCACATCGGATACAACGCCTGTACCCGGGTAGACGACAACCGACAGGCATGATACACTCACGTTCACAGAAACCAGAATACCTTGAAAGACTAGATAGGAAGTTCATATACACAGGACATGTAGATTTGTATGTTCTGAAGAGATGATTAACATTTGAACCACGTCGGCCGTCAGTTCAGGGTCCACATCGATATTTCGGCGCACATCCACCGACTGGTAACATATGCCTGCGGGTCTCGTCTCTATAAACCGAGGGAAATGGATCAGTGTGACGTGAGCATACGTGCAGGATGCCTCGCAGACGTATGCGAGAACCGTACCCTCAAATGAGGCATTATTGGCATAAGAGAACGTGATGCATCTATCCGGAAAAATTGCTGCTCGATGGGGACGAAGTGTGTCGGCAGTGCAACGGGTGTGTACAGAATGGTTCACAGAAGGCCGTAGAACACGACGAGATGGGTCTGGTCGCATTCCCCCCCCCCCCCTCCCCGAGAAGATCGTCACCTCATCCGAATGGCATTGTAGGACAGATCTGCGTCCTCCTCGGCTCTGGCGCAACAGTGAAACAGTGTAATACATCGTATACTATTAGGAGTGATAGTCCGTCGCCGTTAATTACAGCCTGGGTTACCGGTGCATCGTCCACTTCTCCGACTACCTTGGCTAATGTGCATAAACATGCTAGAATGCAATGGTGTATGGAACGACGTCATTGGGGACAGGAATGGCATCAGATAGTATTTTCGGAAGGATCCAGGGCCTGTTTGTTTGAAAATGATGGCCGCATTTGGTTTGCCGTAAACAGGGAGAGAGTCGTATCGCTGATTGCATTCGCACAAGACATACAGCGCCAACTCAAGACCTCATGGTGTGTGGTGCTATTGGGTACAACAACAAATCACAGCTGGTGCGTGTCCAGGGCACTGTGATCAGTCTGACCTACGTTAATGACATCCTGCGACCCGTACCCATACCCTTTCTGCACGACACCCCCAGACGCCATATTTTAGCAGGACAATGCGTGACCACATGTTGCTGCACAAACACGGTCCTTCTTGTTGTCACAGGATGTCAGGCTATTGCCCTGGCCCGCCCGATCACCGGACTTGTCACCAACCGATAATATGTGGGATGTGGTGAAACGACGGGTGCGGCGCTGTGACCCAATGCCAACCACCAAAGATGAACTGTGGAACCAGGTGAATGCAGCATGGATGGCTATACTACAGGACGCCATTCGCGCCTTATACGCGTCGATGTCATCACGCATGGAACAAGTTAACAGTGCCCATGGAGGACCCAGTGCCTACTAGGCTACAGGACACATGCTGAACCTAGGTGACTGCAATGCTAATCGTTTCTGCAGAACATACTAATGAATATGTCCTGTGAATGTGAACTTCATATCTCTAGTCTTTCACGGTGTTCTGTTTTTTTCTAATGAGCATGAGTGTATTTCGGAGTGTAGAAAAAATGTGTGCGGGCTTCTGCGTCCCTGGGAAGGACACGGCCTGTTCGAGATCACCCAGTGAGTCTGCTCACAATGAAGAGGTTGTATTGGTCACTATCTGGCGTAACCCTCACACTTACACAAGGGCTAGACGAACATCAGTCGGAAATCTCTTATGCGAATAATGCATATCTGCACCTACACGATGAGCTCCATGATCGTGATTTCGAAGACCGGACCCCGTTCTGTCAATAGACCCGACAGCATATGGACAATGAACCTGCCTTTTTAAGGACCATTTTACTTACGGACTAAATGCGATTCCACAACAAAGGAACCGTTAATCACATTACTGGAGTGTAGATAATCCCCATTCGATAAGAGCAGCTTTTCAGATAGTGTGGCGCTAACGTACGCTGTGGCATCGTGAATGATAGCTCGCTGGTCCCCCTTTCTTTGAGGGGCCATCTGCGGTTTCTGCAAGATGAACTACCACCGTTGTTGGAACATGTGCCACTCCTTGACCGCTGCAGAATGTGTGGTTTCAGCATGACGTAGCTGCACGCGACAGTGATCGTCCAGAACCGTCTCCATGTGACGTATCCCTATAAATGGATAGGAAGTGGAGGTCATGTCCCCTGGCACGCGAGTTCACCCGATCTTACGCCCGTGGATATTTTCCTATGAGGCTACATAAAACAATTGTATGCACAGGAGAGGCCAGTTCTTTTCACCTTAGACACCTCGTCACCGAGGCATGCCGATCCGTTAGGTCGGAGATGTTGCACCGTGTCAAACGGTCTTACAAGATGGCACACAGTTTGTATCGATCATGCAGGTCGTCAGTTTGAGTAAGTGCTGCGTTAAATGGCATAGGTAACTGAAATCCTCTCCATTTTCTTCCGACCCAGCTCCATACCATATTCTACGATACCAGCGGCCCTGATCGGGGCCAAATAAGCATATCAGTCTACGGAAACTTTTGTGTATTTCAGGCAATTGGCGGTAAAGAAAGTTACGTGCGATTTAAACCTTCGTATCCCCCAGTACTATTACATCTCCGACCGTTCCCTTGCCAAGTGAGCTAGTTGAGAGATTTAACATGCAACGGGCAGTTTGCAACCTATAGAGTACCTGTTCTGTGTGTGCACCTCCTGCTGTAACCGTGTTGCAGTGAGTCAGAATGACGTCTCCAGTCTGGAGCCCGCTGCGATGTCCTTTAAGTCTCGGCAGTTCGCCAGATCATAGGGAGCTAGCAAATGAGAGTTATTCTGATTCTTGTCGCTAGGAGCTCTGAATTTAATTTTATGTCATTACACATGTGGCCAAGTTTCCAACCTGCATTACCGGACTCCTGGAGGTTTATACAGAAAAAAATGAGACTTTATCCCAAGTATTCCTGAGATCACCAGTCACCTGGCTCATTTTGGATTCTGGTTAGGTTTAAAGGCCGACAGCCCCTCCTAACATTACATGACAGTAATCGCCACTTCCGTCGTCAAACTTCAGGGAATTGAGCAATCTGAAATATGTATAGTTAAAGATGATTATAACTCCTGGGCATGCATGAAACTTGAAAGTTTCAGGACTACCAAACTTTGCTCACATTTTGAAATCAACTAGGACAAAATGCATGCATAATAACTATCTCCCTTAGTTACACGCAAAATGTAAACAAACACATTTAAAAATGAAATATATGCTATAACTTACCGTGCAATGTTGATGGAAGATTACTTTATAAATCATAGTTGTTTTTGTGCAAATTAATAACACTAGTACCTACAACAGATTTACGAGTGTATACAAGAAAGTGTTTTATCCTGTTAAAATAGGTTCTCAATTAGAAAATACTTTTTCCACAAAATGTTTGGAAGTGGTATCATAATACTTATATTTTAAGGTAAAATATACTTTTTGCAAGTCTTCCTTCAAGTTTTCAGGCAATTAATAAAGTCTACTGAGTTTGATGGTTCCTGATGATGATGCTTGCTATTTAAAGGGGTCTAACATCTAGGTCATCGCCTCCTATGGTACGAAATGAGACGAAATGTAATGACAATTCAAAAGTCCAAAGTCAACATCCACTTACCAGAATTCAAAACGTGATGACGAAGAATGAATTGATGGATGGATATGAATTTAAACCAATCAGTGGATCCGATCCGCAATGCCCCCACATTCCCAGAAACTATCGTAAAACAATAGTATTACTGACCAAAGGACTAATCCTGAATCGATGATGCTTGTTGTCCAAAGGGGTAAAAAATCCAGGTCATCGGCCCCTCATTATAGTACTTATCGCTACTAAAGTAGAACCATGGTATTTCTCATGTTGCGGTACTAATCAAAAGTAGCGTAGACTCGCAGTATTCTACACATTATGGTACTACTCACAGGTAATGTAATACGCACAAGTAACGCAAACCTATGGTGTTTCTCACATTGCGGCGCCACTTACAAGCAACGCAAACCTGTGGTGTTCCTCACTTAAGTGTACTAATCACAGGGACTCGTACTATCCCGTGATGTTCCTCACATAGTGGGTACTAATCGAAGACAACACAGACCCACGGTGTCATTCATATAGTGGTACTAAAGACAGGCAACGCCCAGACATTATGATACTAATTACAGGCAACGTAAGCCCGTGGTGTTCCGCATCTCATGGTAGTAATCACGGGTACTGTAAACTGAATCCTGATTTACACTCTGTTGCTAGTAATCACAAACCTATTGTGTACATAACATAGTGGTACTACTCGCAGGTAAAGGCGACCCATGGTCTTCCCCCATGTGATGGTACTAATTACAAGTAGTCTCATGGTTCTAATTCGATCATCCTTGGTCGCCCCTTTTAGTTGCCTCTTACGACAGGCAGGGGATACCGTGGGTGTATTCTTCGCCTGCGTCCCCACCCACAGGGGGGGATGTGGGTTTGGTCAGCGAGAGCTATCTTATTTCACTCACCTCCACCGGCAAGCCGGTTAGGAACCCTCTAACCGCCACCTGGGACGCGCCACGTGGGAGTATCATTTTTCCCCCCTGCTACGCCAGCGTAGTAGGTTCGTGGATGGTTTCTGAGGAAGGCATACCTAAAGATTAATAAATGCCACTTTCGGAAATGTAATGTTAGCTACAGCTTAGAGGACTTGACAGTGGTGCCACAATATTTAAATTAAATTATCATTTTAAAAAAAAATAGAATTTTGTTTGAGGAGCATACACATATTAAATATTTTTGGATTCAAGAAGCTTACTCTGTCAATCCTGTGAGATTTGTGCTGGACAAAGCAGAGGCGGGACAGATTTTTCTCCGGGTACTCCGGTTTTCCCTGTCATATTTAATTCCAGCAACAGTCACCAATATCATTTCATCTGTCATTCATTAATCATTGCACCAGAGGAGTGCAACAGGCTTCGGCAGCCGGCACAATTCCTATCCTCGCCGCTAGATGGGGGCTTCATTCATTCCATTCCTTACCCGGTCGACTGACTGGAAACAGGCTGTGGATATTCAAGAAGCTTACTCTACTAAAAGAAATGAAACACATCGTGAATCTTTGTTTACTTTTCATAACAATAATTTAAAATTCCTGTAACTACAAATGGTCAGGAGAGCTGCACTGATGCTGTAATCTAACCCTGGAAGGCATCCTTAATGTGCTAATCACCAACTCATTTCGCAACACACATTGTGACCAACTGCATGGGGATTCAACTCTGTTACCCATGGATATTAGAAGTCAAGAGAATTGTGTAAATTTAGTGTTTTCTTGATTCAGATTTGAAGTCTTAAAAGATTCTCACACAAAGTGAACATGTTTCAGGCCTGTTCAAAATTTTGTATAGAATATGTTTTAAACAAAATTATTTAGCAATTGTAAGGGGGAATGCATTTATGTGTATGCTTTAAAACATATGCATTCACCTTTACAATAATAATGTCCACAATACCAATTGCTAAATCATTTTGTTTAAAACTTAATCTACCGGGCGAGATGGCCGTGCGCGCAGAGGCGCACGGCTGTGAGCTTGCATCCGGGAGACAGTAGGTTCGAATCCCACTGTCGGCAGCCCTGAAGATGGTTTTCTGTGGTTTCCCATTTTCACACCAGGCAAATGCTGGGGCTGTACCTTAATTAAGGCCACGGCCGCTTCCTTCCAACTCCTAGGCCTTTCCTATCCCATCGTCGCTATAAGACCTATCTGTGTCGGTGCGACGCAAAGCCCCTAGCAAAAAAAAAAAAACAAGACAAAACTTAATCTATACAAAATTTTGAACAAACAGGCCAGGCAAGATGACAAGTCTTCAGGCTCTGGTTTGGTCCTAAGTATCTTGGCCTGTGAAGACCTCCAACAGCTCTCTCTAGCCTACAGTAATAATAATTAATTACAGTAACCAACATTGTTGGAGTTGATTTCATTAAATGTTCCTCACCTCAATACCAGGCAAAGGTATATTTTCTGTCTGCCTAAAGTGAGAACTGTGACTCGGACAAACTCATGGCAGCTGAGGGCACTAAAATGAATCAATGAGGTGGGTGAATAAGAATTTAGTCAACACCCTCTGAAAGTAGACATGCCCTTATGACCTCAAGAACTTAAGGCCCTCTCTGCATAAATATGTGTATATAAACATCTCTGGATTTAGTTTAAACATGAAAATTACTTTAGGAGATTCATTTTTTAATTTAAGGTGTACCTGTTGTATATCATGTTTTATTGAATCATCTATAATTAGGTAAATAACCTGCTGATGACAAATAACCATTAAAAAAATACCAAAACATAACATAAAACTACAAAATATGAAACAAAAGACATTTCAATATTGTTCAAAATGTGCTTAGAAAACCAGCAGCAAATGTTCCTTTGTCCTTCCTTTTTCATGACAATTTACTGCTCATGAAACCTTCAGAATTCATTAACTACAAAATATTTCACAGAAAATACACTGACTGACAGAGCAAATGCAACACCAAGAAGGAGTGGTTCGAAAGGGATGAAAGTTGGGGAAAAAACAGAGACGGCACGGACGAATAATTGATGTTTATTTCAAACCGATATGCAGGTTACACAATGCGCACGGCATCGACTCAGTAGGATGTAGGACCACCGCGAGCGGCGATGCACGCAGAAACACGTCGAGGTACAGAGTCAATAAGAGTGCGGATGGTGTCCTGAGGGATGGTTCTCCAGTCTCTGTCAACCATTTGCCACAGTTGGTCGTCCGTAGGAGGCTGGGGCAGACTTTGCAAACGGCGTCCAATGAGATCCCACACGTGTTCGATTGGTGAGAGATCCGGTGAGTACGCTGGCCACGGAAGCATATGTACACCTCGTAGAGCCTGTTGGGAGATGCGAGCAGTGTGTGGGCGGGCATTATCCTGCTGAAACAGAGCATTGGGCAGCCCCTGAAGGTACGGGAGTGCCACCGGCCGCAGCACATGCTGCACGTGGCGGTGGGCATTTAACGTGCCTTGAATACGCACTAGAGGTGACGTGGAATCATACGCAATAGCGCCCCAAACCATGATGCCGCGTTGTCTAGCGGTAGGGCGCTCCACAGTTACTGCCGGATTTGACCTTTCTCCACGCCGACGCCACACACGTCTGCGGTGACTATCACTGACAGAACAGAAGCGTGACTCATCGGAGAACATGACGTTCCGCCATTCCCTCATCCAAGTCGCTCTAGCCCGGCACCATGCCAGGCGTGCACGTCTATGCTGTGGAGTCAATGGTAGTCTTCTGAGCGGACGCCGGGAGTGCAGGCCTCCTTCAACCAATCGACGGGAAATTGTTCTGGTCGATATTGGAACATGCTGAAGAATGGCGGTTGACGTGGCGTGCGGGGCTGCCACCGCTTGGCGGCGGATGCGCCGATCCTCGCGTGCTGACGTCACTCGGGCTGCGCCTGGACCCCTCGCACGTGCCACATGTCCCTGCGCCAACCATCTTCGCCACAGACGCTGCACCGTGGACACATCCCTATGGGTATCGGCTGCGATTTGACGAAGCGACCAACCTGCCCTTCTCAGCCCGATCACCATACCCCTCGTAAAGTCGTCTGTCTGCTGGAAATGCCTCCGTTGACGGCGGCCTAGCATTCTTAGCTATACACGTGTCCTGTGGCACACTACAACACGTTCTACAATGACTGTCGGCTGAGAAATCACGGTACGAAGTGGGCCATTCGCCAACGCCGTGTCCCATTTATCGTTCGCTACGTGCGCAGCACAGCGGCGCATTTCACATCATGAGCATACCTCAGTGACGTCAGTCTACCCTGCAATTGGCATAAAGTTCTGACCACTCCTTCTTGGTGTTGCATTTGCTCTGTCAGTCAGTGTAAATTCAAAATAAACAAGTCCAAACAAAATCTCTTGGCATTATCGGCATAAACCATGGAAATAATAATACTTGGAGAACAGGTTAAACTGTTTTAATATAATCAGAAATGCCATTCTTTGTGGTCAAATATGACTTAATCATGAAATACAAATGTATATGACCAATAAAAACCATATCATCACACTCACTAAAGCTGAAACTGTGATGAACTTATGTTTGTAAAAAGAGACCAGGATAAAAATATGACATATTCAAGAAATCTGAACCCTAGTAATCACAATGAATGTAAAAGATATACTTGCACAGATATAATCATACTTATAAGACAGGATTCATATCAAACAAAAGTACACTTCTAGCCTCTAAAGGGAGATCCCTAGCTTATGTATCAGCAATTTGATATAGACGAGAAATATTTCCATATCTGTAATTTAAACAAAAGTTAAACAAAAGAGAAGTATACCAGTACTCTTCAGATCCAATATTATTATTCCACAGTTATCACCCATTTCTCAGTACTGAGTATTTGCCATTGTCATTTGTTGCACAAAAATCAATACAAATCTACACAATTATCTTAACTCCAGTTTATAAAAATGAATTCATAATGAACAATATTATGTAATACTTCTTTGTACATAACAGGCAATTGACATGATCCACACCATAAAATGTACCCCACCAGTCATGTACTACATCTACAAATGAACAACAGGATGATATCCAGTGACACAATTCTCTATCAGTATCCCCGTGGCTACACAGATGTGTTGGTCTATCATTGTTTGTTGGTGCTTACCTATTTTGTGTGAGTTTCTGTGTGCAGCATCATATAACAGTTAGCAAAAAGTCTTCAGAGCAAGAAGTTTAAGTCCATCATTTAAAATGAAATCGTAATGCTCTCCTGCTCTCTTACTCATTTCAGCAACTAAAATAAATCCCTCGTAACTGTCATAATACCTAGGAAGATGGATTCCATTACGTACGTCAGTTATAACATACACGAAAACAACATTACAAAGCTATTCCATTTAGTGTTTGATACAGGAGAGTGTATTTCTAGGAAAAAAGATGCTCAAAATTGTGAAAACTATTAGTTTAGTATATTATCTCAAACTAGCAAAACTTATTTACAAAGAAGAATGACAAGTTAGGGGATCAGTTTGGTCTCCACAGAAATATAGCAAGACGTGACAATCTGATTTTAGCCTGAATCAATTTGGGCAAATCCATGCCCATGACATTTGTAGGTCTGGGAAATGCATTTTATAACACTGAAGCTGACTGAGATCAAGTGCCAAACAATCCGTACAAAAATCAAACTGCAGCGATACAAATCAAGGGTGATAAAAGAAGCAGCTATTCAGAAAGGTGTTAGATAGGATTGTCTGTCCCCCTCCAAGTTTAAACAGAAATTTGGGAAAGAGAGGTAATCAAAATCCTGTTGATATTGCTATGAGTCTGTACACAATCACAACAAACTGCTGAATGGTAGGAAGAGTGAGTCTGTCAAGTCATCAGCCTGGAGACTGGTTCGATCCTCAAATAACATCACTGAAGGTTATGGTTCACGAACCAGCAAAAACAGACGGTGGAGCAATGATGGGGAGTGAGGTAGTTTACCACTGCTTTCCTCACGGAGCCAGACAAGACAGTATGAGCAGCACCTTGCCCAACATCCAGGACATGAACAAAATAACTAAATAAAGAAATCCAAAAAAAGTCATGGAATGCAGTCTAATAAAGTCAGGTGATGTAGACACAGAAGGAATCCTAAAGGAAGTAGACGAAAACTTAAAACACAGACTCTCATGACCACTACATGACATTAGTATTTTGGAGATATCAGTTCATGTTACAACTGTTGTAGGCTGACACATTTCAAACTTGCTACCAAGAGTATCTTTAGAGCAATAAGAATGAAACCAATCAATGGCAATTATCATCACTGCACAGTAACTAGACTTGAGAAAGAAAGACCCTGTTAGAAGTGTAGGACCTACAGAGTCGAGGAGAAAGATGTTGAAAATGTAACTAAGGACAGCACCCATGTTCTACTGAGTATAGCTGTACCCTTTGATAAAATTATTGGGGTGTTTAGCAATTTCTATCACGCCATGAATGATTATAGGTGTAAAACGTTTCTGTCTATAAATAACAGCTGTTCCATAAAAAATGAATTGATGATCATTCATGCGCAGGGCTACAGGATCTTTAACAGATTACAAGTCATTGCCTATGATGATATCAGGCTTAACGATGGTCTCGACATTGTACCTTCTGAGAATACTGGCAATCCTATCTATGAAAAACTGTACGTATTGCAAGACGGCCAGACTCACAGGAGAAGAATCACATGATAATCTGACGTTTGGCTTAGGATGTAGCACCTTGTCAATTTATTTCACTGAATAGCCATAACCTTTGTATACTTTGGCCTGTACCGGTACCGACGTATGGTCTACCGACATGGCATCCCACAACAGCAGAGAACCTGAGCAAGCTACAGAGAGTACACCGTTATGCTGAAAGGCACTGCCCCTCCCATCCGATAAGGTTACCATCCACTGAGACAACAGTCACCCTTTCTCCGGCTTTTGCTTGTAACTCTGCCTTTCAAAAGGCTTTTTATTGGTGCTCCACAAAGTTACGGAACGCTCTGTCAGGAAATTTAAAGATAAACATTTCATAATGTTCCGTATTGAAATGTATCACAATTAAATTGAAATAATAAGTTAGTTCAACCTATTCAATACAAATAAATACGAAATGTAGAGTTACATTCCTAAGCGGAAGCGGTACCGGTTTCGACCCTAATCCGGGTCATCATCAGCCGATTTTGGGTCTTCGTATTAGTTGGATTGTGTTGTGACTTCCCGCCTGATAGTGTATGCAAGCTGGCTCATTTAACTGCTCTCCGCTTCTCGTAAACATTATGAGACAATGCCGAACTTTGCGTGTGCTATGCTGCTGTTCTGACCATTGCGCCTTGCTTCTTTTAAGTGACTTACCTTCTACTTCTTCTGAATTTTACAGTGCCTATCCCCGTTATTTTATATTGGCTATTCAACTGTTTTTATGTGGACTTGATCTTTAATTTCATTCTTACCTATGCATTGTTTTTTGCGTTTTATTCGGCTGATGACCCGGATTGGGGTCGAAACCGGTACCGCTTCCGCTTATAATTGAATAGGAATGTAACTCTACATTTCGTATTTATTTGTATTGAATAGGTTGAACTACCTTATTTATTATTTCAATTTAACTGTCAGGAAATGTCAAGATCTTACTAGCTTCTTCCAAAGTTTCAGTTGAACATAAAGAAAAATATCATTTCATGGAGCTGCAGCACATGTCAGCGAATATCCCTTGGGTGGGGGCAGTAGAATACATCCA